>NC_138207.1:967960-1397960 GCF_964194415.1 Vipera berus
GGGGCATTTAGATCTTCTGTCTTGTCAGGATTATCTTCTCTTCCCTTCCCTCCCTCCTCTTCCCCCCTCTTCCCCCCCCCCCCCCCCGCCCTGCACATTCTCTCTAGCTGGGTTGTGTCTCTGTGTGTCTGTGTGTGTGTGTGTGTGAGAGAGAGAGATTTCTGGTTTCGCAGGGCTGAGAAAAAGGGGAATCCTGCACCAGCCCTCCCAGGCTGCCCACTCCCTCCTTGGCCCTTTTGCAGCCAAATGCCCCCCCCCGAAGATACTCCCCCCCCTCCCACAGAATACTGCAGGACGCAGCAGGGTGGGCCCATAACTGGGCCCTGGGGGGAAGGACAGAGATTTCACACAACATGTTCAGTTTTGCTACTGTTCTCTTGCAAATGGTGTCTCCTATTGCACAAACTCAAGTCCTCGGTGTTAGCTCAGGGGTCTTCAGACTTGGCCCTTGGATGACTTGTGGACTTCAACTCCCAGAATTCCTCAGCCAGCGTGGCATGTAAAAAAGATGTTGAGACTCTAGGAAGAGTGCAGAGAAGAGCAACAAAGATGATTAAGGGAGTGGAGGCTAAAACATAAGGAACGGCTGCTGGAATTGGGTATGTCTAGTTTAATGAAGAGAAGGATTAGGGGTAATATGATAGCAGTGTTCCAATATCTCAGGGGCTGCCCCAAAGAAGAGGGAGTCGAGCTATTCTCCAAAGTGCCTGAAGGCAGAAGCAATGGATGGAAACTAACCAAGGAGAGAAGCAACTTGGAATTAAGGAATTTCCTGACAGTGAGGACAATTAACCAGTGGAACTCCTCGCCTCCAGAAGTGGTGAACGCTCCAACACTGGAAGTTTTTAAGAAGAGATTGGACAGCTATTTGTCTGAAATGGTATAGGGTTTCCTGCCTGAGCAGGGGGTTGGACCAGATGACCTCCAAGGTACCTTCCAACTTATTATTATTGATATTGCTATTACTACTATTGTTATTGTTGTTGTTATTATTATTAGACTGAATGAGTGACTATCAATCAATCAATCAATCAATCAATCAATCAATCAGGGCTGCTATCTGCATGCAAGTCGGATGGTCCATCTCAAAAAGTGAGGACCCCACCCAGTCCGGTCCAAAAGGAGCGGGGTGCTTCTTCTGTCGAGATGAATGATTTGCTTTGAACCATCTGGTTGCAAAGATCTACGCCTCAAAATCTGAGCCCCAAATGTGTGTCAGTGTGTCATTTGAGACTTTCCTCAAATGCAAATAGGAAACCCTGAGGTCTTCTAGTCCAACCCCCTGCTCAGGCAGGTAAACCCTGCACCATCCCAGAAAATGGCTGTCCAGTCTCTTCTTCAAGGCCTCCAGCGATGGAGCACCCAAAACTTCTAGTGGCAAGCTGTTCCACTGGTTAATTGTTCTATCAGGAAATTTCTCCTTACTTCTAGGTTTGATCTGCCTCTGAGGAGCTTTCAATCATTTCCTTCCTTCCTTCCTTCCTTCCTTCCTTCCTTCCTTCCTTCCTTCCTTCCTTCCTTCCTTCCTTCCTTCCTTCCTGCCTGCCTGCCTGCCTTCCTGAATCATACGACTGCAAGGGACCTTGAAGGTCTTCTAGTCCAACCCTCTGCTCAAGCAGGAGACCCCATACTATTCTGGACAAACGGCTGTCCAGTCTCTTCTTAAAAGCCTCCAGTGTTGGAGCATCCACAATTTCTTGTGGCAAGCTGTTCCACAGGTTAATCGTTCTTCTTCTTGAGTGTTGGCTTAGAGAGGTCAGTGTGTTAGCGGACCAGCTAGGAGCAGGAGGAGGAGGCACCCAGAATGTCCCAAAGTTGCTTTTTCAGGAGGCAACTTTCTTTGTTTTTCTTTGAAGACGTTTCACTTCTCATCCAAGAAGCTTCTCCAGCTCTGACTGGATGGTGGGGAAGGGAAAGATTTATACTCCTTCGGAGAGTCTCCATAAACAAAACACCCAGAAGTTGGTATTCCCCACAGCCGCCAGCTGTGGAAGCAGAATTCCTCCTTGGACCCATCTGGATTTCTCCATTTTTGCCCTGTCTTTTAGAGAGAAAGCTATTAACAACGTGGCTGGCATACAACTTCCAAGTACAGAAGAAGAAGAAGAAGAAGAAGAAGAAGAAGAAGAAGAAGAAGAAGAAGAAGAAGAAGAAGAAGAAGAAGAAGAAGAAGAAGAAGAAGAAGAAGAAGAAGAAGAAGAAGAAGAAGAAGGAAGAAGAAGAAGAAGAAGAAGAAGAAGAAGAAGAAGAAGAAGAAGAAGAAGAAGAAGAAAGAAGAAGAAGAAGAAGAAGAAGAAGAAGAAGAAGAAGAAGAAGAAGAAGAAGAAAGAAGAAGAAGAAGAAGAAGAAGAAGAAGAAGAAAGAAGAAGAAGAAGAAGAAGAAGAAGAAGAAGAAGAAGAAGAAGAAGAAGAAGAAGAAGAAGAAGAAGAAGAAGAAGAAGATTTTCCTGATCCTTTTCAGTTAGGATTCAAATCGGGGACAGGAGACCAAGACCCTCAAGCTGGCCCCCAAACAAATCCATCCAAAAGGGGGGGGGCATTCCTTTTTTTTACCCCTTTGCTAAACTCTTCCATTTAGCAAATTCCCTTTGCTAAATTCTTCCATTGACTGGCTGCTGCTGCTGGGGGGGGGGGAGGGGAAATGGATGGGAAGAAGAGATTAGGATGGGGGGGGGGAGGAAGGAGGAAGCCTTTAGTCTGATCTGCCAAGCTCTTGTTATGCACTGATTGATTAGGATTGATTGATTGACTGATTGGGCTGGAGGCTGTTCCATCTCACTTGGAATTTCGTCTCCATATTTCCATCCCTGAGTCTGCATCAGTGTGAAAGATTTTTTTGAATGCACGTGGGGGTGTAAAGGGGAGGGAGGGAGAGAGAGAGAGAGAGACAGAAGGGAGGGGGGGACTTCGCTTTGTTCCCAGCATTTGCTAACATGACCACAGGTGCACCGAGTTCCTTCCACATCTATTTATCATCCATATGGCCCTCTGAATAATTCATGCCCAATAATTTAATTGGCCAAAGGAATGTGGCTTCCAAGCTCTCTTTGACTTGCAGTTGGAAATAATATGCTGACTAACTCTGGCTTGTCAGGGAGAAACGGCGAGACTCCGCAGCCCCGGATGAAATTTCATAGAATCGTAAGGCTGCAAGGGACCTTGGAGGTCTTCTAGTCCAACCCCCTGCCCAAGGAAGGAGGTCTCATATCATCCCAGAGAAATGGTTCTCCAAACTTCTCTTGAAAACCTCCAGTGATGGAGCACCCACAACTCCAGGAGATTAAGCTGTTCAATTAATTAATTATCTTGACAGACTTGAACACTGGGCGCTATCTAACAAAATGAAATTCAATGGTGAAAAATGTAAGGTTCTACATTTAGGCAGGAAAAACCAAATGCACAGGTATAGTGTAGGTGGTACCTTGCTCGATAGTAGTAACTGTGAGAGGGATCTCGGAGTCCTAGTGGACAATCCCTTAAATAGGAGCCAGCCGTGTGCTGCAGCTGCCACAAAAGCCAACACAATCCTAGGCTGCATTAACAGAGGGACAGAATCAAGATCACGTGAAGTGTTAATACCGCTTTACAAGGCCTTGGTAAGGCCACACTAGGAATACAGCGTCCAGTTTTGGTCACCACGATGTAAAAAAGATGTTGAGACTCTAGAAAGGATACAGAGAAGAGCAACAAAGATGATCAGGGGACTGGAGGCTGAAACATACAAAGGGCGGTTGCTGGAATTGGGTATGTCCAGTTTAATGAAGAGAAGGACAAGGGGGGGACATGATAGCAGCCTTCCAGTTTTTGAGGGGCTGCCCCAAAGAAGAGGCAGTCAAGCTATTCTGCAAAGCACCAGAAGGCAGGACAAGAAGCAACGGATGGAAACCAATCAAGAAGAGAAGCAATCTGGAATTAAGGAGTCAATTCTTTATAATGAGAGCAATTAACCGTTGGAACTGCTTGCCACCAGAGATTGTGGGTGCTCCATCACTGGAGGTTTTTAAGAAGAGACTGGACAGTCCCTTGTCTGGAATGGTATGGCTGGACTAGAAGACCTCCAAGGTCTCTTCCACCTCTATTCTATTCTTGAAAACAGACTCCATGGGGGCCATTTCCATTTTAAAAAATAAATTTGTTTCTGATGTTCCAAGCAGGAACAAACGGTGTAGGGGCCGAGCGGTTTATTGGAAGAGGAGAGGAAAATTTTTCCTGTTTTTTTTTGAGCCTTGTTCCCAAGGGGACACAGAGTGCCCGACTCGTTCCAATCCTGCCTCCATACAAATCCGGTTTTGTGGAGCCTCCCACTACGCAATGCTCCATCCCAAGAGGTTTTTTTTCCTGCTTATTTTTTTAAAAAACAAATTCATCAGAATGTTCAACCCGAAAGATAAAAAGCGAGCAGAAGTAATAGTTAGAATAAAGGCTGTTTCTAAAGAATGTTAACTTTTAAAGTCAATTTTAATGTTAATATTTTGTTGTTTCGATGTTTCATCTGGGTGGATGTTTTATTGATTTTAAGCCTGCCAGAGTTGCCTGCAGGCGAGACGGGTGGCCTGCAAATAGAAACCGAGCAAATAAATAAAGTTTAATAAATAAATAGACAAAAATGCAAGAAAAAAAAGAAAAAATATAAAGAAGTAACCTGATTTTCTTTTACGGCAGTTGTAAGTTAAATCAGCCTCTTCCTCTTTGGTTATAACATGACTGCCATTTGTATAATCTATTGTTTTTCCCCCCTAATCATTAAAGCCATGGATCAAAATTTATTTTTTCTGTTCCCCTGAAAAATCCCTGAGATTCTCAGTCGGCCATAAGACGTAGATCTCGGCTTTTCTCTGATCAAAGAAATCAATTTTGTCGCCTCGGCAAATTCCATCATCTTCACCAACCATCCCTCCATTGTGGCTCATGCCGAAATCTTTCCATTTTTGTGCAAACGATAATAGTGCTGCAGTTTTAATATACAAGAACAAAGTTCCGTGACTTCTTTCCAGCTTTAGTCCATTGATCCCAGACTCTTAAAAGTCCCCTGAATTGGTTTACGTAGAAGAGTCAAACTTTTTTTTAAGCTTTTTTACATCTCCGCTGAGCAGGATAAAATGTGCTTTCTTCTTCACATTTTGAGCGTAAATTCAAAGTACCTTTATCCCTACTAATTAAGGAAGGAGGGTAGAGGGAGGGAGGGAGGGAGGGAGGAAAGAGATGGGAATGGGAAGAAGGGAGGGAGGGGAGAGGAGGGGAGGGAGGAAGAAAGGAAGGAAGGAAGAAAAAGAAAAAGAGGGAGGGAAGAGAAGAGAAGAGAAGAGAAGAGAAGAGAAGAGAAGAGAAGAGAAGAGAAGAGAAGAGAAGAGAAGAAAAGAGAAGAGAAGAGAAGAGAAGAGATTTGGAGCTCAGGGACTCTTTGTGGGGGTTTTCTGAGGTTGGTTGTTTTTTGCAGATGTTTCATTGCCCAGCTGGGTGACATCATCAGTGCTAGAAGGTTGAGTTGGTTTGCAGAGAGAATAATAGAGTTGGAAGGGAGCTTGGAGGTCTTCTAGTCCAACCTCCTGCTAAAGCAGGAGACCCTACCCCATTTCAGACAAAGGCTTCTCCAATCCTTTGTTTAAAAGCCCACCAATTCTGGAGGTGAGGAGGAGAAGGAGGAGAAGGAGGATTGGGGGGTCCTTGGGGCTCTCTAAAGTTGGTGGTTTTCTTGCAAACATTTCAGACCCAGCCAGAGAGCATTGTCGGTGCTACAAGAGAGTCGGGGAACAACCCCCCCAGCACTGATGATGTTCCCTAGTTGGGTCATGAAAGGTCTGCAAGAAAACCACCCAGCTCAGAGAGAACCAAGGACCCCACTGAAATCAAACCTGGATTTCCGTGATTCTGAATTCTCAGGCCTCACACAGACTTTTTTTCTGACAGTTTCAAGACCTTGAGGCACCAGGGACACCTTGCTTGGCACACACAACTAGGGACAGCCCACATTTGTCCAATTTCTGCTTGTTCCTCAACTCTTCAGGGCCCTAAATCCTCCTTGGGGGAAGATGGCAGCTGCCTCGCTGTATTTACTTAGCTATCTAGGCTAAATAAACTTATTTACTTCTCTGGATTCTGGTGGCCAGCCAGATTATGAAGATCTCTGGCACCCTCTGCTTCCTTTTTCTACTTCTTAGCCAAGGTTTGAAACCGTGCCCAAATATTTGGAAGGGAACTGTGATACGGTGATCCCACACACGTTAACTCTGTGAGACCAGGCAGAAGGGGGGGGGGTAGGTCCCTTCCCTGGGGTGAACTCAACCAAATCAGGTCATCTGGTGGGACCCCAGAAGAACATCTTCTCCCTCATGAACAGAGTCTCTGTAGATCAGGGTTGACCGATGGCGTCCTTGGTACTCTCTGAGCCGGGTGGCTTTCATGCAGACGTTTCATGACCCAACTAGGGAACTTCATCAGTGCTAGAAGGGAATGGAGTTTGCAGAGTGGAGGAAGGAGAAAAGGAGGAGGAGGAGGAGGAGGAGGAGGAGGAGGAAGAGGAAAAAGGGGTGTGTGTGTTCTTGGTGCTCTCTGAGCTTGGCTGCTTCTTGCAGACATTTCATGACCCAACTAGGGAACTTCATCAGTGCTAGAAGGGTGTGGGGTTTGCTTTGTTTATATAAAATATAATCTCTTTTCTTTCTAGCACTGATCAGTGCATCTAACATCATGACTAGCACTGAAGATGTTACCTATTCGGGTCATGAAACGTCTGCAAGGAAACCACCCAGCTCAGAGACCACCCAGGACCCCACAGTCCTCATTGTCCTTGTTATGGAATTTATTGTGCAGAGGTCTCCTTGTGCTACCAAAGAGTTGCACAGACAAGGAAGGGCACTGAGAGCAGTAAAAATCACACACAGAAATACACTGAGTTCTAAAAGCAAAAAGTATTTTACTTTGAGGTGGTGTAAAAACAAAAATGCACAGTCAAAAATAAACAGTCCAAGTCATACACAATAGCAACAGTCCAAGGAGTAATCCAAACTACAAAGTCTTCTTACCGGTCCAGAGGTCAATACACAGTTCAGGTTTACAACAGTAGTAAACCAACAGCAGAGCAAAAACAGTAACAGTAGAAAGCAGTGAATTCAGAGAGAGAGAGAAGCTACGTTCCTAGCTTCCTCTTATGGCCATGAGAACACTTACACACCCATTGGCCAATTAACAACTTAAAGACATAGCATTATGGTTAATATATTTTCAACCCAACATTGTAGGCTAACACCATATGCCTAACATTCTCCCCTTTGGGTAGAATAATATATAACTCTTACAATCTTATGCACATTCTTTCACAATTAGCATTGTGTTTCACAGCACTTTGTACCTTCGTAAAATGGTCTGCAATATTTACATCAGATGGACAATACTCTAACTGTATTAATTTATCTTTGACACATTGTCTGACATTTAAATAACGAAGATCAGTATGTTTAGATCTTGTTCTTACTGCAGCATTATTAGCCATCTTTATCGCAGCTTGATTGTCCTCATACACAATAAATGGATCATTTACATTTAAACCCATATCTAACAATAATTGTTTGTACACTAGCAGTTCTGTACATAACACTGATAAACATGAAAATTCAGCCTCCATTGTAGATAAGCTTATGTGTTTTTGTCTAATAGACTTCCATCCAATTAAAGAATCACCCAACATTATAGCCAACCCTGAGGTAGATTTACGAGTGTTTGAATCAGAGGCAAAACTCGCATCTGCATATGCAGTAAGGATTAACTCACGATTTGGCTCTAGATATAACGAGTAGTGAATAGTCTGCTTCAGATATCTTAATACTCGTTTAGCTGATTGCCAGTGTCTAACAGTTGGATTATTGTTGTACCTAGCTAATTGATTTACACAGTAAGAAATATCAGGTCTAGACCAATTACTCAGATACATAAGACTTCCTATCAAAGATTGGTACATAGTCTTATCAAATACAGGACTCTCAACATTAGTGTCCTTAAAATCCATAGCCATCGGAGTTTTTGCTGGTTTACACATTTCCATATTGTATCTCTTTAATAACTGAGATATCTTACTGGCTTGCGACACCTTAAAACCCCTATTTGTTTTCACAATATCTAACCCCAAATAGTGGCTTATTTTCCCAAGATTTCTAATTGTGAATTCAGTTTGCAATCTTGAAATGATAGTTTGTGCTTCTAACTCAGTTTTTGTTATTATTGCAATATCATCTGTGAATAATAAAATAAAAGATAATGCTCCGTTGTGTTCCCTTCTAAACAAACAAGGATCAGCATTACTGGCTACAAAACCTATTGCACTTAACTCATTAACTAAACATTTGTTCCACTCATAGCCTGATTGTTTCAATCCATAGAGGCTTTTCTTTAATTCCCAACAATCATGGTCTCTATCACTGGTCAATCCTGGTGGTATTCTTAAATAAATAGTATGTTGCAATGGAGCATGTAAATATGCAGTTTCAACATCTACATGATTAACCATATATTGGTTTTTAGCCGCCCATACTAAAGCTGCTCTTAAAGTAGTTGCCCTTAGACTGGGTGCAAACACTTCGTCATAATCCTCAGTAGTTTGGGCAAAACCTTGTGCAACCAAACGTGCCTTATGGGTTATAGTTCCGTCTACACCCTTCTTTATTTTATATATCCATTTACAACCTATAGCTTGCTCACCAGGTGGCAGTTTTGCTTTCACATAAACCTTAAGATTCTGCAAAGACTTCAACTCCCTGTTCATTGCAGCTTTCCATGATGCTTGTTCCTTTTCAGGATACATCCTGATCTCATCATAGTTAGATGGCTCTACACTAACTTGACATACTATACTAGCTTCATAGCGATCAGGTGGATGTCTGATACGCATTGAACGCCAAGGAATTACAGGGCTTTGAATTTCTGTCTCCTTTCCTTCCTCTGATTCATCTATTATCTCCCCTATCTCCTCTTCATCTTTTATATTTACAGGAGATGTATTATCATTACTAGTTACGTTATCAGAGGAGTCCTCAAACACTAGAGGATCAGTATTAACAGTTACTTGCTCTAACCTATCCCAACCAACGTGCTCAAGGAATTTTGCACTAGCACTGTTATATACATTAGTTGTGCCTCGTTCCCAGAAACGATAGGATCTATGGTTAGCTTCGTAACCTACGAAGTATAATTGCCTAGCCCTATGTTGGCCTTTACTCCTGAGTTGTGCAGGAATGTGGACCCAAGCTGGGGTGCCAAATGTGTGCAGGTAATCAAGGTTTGGTTTTTTACCATGCCATATAGTATATGGTATTTTACCAGTAGAAGTATTAACAACTATATTCAGAACATGGTTTGCACATTTTGCTGCCTCCCCCCACAGTCTATCTGTTAAGCCAGAATCTTGTAACATGGTTCTCATCATGGCTTGTAACGTTTGCCCACGTCTCTCAACAAAAGCATTATGTTGAGGCCTATAAGGGGCTGAATGTTTATGCTCAATGCCAGCTGATTCTAGCATATCAACAAAACGCTTATTTGTAAATTCAGTACCATTATCAGTAATTATGCACTGAACCTTTCTCTTTGTTTTTCTCTCCACGAACTTCAGCCAGTTTGCAAATTGTTGGAAAGTATCTGCCTTTGACTTAAGCAGATAACAAAAACCATATCTAGAGTAGTGGTCCAATATACTTAAAACATAACATGACCCTCCTAAACTTGGTTTCATGGGTCCAATTAAATCAGCAAACACAACTTCCAAAGGTACAGTTGTTTTGAAGCCGTTTATCCTGTTTGCAGGAGTTGCCTTGCTCTTTTCCTGATTACAGGCATTGCAATTCAAATACTTACTACATGGCTTCAGTTTAACTCCTTCTACTAATTCCACTGTTTTACGTAGTGAGTTAAAGTTTACATGCCCTAACCGCCTATGCAATAAATGTATACATTCATCATGTGGCTTCTTGTTCTCACATATTGAGTTAGCTTTAACTGTACTAACCTGGTTACTTGTGAGAACGAATAAACCATTTTTCAAATTAGCAGTTACACAGGTTCCATTCCTCTCAATAGTGCATTGCTCCCCTCTGAATGTTACCACAAACCCAACCTTAACCAATTCCCTTACAGATAACAGGTTGAATCTTAGCTTAGGTATATATAACATAGGTAACTGTTCATCAATGCATGGACAATAGGAATTACCTTCACCAGAGGCCTTCATCCTCCAACCATTGGCCAGTGAAACATATTGGTTGCTGTTTTTCATATTAACAAACCTCTTTTTCACTTTAGTAATGCATTGTGAAGCCCCACTATCAACAACCCACAATTCATTATTTCTGGATGTTGATTCACCAGAAATAGCCAAACCAATGCCCTTCTTAGCCTTCCCACTGCTATTCACATTCTGTTTTTTACCCTTTCTACAGAATTTGGCTATATGCCCTCTAGCCCCACAAGAATAACATTTCTTGACGTTGTAAGCAGTGGTGAATTGCTGCTTCTCTCGTGGCTGTGTCTCTCTCAGCTGGTCTCTGTCACGCCTCCTTCTGGACTCTTCCAGCAGTCTCCCAGTAATGTTAGTCAATGTCAGTTCCTCTCTGGTCAGGACTTCCAAAGAAGAAACATACTCATCATAACTCTCATCCAAAGATGACAGAATAATGTAGACCTGATGCAACTCTGAAAAAATCAGCTCCTTTTCATGAAGCTCTTGAAAAGTTGCCTTCATGTAATTTAAATGGGTCAGCATATCTCCATTCTTCTGCAGACGAGCCCTAAACAGCTTACGTGTAAGGTGTATATGTGCACCCACACTGTCACGAACATAAAGCCTTCGCAAAACGCCCCAACACCTAGCAGCAGACTCCTCACCACGAATATGGACAAGCTGCTGGTCATTCAGTGTTAGTCCAATAATGCAAAGAGCTTTCTCGTTGCTTCGTTTAAAGTTGTCTAACTTCTTTACATCCTCTTCGTCATCTGGATCCCAAGCAGTAGTATCTGGTGGGTTATTTACAACAGCCCATAGTCCTTCCTTGCGCAAAAGCAAGCAGCATTTTGTGGACCAGGAAACATAGTTTGTCCCATCCAACCGGGTTATCCAGGAGATGCCTGACAACAGTTCTTGTGCCATTTTACACCAAAAAGCTAACACAAACTCAGCTAGGAATACTGTGTGTACTTACTCTCAGTACAGGCCTGGGCCCATAACCAGTGTTATGGAATTTATTGTGCAGAGGTCTCCTTGTGCTACCAAAGAGTTGCACAGACAAGGAAGGGCACTGAGAGCAGTAAAAATCACACACAGAAATACACTGAGTTCTAAAAGCAAAAAGTATTTTACTTTGAGGTGGTGTAAAAACAAAAATGCACAGTCAAAAATAAACAGTCCAAGTCATACACAATAGCAACAGTCCAAGGAGTAATCCAAACTACAAAGTCTTCTTACCGGTCCAGAGGTCAATACACAGTTCAGGTTTACAACAGTAGTAAACCAACAGCAGAGCAAAAACAGTAACAGTAGAAAGCAGTGAATTCAGAGAGAGAGAGAAGCTACGTTCCTAGCTTCCTCTTATGGCCATGAGAACACTTACACACCCATTGGCCAATTAACAACTTAAAGACATAGCATTATGGTTAATATATTTTCAACCCAACATTGTAGGCTAACACCATATGCCTAACAGTCCTCTTCCTCCCCCTCGTCCCCCTCCCCCTCCCCCTATTCTCTATTCTATTCTGTTCTGTTCTGTTCTGTTCTATTCTATTCTACTCTACTCTACTCTACTCTACTCTACTCTGTTCTGTTCTGTTCTCTTCTCTTCTCTTCTCTTCTCTTCTCTTCTCTTCTCTTCTCTTCTCTTCTCTTCTATTCTATTCTATTCTACTCTACTCTATTCTATTCTATTCCTCCAATATTCTATTCTATTCTATTCTATTCTATTCTATTCTATTCTATTCTATTCTTTATTCTATTCTATTTCCCATCCCGTCCCGTTCCATTCCATTCCATTCTATTTCCCGTCCCATCCCATCCCATCCCATCCCATCCCATTCCATATTCTATTCTATTCTATTCTATTCTATTCTATTCTATTCTATTCTATTCTATTCTATTCTATTCTATTCTATTCTATTCTATTCTATTCTATTCTATTCTATTCTATTCTATTCTATTCTATTCTATTCTACTCTACTCTACTCTACTCTACTCTACTCTACTCTACTCTACTCTATTCTATTCATCCAATATTCTATTCTATTCTATTCTATTCTATTCTATTCTATTCTATTCTATTCTATTCTATTCTATTCTATTCTATTCTATTCTATTCTATTCTATTCTACTCTACTCTACTCTATTCTATTCTATTCCTCCAATATTCTATTCTATTCTATTCTATTCTATTCTATTCTATTCTATTCTATTCTATTCTATTCTATTCTATTCTATTCTATTCTATTCTATTCTATTCTATTCTATTCTATTCTATTCTATTCTATTCTATTCTATTCTATTCTTCTATTCTATTCTATTCTATTCTATTCTATTCTATTCTATTCTATTCTATTCTATTCTATTCTATTCTATTCTATTCTATTCTATTCTATTCTATTCTTTATTCTATTCTATTTCCCATCCCGTCCCGTTCCATTCCATTCCATTCTATTTCCCGTCCCATCCCATCCCATCCCATCCCATTCCATATTCTATTCTATTCTATTCTATTCTATTCTATTCTATTCTATTCTATTCTATTCTATTCTATTCTATTCTATTCTATTCTATTCTATTCTATTCTATTCTACTCTACTCTACTCTACTCTACTCTACTCTACTCTACTCTACTCTATTCTATTCATCCAATATTCTATTCTATTCTATTCTATTCTATTCTATTCTATTCTATTCTATTCTATTCTATTCTATTCTATTCTATTCTATTCTATTCTATTCTATTCTATTCTATTCTATTCTATTCTTTATTCTATTCTATTTCCCATCCCGTCCCGTTCCATTCCATTCCATTCTATTTCCCGTCCCATCCCATCCCACCCCATCCCATTCCATATTCTATTCTATTCTATTCTATTCTATTCTATTCTATTCTATTCTATTCTATTCTATTCTATTCTATTCTATTCTATTCTACTCTACTCTACTCTACTCTACTCTACTCTACTCTACTCTACTCTACTCTACTCTACTCTACTCTATTCTATTCATCCAATATTCTATTCTATTCTATTCTATTCTATTCTATTCTATTCTATTCTATTCTATTCTATTCTATTCTATTCTATTCTATTCTATTCTATTCTATTCTATTCTATTCTACTCTACTCTACTCTACTCTACTCTACTCTACTCTACTCTACTCTACTCTATTCTATTCATCCAATATTCTATTCTATTCTATTCTATTCTATTCTATTCTATTCTATTCTATTCTATTCTATTCTATTCTATTCTATTCTATTCTATTCTATTCTATTCTACTCTACTCTACTCTACTCTATTCTATTCTATTCCTCCAATATTCTATTCTATTCTATTCTATTCTATTCTATTCTATTCTATTCTATTCTATTCTATTCTATTCTATTCTATTCTATTCTATTCTATTCTACTCTACTCTACTCTACTCTACTCTACTCTACTCTACTCTACTCTACTCTACTCTATTCTATTCATCCAATATTCTATTCTATTCTATTCTATTCTATTCTATTCTATTCTATTCTATTCTATTCTATTCTATTCTATTCTATTCTATTCTATTCTATTCTATTCTATTCTATTCTATTCTATTCTATTCTACTCTACTCTATTCTATTCTATTCCTCCAATATTCTATTCTATTCTATTCTATTCTATTCTATTCTATTCTATTCTATTCTATTCTATTCTATTCTATTCTATTCTATTCTATTCTATTCTATTCTATTCTATTCTATTCTATTCTATTCTATTCTATTCTTTATTCTATTCTATTTCCCATCCCGTCCCGTTCCATTCCATTCCATTCTATTTTCCGTCCCATCCCATCCCATCCCATCCCATTCCATATTCTATTCTATTCTATTCTATTCTATTCTATTCTATTCTATTCTATTCTATTCTATTCTATTCTATTCTATTCTATTCTATTCTATTCTATTCTACTCTACTCTACTCTACTCTACTCTACTCTACTCTACTCTACTCTACTCTATTCATCCAATATTCTATTCTATTCTATTCTATTCTATTCTATTCTATTCTATTCTATTCTATTCTATTCTATTCTATTCTATTCTATTCTATTCTATTCTATTCTATTCTATTCTATTCTATTCTATTCTATTCTATTCTTTATTCTATTCTATTTCCCATCCCGTCCCGTTCCATTCCATTCCATTCTATTTCCCGTCCCATCCCATCCCACCCCATCCCATTCCATATTCTATTCTATTCTATTCTATTCTATTCTATTCTATTCTATTCTATTCTATTCTATTCTACTCTACTCTACTCTACTCTACTCTACTCTACTCTACTCTACTCTACTCTATTCTATTCATCCAATATTCTATTCTATTCTATTCTATTCTATTCTATTCTATTCTATTCTATTCTATTCTATTCTATTCTATTCTATTCTATTCTACTCTACTCTACTCTACTCTACTCTACTCTACTCTACTCTACTCTACTCTACTCTATTCTATTCATCCAATATTCTATTCTATTCTATTCTATTCTATTCTATTCTATTCTATTCTATTCTATTCTATTCTATTCTATTCTATTCTATTCTATTCTATTCTATTCTATTCTATTCTATTCTATTCTATTCTATTCTATTCTACTCTACTCTACTCTATTCTATTCTATTCCTCCAATATTCTATTCTATTCTATTCTATTCTATTCTATTCTATTCTATTCTATTCTATTCTATTCTATTCTATTCTATTCTATTCTATTCTATTCTATTCTATTCTATTCTATTCTACTCTACTCTACTCTACTCTACTCTACTCTACTCTACTCTATTCTATTCATCCAATATTCTATTCTATTCTATTCTATTCTATTCTATTCTATTCTATTCTATTCTATTCTATTCTATTCTATTCTATTCTATTCTATTCTATTCTATTCTATTCTATTCTACTCTACTCTATTCTATTCTATTCCTCCAATATTCTATTCTATTCTATTCTATTCTATTCTATTCTATTCTATTCTATTCTATTCTATTCTATTCTATTCTATTCTATTCTATTCTATTCTATTCTATTCTATTCTTTATTCTATTCTATTTCCCATCCCGTCCCATTCCATTCCATTCCATTCTATTTCCCGTCCCATCCCATCCCATCCCATCCCATTCCATATTCTATTCTATTCTATTCTATTCTATTCTATTCTATTCTATTCTATTCTATTCTATTCTATTCTATTCTATTCTATTCTATTCTATTCTATTCTATTCTACTCTACTCTACTCTACTCTACTCTACTCTACTCTACTCTACTCTATTCTATTCATCCAATATTCTATTCTATTCTATTCTATTCTATTCTATTCTATTCTATTCTATTCTATTCTATTCTATTCTATTCTATTCTATTCTATTCTATTCTATTCTATTCTATTCTATTCTATTCTATTCTATTCTATTCTACTCTACTCTATTCTATTCTATTCCTCCAATATTCTATTCTATTCTATTCTATTCTATTCTATTCTATTCTATTCTATTCTATTCTATTCTATTCTATTCTATTCTATTCTATTCTATTCTATTCTATTCTATTCTTTATTCTATTCTATTTCCCATCCCGTCCCGTTCCATTCCATTCCATTCTATTTCCCGTCCCATCCCATCCCATCCCATCCCATTCCATATTCTATTCTATTCTATTCTATTCTATTCTATTCTATTCTATTCTATTCTATTCTATTCTATTCTATTCTATTCTATTCTACTCTACTCTACTCTACTCTACTCTACTCTACTCTACTCTACTCTATTCTATTCATCCAATATTCTATTCTATTCTATTCTATTCTATTCTATTCTATTCTATTCTATTCTATTCTATTCTATTCTATTCTATTCTATTCTATTCTATTCTATTCTATTCTATTCTATTCTATTCTATTCTATTCTTTATTCTATTCTATTTCCCATCCCGTCCCGTTCCATTCCATTCCATTCTATTTCCCGTCCCATCCCATCCCATCCCATCCCATTCCATATTCTATTCTATTCTATTCTATTCTATTCTATTCTATTCTATTCTATTCTATTCTATTCTATTCTATTCTATTCTATTCTATTCTATTCTATTCTATTCTATTCTACTCTACTCTACTCTACTCTACTCTACTCTACTCTACTCTACTCTACTCTATTCTATTCATCCAATATTCTATTCTATTCTATTCTATTCTATTCTATTCTATTCTATTCTATTCTATTCTATTCTATTCTATTCTATTCTATTCTATTCTATTCTTCTATTCTATTCTATTCTATTCTATTCTATTCTATTCTATTCTATTCTATTCTATTCTATTCTATTCTATTCTATTCTATTCTATTCTATTCTATTCTATTCTATTCTATTCTATTCTTTATTCTATTCTATTTCCCATCCCGTCCCGTTCCATTCCATTCCATTCTATTTCCCGTCCCATCCCATCCCATCCCATCCCATTCCATATTCTATTCTATTCTATTCTATTCTATTCTATTCTATTCTATTCTATTCTATTCTATTCTATTCTATTCTATTCTATTCTATTCTATTCTATTCTATTCTATTCTATTCTACTCTACTCTACTCTACTCTACTCTACTCTACTCTATTCTATTCATCCAATATTCTATTCTATTCTATTCTATTCTATTCTATTCTATTCTATTCTATTCTATTCTATTCTATTCTATTCTATTCTATTCTATTCTATTCTATTCTATTCTATTCTATTCTATTCTATTCTTTATTCTATTCTATTTCCCATCCCGTCCCGTTCCATTCCATTCCATTCTATTTCCCGTCCCATCCCATCCCACCCCATCCCATTCCATATTCTATTCTATTCTATTCTATTCTATTCTATTCTATTCTATTCTATTCTATTCTATTCTATTCTATTCTATTCTATTCTATTCTATTCTATTCTACTCTACTCTACTCTACTCTACTCTACTCTACTCTACTCTACTCTACTCTATTCTATTCATCCAATATTCTATTCTATTCTATTCTATTCTATTCTATTCTATTCTATTCTATTCTATTCTATTCTATTCTATTCTATTCTATTCTACTCTACTCTACTCTACTCTACTCTACTCTACTCTATTCTATTCATCCAATATTCTATTCTATTCTATTCTATTCTATTCTATTCTATTCTATTCTATTCTATTCTATTCTATTCTATTCTATTCTATTCTATTCTATTCTATTCTATTCTATTCTATTCTATTCTACTCTACTCTACTCTACTCTATTCTATTCTATTCCTCCAATATTCTATTCTATTCTATTCTATTCTATTCTATTCTATTCTATTCTATTCTATTCTATTCTATTCTATTCTATTCTATTCTATTCTATTCTATTCTATTCTATTCTATTCTATTCTACTCTACTCTACTCTACTCTACTCTATTCTATTCATCCAATATTCTATTCTATTCTATTCTATTCTATTCTATTCTATTCTATTCTATTCTATTCTATTCTATTCTATTCTATTCTATTCTATTCTATTCTATTCTATTCTATTCTATTCTACTCTACTCTACTCTATTCTATTCTATTCCTCCAATATTCTATTCTATTCTATTCTATTCTATTCTATTCTATTCTATTCTATTCTATTCTATTCTATTCTATTCTATTCTATTCTATTCTATTCTATTCTATTCTATTCTATTCTATTCTATTCTTTATTCTATTCTATTTCCCATCCCGTCCCATTCCATTCCATTCCATTCTATTTCCCGTCCCATCCCATCCCATCCCATCCCATTCCATATTCTATTCTATTCTATTCTATTCTATTCTATTCTATTCTATTCTATTCTATTCTATTCTATTCTATTCTATTCTATTCTATTCTATTCTATTCTATTCTATTCTATTCTACTCTACTCTACTCTACTCTACTCTACTCTACTCTACTCTACTCTATTCTATTCATCCAATATTCTATTCTATTCTATTCTATTCTATTCTATTCTATTCTATTCTATTCTATTCTATTCTATTCTATTCTATTCTATTCTATTCTATTCTATTCTATTCTATTCTATTCTATTCTATTCTATTCTATTCTATTCTATTCTATTCTATTCTATTCTTTATTCTATTCTATTTCCCATCCCGTCCCGTTCCATTCCATTCCATTCTATTTCCCGACCCATCCCATCCCATCCCATCCCATTCCATATTCTATTCTATTCTATTCTATTCTATTCTATTCTATTCTATTCTATTCTATTCTATTCTATTCTATTCTATTCTATTCTACTCTACTCTACTCTACTCTACTCTACTCTACTCTACTCTACTCTACTCTATTCTATTCATCCAATATTCTATTCTATTCTATTCTATTCTATTCTATTCTATTCTATTCTATTCTATTCTATTCTATTCTATTCTATTCTATTCTATTCTATTCTATTCTATTCTACTCTACTCTACTCTACTCTACTCTACTCTACTCTACTCTACTCTACTCTATTCTATTCATCCAATATTCTATTCTATTCTATTCTATTCTATTCTATTCTATTCTATTCTATTCTATTCTATTCTATTCTATTCTATTCTATTCTATTCTATTCTATTCTATTCTATTCTACTCTACTCTACTCTACTCTACTCTACTCTACTCTATTCCTCCAATATTCTATTCTATTCTATTCTATTCTATTCTATTCTATTCTATTCTATTCTATTCTATTCTATTCTATTCTATTCTATTCTATTCTATTCTATTCTATTCTATTCTATTCTATTCTATTCTATTCTATTCTATTCTATTCTACTCTATTCTATTCATCCACTATTCTATTCTATTCTATTCTATTCTATTCTATTCTATTCTATTCTATTCTATTCTATTCTATTCTATTCTATTCTATTCTATTCTATTCTATTCTATTCTATTCTATTCTATTCTATTCTTTGTAATTCTATTATTTTTCTATCCTATCCTATCCTATTCTATATTTCTGTTGTTCTATTCTATTCTATTCCTCCTCCTCTTCACACATCCGTCTCCCTTCTAGCACTGACGATGTTCCCTAGTTGGGTCATGAAATGTCTACAGGAAAACGGCCAATCTCGGAGAGCACCGAAGTCCCCACAGAATTTAGAAATCCTCTCTCTTTCCCTTAGTATCGGGGGGGGGGGCAGAGTAGGGGGCTGTTTCTGCATTTTCTTGCCTGTTGCCCTCCATCTGCAGAAGTCCGTCCCCCCCCCCGTGGGCACCTGCCTCCATCCTTCATCTGCTTATCTTTCCACAGTTTGGGTTGTCCTCCAGAAGCTCCTTGAGGTTCTTCAACCGCTCTTCTGCTCGATCTGCCTCTTCCTCTTGGCCACAGCAATAAAGGACTCCATAATCTTTATGCAAATGTAATTATGCAAATTCATGCAGGTTAATAACCAAGTAGGCCTGGTAATTGTGGGTTCAGGGGACTGGCTCTCTCCTGGGGGGGGGGAACAAATCAAAAATAGGAATAAGTGGACACCAAGATCAAGACTTCCCAAAGTTGTGATGGATTGTTTGTTTTTCTGGTTGTGTTGTGTGTGTTTGTGTGCATTTGTATATCTCTTCTTGTTTCTTCCTGTTCTTTTTGTGTTTGTGTGTGTTTGTGTGTTTCTTTCTGTATCTTCCTGTTTTATTTGTGTCTCTTTGTCGCTTTCTGTTTCTTCCCATTTTCTTTGTCTTCTTTGTTTGTGTGTGTGTGTGTGTCTTTCTTCCCATTTTCTTTTTCTTTGTGTGTGTTTGTGCATCTCTTTCTCTTTCTCCCTGTTTTCTTTTTCTTTGTGTGTGTTTGTGTCTTTCTTCCTGTTTTGTGCTTCTGTGTGTGTGTGTGTGTGTGTGTGTTTTCTTTCAGTTTCTTCCCATTTTCTTTGTCTTTCTTGTGTGTTTGTCTCTTTCTTCCCATTTAGAAATGCAGATGTGGTCATCCATTCAGGAAGATTGGGGCGCACTATTCATAAGCAAAACTCCTTCGGTCTCCACTCCAGCTGATGGGATTAAGAATTTACATCCCCCCCCAGCGAAATTCTAAGGACAGGACCTTCAGGACACAACAGGATGAACTCAACACCCTCTTCAGACGAGCAGAAGACCCCAAAGCCCACCTCATTGCACAACCCAGAAGCATTTCCCCTTCCAAGTCTCAGAGCTCCCCCTAAAGACCCACTTCACGCTCAGCTCCATTCGCTCCCAGAACTGCCTGCGGTTGCTGGTTCCGCTCATCAATAAACAGAAACCTTCTTTCCAAAGCAGCCTCCTTTTTATTCCCAGCTTGGAACCGGACCTGGTTGTCGTTGTTTTTCTTTCAACAACGTGTTTGAAAAAGGCTGATCAAAGCCCCGCCCCCTTTTTGCATGTAGCGCCCGTGTAATATGTAGTTTTTAGCGAGGGGATGCAAGGGAAAATGAGGCCGGACTTCCATCACTTCCTGTCAGGGACTTTTTTTTTTAAACCTCTCCTTGCCTGTAAATCACCTGACTGTTAGATGATGGATTGACTTGCAACTCTTAAACTGCAGGACCAAAAAACAAAGCAAAGCAAAGGGCACTTCAAAAAAGATCAAAGCAGCTCCCCCCTCCCCCCCTCCCGTTCCCCCCCCACCCCTGCTCTCTGATAAGAGAGTTTTGTCTCTCTGCAAGGAAGCAAAATGTGATTTCTTCAAATACATACACAAATAAAAGCTTAAGGAGGTGGATGTTTCTCCTGGAGACTTCTTTGAGGTTGGCTACAGGAAGTCCTTGACTTACAACCGGAATTGGGCCCAAAATTTCTGTCATTAAGTGAGACATTTGTTAAGTAGGTTTTGCCCCAGTTTGCGACCTTTCTTGCTGCAGTTCTTAAGTGAATCACTGCAGTTGTTAAGTGAGTCACACGGTCGTTAAATGAATCCGGCTTCCCCCGCTGACTTTGATTGTCAGAAGGTCGCAAAAGGGGATCACGGGACCCCGGGACACTGCAACCATCGTAAGTGTGAGTCAGTGACCGTGGGGATGCTGCAACGGTAAGTGTGACAAACGGTCCCGTCACTTTCCTCAAAGCTGTTGTAACTTTGAGCGGTCGCTAAACAGATTGTCGTAAGTCGAGGACTCTCTCTGTGCTTCTTGGTAGGTTTCGCTTTCGCTCGGTAGGAATTGCTTTTTCTCCGCCAAGGAGGAGAAATTCTGGAGAAGGCCTTCCCAAGAAGAGAGATCCTCCATAAAGATGTCTCCTCCTGGGAAATTGGGAGGAGGGCTCAAGCAAATTAGCTGAGACTCCCTTCGTTAGACCAATTAAGAAGCGTTGAAGTTTCCAACACTGGAAGATTTTAAGAAGAGACTGGACAGCCATTTGTCTGAGATGGTCTAGGGCAGAGCTAGGCAACCTTGGCTCTTTTATGACTCGTGGACTTCAACTCCCAGAATTCCTCAGCCAGCTTCGCTGGCTCAGGAATTCTGGAAGTTGAAGTCCACGAGTCATAAAAGAGCCACGGTTGCCTACCTCTGGCCTGCCTGAGCAGGGGGTTGGACTAGAAGACCTCCAAGGTCCCTTCCAACTCTGTTATTCTGTTATCTGGTCTTCCCCAGCTGAAAGCTCCCAACCTGGGGAGATTCCTGTATTATAGGCAGAGAACAATCAAGTAGCTGCTTTGAACTCTGAACCGTTTGTGCCCGACCTCCTTAGGTAAGCCTTCCGGAAGAAATCCCAGCGATGCCAAGTCCGGGTTTGAGAGGCTGTGCCAAACTTCTCTACGTCTGTGCCAACTGGGAAGATGCCAGCCCGTCTAGACAGTCGCCACATCCTCGGCAAAGGAGGAGAAGAAAAAGGTGAGGAATCAACGGCAGAAGGGCAATGCGGTAGTAGCCTTCATTTCAAACTCTGCTCTTCGTTGGGAGCAGCAACGCTTGCAGATGGATGAAAGGCAGCCGGTTGCTAACTTGCCCTTGGCTGGAAGTCTCAAAGGAGACAGGTGAAGCATTCGGGTCTTCCCAGAGCATGGAGCATGTGCCGAGGGCCTTGATGATGTTTTAATGTAATTTAAGTAGGTCAGGAGAAGGGCTGGGGTGGGTGGGTGAGGAACAAGGGAATGCCCTTCTCTCTCTCTCTCTCTCTCTCTCTCTCTCTCACACACACACACACACACACACCCCTTGTCCCTGGTTGATGCTGCCTCCTGCAGTTGCAGCCTCCTGATGGCAAGGGGTTCTACTAAGCCACAAGAAAACCAATTTTGGGTCTGAAGAAATTTTATTAAGGTTGATGTTAGTAATATTGACATTAGTAGTGATACTTTGCAATCACCTTTGTTTATGTGCAGGCAGCTTTGTAGGTGCTTTATATGGGGAAATTAGTTATCTAGAAGCCAATGTTTCATGCTTTAGGTACCGGGGATTGCTTACATGAAAAGAGCAGGGTGAGGGGAGAGGGAAACGGAGTTACGGATGGAGCCTGCTTTGTTGTGTACGAGTCATCATCTAGGAGTAATTTTTTTGTGCTGTCTTGTGCCCGGTACCGGGACCTGAACTTTTTCTTCTGGAAAGGTATAAAAGGTGGAAGACATCTTTCCTGGTTGTGGCCTTCATCTCTCTACCAGCCACGAAGAGAGTTGGGGGGGGGTCACCCAACTCTATTTTGATCAAAATAAAAGTTGTTTGCTTGCTGAAACCCCGACTCAGGCATTTCTTTGGCTCTTTTAAATTCCTGAGTAACGCTGGGGCAATTGTGAGGCTAAGCGGAAAACCTTACAGGTCGACAATGTCACAATACTGGATTTCCTCTCTGGCCTTCGTGCTCTCTCTGGACAGGGCTCCTGGCGCCCCGGAGAAGCGCTCAAGAAAACACTGCTTTGGAAAGCGTTCACACGACTCAAATCATCAGGGCGTTAGAAGAATGTACCCGGTTTGATTTTTCTCAGCCAGGTCACAAAATAAACCCAAATGCAAACGTAGAGTTCTCCTTCTGCTAGAGGCAGAGTTTTATTCACTCAAGCACCTGCCACGGTTGGAGGTACAGTGGAAGCTCTGAGTGTCCATGCAAAGCAGCAGAATTATTCTCCTCCTCCTCCTCCTCCTGCTCCTCCCAGGTTCTTGGCTGACTGTGCGACAAATCATGATGAAGATGATGATGATGGTAACAACAACAACAACAACAATAATAATAATAGTTGGAAGGGACTTGGAGGTCATCTAGTCCAACCCCTTGCTCAGGCAGGAAACCCTAGACCATTCCAGACAAATGGCTGTCCAGTCTCTTCTTAAAGACTTCCAGTGTTGGAGCATTCACCGCTTTTGGAGGCAGGTTGTAAAAAAAAAACAGGACGAGTAAAGAAGATAATAGGAAGGATAAATAATAATACTACAGCCAAACTATATGGGTTCTGTTATGTATGGGGTCTAAGCAGCAGCTCTGCAAATACCACCAGGTGGCGCTGTACCACCACCAGGTGGCGCTGGATTGTCTGGGTAGATTTCGGCGGGAGATTTTGATGAACGGATTGGGCAAGAGCGTACCTGGCAAGGTATATAAGGGGTACAGGTAACCCCCTTTGTCCAGTACAGTGCTAACCACAATAAAGAGCTGTTTGCTGTACTCATCTGTCTGGAGTCTCCATGCGGTCCTGAACCCACTACACAATAGGTTCATAGTCATTAGGTAGCACTGAGAGAATTAGGTCTTCGGCAGAGGGATGGCACAAGGGAAAAATACTGTCCGTGTATCTAAATGTCTATGGAGACTCCATCATCCAGGTCACGGTTGTCGCAAAGGTGCTTTTTTCAGGAGGCAACTGGACTTCTTTTTCCTTGAAGACATTTCGCTTCTCATCCAAGAAGCTTCTCTAGCTCTACTGGATGGTGGAGAAGGGAAGGATTTATACTCCTTCGGAGAGTCTCCATAGACAAAACACCCAGAAGTTCTCATCCAAGAAGCTTCTTCAACTCTGACTAAATGGTGCGGAATTTCCAGCCCAAGCTGAAGAAGCTTCTTGGATGAGAAGCGAAATGTCTTCAAAGAAAAACAAGAAAGTCCAGTTGCCTCCTGGGAAAAAAAGCACCTTTAAGACGTCCTTGTTTTGGCCTGCAATACTCCATAGCGCCATCTGGAGGAGAGGAACTGAAACACTTTATGTCCAGGATGTGACTAGTCTGCAGATACTCTCTCAGCCCTCCTTCTGAACTGTGCAATAGACAGGTCTTCTATGGAAGGAAACATCAACAAAGCCCTCTTCCAATACTTGAGGGGCTGCCACAAAGAAGAAGGGGGGGGGTTCCACCTGTTCTCCAAAGCCCCTGAGGGCAGGACGAGAAGCAATGGATGGAAACTAACCAAGGAGAGAAGCAACCAAGAACTAAGGAGGAACTTCCTGACAGTGAGAACAATTAAGCAGTGGAACTGCTTGCCTCCAGAAGCAGTGAATGCTCCAACACTGGAAGTTTTTAAGAAGAGACTGGACAGCCATTTGTCTGAAATGGTATAGGGTCTCCTGCCCGAGCAGGGGGTTGGACTAGATGACCTCAGAGGTCCCTTCCTATTCTATTATTCTGTTATTCTGACAAGAAGCCAGAATTTACACTATGGTTTTGGAATGTGGGAAGAATCCAGAGAAAGAAATATTTTGGGAAATATTAAAAAGGCAGGATATATTTATCCAAAGGAATAACGGAGAAGATCTTAAAAGGAAGAAAAGCAAGCCCAGTTTTTCTTAACAGCCCCAAGCAGAAACGAGGTGGAGGCCAGCTTTTAGAAATGCAAATTCAACAATCCATTCAGGAAGGTTGGGGCCAGGAAGACAGGAGCTGATGAGATTAGGAAGACAAAGACCTCTAAAATCTACCTACCCCACCCAAACTCTAAAAGACATGACTTTGGGGGACATAATAGGACTAACCCACTCGTACCAAAAAGGGCACTCCAAGTACATGACACAGGAAATACAAAGCCTCAAACAGGAACAGGAAACAAACTCAATAGCCCCAGAAGGTATAACCCCCACCCCCACTCCCAGCTACATGTGGTCAGTTTTTTCCCAGAGCCATCTTTCTGTCTGGCTCTGCCCTTCAATAAACTACAACCTTCTTTCCAAAGCGGTCTCCATTTTGTTTCTTCCCAGCTTGGACTGGACCCTGATGAAGAGTTTTCCTTCAGCAGGAAGTTCTGGAGTCCTTTGGGAGCATGGATGCAGATGATGTCCCCGCTTGGAGAGGTGACCATGTGCCAGGCTGTCGGTAGGCAGCCGAAATGGCCCATAAATGATGGATGCAGCTGTGTGGCTGAGCCGTCACTCTCGAGTGGAGGCATTAATAACCGCCAAGCTGAGCTGAAAAGCAGAGTCAGGGGAACCCTCCCTCTCCGCCTCTCCCTCTCTTCTGCTGAAGAAGCGACACGAAGACGACAAGAGCCATCGATTTGCACCGTGATCGCTTTCCTCCTTGGCGCTCAAGATCCCAAGTTCCAGCACACCGAAGGACAATCTGTGAAATGGGGCCTAGAATTTAATCCCTCCTGGCTTCCAAAAAGGTGCTGCTCGAAGGAGGAGCTGCTATTTGTGCAAAACCCGATTCGTGCATTTGGCTTGACGGACGGGTGCAGAGGAGATGCTGTCAATGCTGCGACTGAGCATGGCTACAGCCATTTTCCTGCTCATTCTGGGTTGCCACCTAGAATGGAGGGAGGGGGTTACCTAGGTGCTTTGCTAGTCATAATAATATTTGTCCCATGGGAACCAACGTCATCGGTTGCTCCCAAGCCTCCAAGCTGGGTGTGGTCGAAAAAGCATGCCTAATGATTGCTTTGGGGAACGTAGTTGCTTGCATAGTTTTATGGGTGGGATTTTTATATTGGGGAGTTGTTATATGCGTAGCCTTGGTGGAGCAGTGGGCTAATGCCTCCTTAAGTAACACCAGCTGCCTGCAATTAGTGCAGGTTCGCATCCCACCAGGCTCAAGGTTGACTCAGCCTTCCATCCTTCCGAGGTAGGTAAAATGAGGACCCAGATTGTTGGGGGCAATTAAGCTGACTTTGTAATAATGCCGCTTGGGGTGTGTGTGAAAGCCCTAATAAGCAGGCATATACATAGAATGAAGGCTACTGCTAAGCTTGTAAGCCGCCCTGAGTCTTCGGAGAAGAGCGGGATATAAATGGGATTAAAATAAAATAAATAAATAATAAACATGTTCTTTGAGGAATTTGCAAGCCTCGGAGTTCTGCTTTATTCATCTCTGTCAAAACCATGACAGAGGCAGCTTTGGAACGAAGAGCCAGTCTGAATTCTGCAACGGAAGCAGAAGCGACAGCTATAATTTTTTGCGTGAAGAGCGATGCAAAGGATGAGTTAAGCAGCTCTGCTTTCTCTCTAATGCCTGTTACATCCTTTCCATCTTCTCTCTATAGTGGACCGACTTTTTCCTTGATTTTTTTTCCTTGTTATTTATATGTTAAAAGAAACTTTTTAAAAAATTACCTTTGGCTTTTGTTGCAAGTCTTTGTTTATTCTGTGCTTTCCTGGCTTCGTCTTTGCAGATTCGGGCTATCTGCTGATATTCTGCCTTAGTTATGTGTCCCTCTTTCCATTTTTTGTACTTGTCCTTTTTGTCATTCAGTTTGTCTGAGAGATCTTTGTGCAGCCATGCTGGTTTCTCCTTGAATTTCTTGTTTTTCTTTTTCAGTGCTGTTGTGCTGGTCTGGGCTTTTAAGATGCCGAGATCCTAGAAAGTGGGCAGAGAAGAGACACAAATATGCTAAAGGGTCTGGAGGCTAAACTATCTACAGGTAGTCCTTAACGTGTGACCATAATGGAGCTCAACATTTACGTTGTTAAGCGAGACAATTGTTAAGTGAATTTCCCCCCATTTTACAACACACGGCTGGCTCACATTTAAGTGATCATCCACAAGGTCCCTCTCACAGTTTTGAGCCAAGTTTCACCTACTCTTCACCTACTCTTTACTCTTACCTTTGTTCTTTTTCTGCCCAGGTGCAAAACCTTGCTTTTCTCCACATTCAATTTCACGTTCACCTTGTTCGCATCCCTTGATCCCAGATGTGTGGGGCAGAAGATTGTCCCCTTTGCAGGACTGTCATTAAGGATCCCTGAGGTCCTGAAGTAGGAAAAATAAAATTGCTTCCATTCCTTTGATCTAGGCCAGTGGAGAAGGCTAGAATTAAATTGAATTGAAAACTTTATTTGGCCAAATGTGATTGCAGGTAATCCTTGGTTTACAACAATTCATTTAGTGACATTTCAAAGTTACAATGAGACTGAAAAAAGTAACTTATGACCATTTTTCACACTTACAGCCATTGCAGCATCCCCATAGTGAATTTTGCCCCATTTAATGATCTTTCTTGCCACCGTTGTTGAGTGAATCGCTGCAGTTGTTAACTTATAATATGGTTGCTAAGTGAATCTGGCTTCCCCATTGACTTTGCTTGCCAGAAGGTTGCAAGAGGGGTTCACGTGTCCCCAGGGGACATGTTCTGTACCAGCCTACTACCGGCCCTGCAGAAAAGGCAGGGACAACCCCTTTACAAAACGGCAAGAGGCTGGAACTAAGCCTGCCAAATTTATTGACATAAAACAGAGCAAACAGAAACACGAACCATGAAACAGGAGCTATTCAAACGGTTGCATTCAGCAAACCAGCCCTCCCACGCATTCCCCTTTTAAACAGTTCAGGGCGTGGCTTCTCTCTGCCTCCTTCCGAGGTGCCCCATTGCCTTCCTCTGTTTACTCCTGATTGACTGCCTCCTGCGTCGGGCGTCCTTGAACAGGGCCAGCTGTGGGTCATCTTCATCCACACTGTCAGGCTCACACAGCTGGGTCTGCATCGTAACCAGATGGGAGGGGCCTGGCTGAGGGCTTTGCGGAGCCTCAGGGCTATCCTCTGGAGGCTCTCCAACACCCCCCCTCCTCCTCTGAATCGTCCGACCCAACTGCCGAACCCACAGGCTGACCCTGAATCACAACACGACACTGCAACCGTCGTAAGTACATGCCAGTTGCCAAGCCTCTGGATTTTGATCACATGACCCACAGGGACGCTGCAAGGTTCGTAAGTGTGAAAAAAGGTCATAAGTCACTTTTGAACAGCCATTATAGGGTTTCCTGCCTGAGCAGGGGGTTGGACTAGATGACCTCCAAGGTCCCTTCCAACTACTACTACTACTACTACTACTACTAATTATTATTATTATTATTATTATTATTATTATTATTATTATTATTATTATTATTATTATTATTATTATTATTATTATTATTATTCAAGGGCTCTCTGTAATGAACATTAAGGCCTAGTCCAGTGTTGGGGAACTATGGCCCCCTCATGACTGGTGGACTTCAACTCCCAGAATTCCTGAGCCAGCCATGCTGAGGGGAAAGGGAGAGGTTTCCAAGCTGAGCCATGCTGGCTCAGGAATTCTGGGAGTTGAAGTCCACGAGTCATAAAAGAAGCCAGGTTGCCTAGCCCTGGACTAGTCTAATGGGTGGCATGACAGCATCTCCCAATACTTGAACGTCTGCCACAGGCAAGAGGGGTGTGTGTGTGTCAATTCATTCTCCAAAACAGCTGAGGGAAAGATCAGATACTCATCGGAGGGAGGTCAACCTGGAACTAAGGGGGCATTTCCCAAAAGGGAGAACCCAAAGATGCGTCTTCCTTGTGTTTCTTTTGAAGACATTTCGCTTCTCCTCCATGAAGCTTCTTCAGCTCTCACTGGATGGTGGGAAATGGAAGGAGCTAGTCAGAGTTGAAGAAGCTTCTTGGAGGAGAAGCAAAAGGTCTTCAAAAGAAGCACAATTAAGTCCAGTTCCCTCCTGAAAAAAGCACCTTTGGGACAACCATGGAGGACTGAGAATCTCCAGAAACACCAAGATTTCCTAACAGTGAGGACAATTAACCAGTGGAACAGCTGGCCTCCAGAAATCATGGGTGCTCCATCACTGGAGGTTTTTAAGAAGAGACTGGACAGTCCCTTGTTTGAGATGGTATAGGTCCTCCTGCTTGAGCAGGGGGCTGGACTAGAAGACCTCCAAGGTCCCTTCCAGCAATATTCTATTCTCAGGAAGAATTAACCAATGGAAAAGCTTACCTCCAGAGGTTGTGGGTGCTCCATCACTGCAGGTCTTCATGAAAAAAATGGACCACCATTTACCTGGGATGATATGAGATGGTAGGACTCCAGCCTTGGCCAGGGGTTGGACAACTAGAAGACCTCCGATGTTGGAGCTGCCATCTGACGCCTGTGCATCTCACCGCTCTCCACCAAATACCTGCAATCCAGACAACCTTTGAAGAAAGTAGGGCCGAAGTAGACAGGTCTTCTCCCCACTGCCAGAGTCATCAACCCAGGAACCGTCCAGCTGGACCTGCCCCAGATCCTCAGAAGGACCCATCCTACCTTCCACTGGAGCCTCCTGAAGCCTGCAATGGAGTCTTCATCATAGCCATCAGCAGAACCAGAAGACATCTGAGGTCCCATCCAATGCTATGATTCTATGATCTTGGGCAGGGGGTTGGACTAGAAGACCTCTGAGGTCCCATCCAATGTTATGGTTCTATGATCTTGGGCAGGGGACTGGACTAGAAAACCTCTGAGATCCCATTTGACTTTATGATTCTATGATCATGGGCAAGGGGGTGGACTAGAAGACCTCAGAGGTCCCATCCAATGCTATGATTCTATGATCTTGGCCAGGGGGTTGGACTAGAAGACCTCTGAGGTCCCATTTGACTTTGTGATTGTAAAACAGGGCAGACTGAAGGAGCCCAATGCTTGCTGGCTTGCATTGCTGTGTCCTTCGTGGTGTGTGGAAGCTCCTGCTGGCTCCGAGCGACTCAAGGCTGCCTACAGGGCGTATTTATTTATTTATTAAATAAATAAATAAATAAATAGAACAGGGGAGATGGGTGGCATAAACATTTAACAAATAAAAATAAAAAAAACATGGCGTCGCTTGCTTATCCTTTGTTTGTTGTTCGCCGTTTGTTCATGTGGGTGGCTGTTTGGGTGAGTTTTCTTCGGTCAGCCGGTCACTGACTGACCCCAGGGAGGCCTGGCACATCTGGACCTCCGAAGGTGGTGGAGAGGGAAGCCGAGGCGGACAGCCTGGTCAGAGGCCTCCATGCTATCCAGCATCCTGTTGTGATTCAGCGTCAGCCTGTGGTTTCGGCATCTGAGTCGGACAATTCTTCCCATCGTCCAGTACGCTCACACAGAGAAGGCCTCCTCTGGGTACCGTCAGCTAGGCAATGTCGGCTGGCGACCCCCAGGGGGAGGGCCTTCTCTGTGGGAGCGCCAGCCCTATGGAATCAGCTCCCCCCTGAGCTTCGGACGGCCCAAAATCTCCAATCCTTTCGCCGCGGCCTCAAAACACTCCTGTTCCACCAGGCTGACCTGGACTGACAGGCATTTTAATTAATTATATTAGAATTTTTAATTTACTTTTAATTTTTAATATTAATTTATTGCACAGATGATTTTAATTTCACTTTTATCTTGATTTCTGTACTTATTATATGTTCTGTTGTTAGCCGCCCTGAGTCCTTCGGGAGATAGGGCGGGATATAAATCCCATCAATAAATAAAAATAAATAAATAAATTCTGAAGAGGAAGAGGAGGGGTTTGGTTGCAGAGGAAAGTTCTGATGCACCGCAGAGCTCTCAGCCAGGCCCCTCCCCTCTGGTTCCTCCTCAGACCCAGCTTTGTGAGCCTGAAGGATTGGAAGAAGACGATCCACAGCTGGCTCTATTCAGGGACTCTTGAAGCAGGAGCCAGACTAGTAGAAGTGAACAAAGAAAAGCAATGAGGCACCTCGGGAGGAGGCAAAGAGAAGCCATGCCTTGAGACTGCTGTTTAAAAGGGGAATGTGTGGGAGGTGCTGGTTGCTGAAGGCAACCGTTTGAACAGCTTCTGATATGGTCTCGGTCTGTATTTGTTTAACTCTGTTTTTAACTGTTTCGTTTAGTTTTTGCAAATAAATTTGGTTGGCTTAATTCCAGCCTATTGAATATAAAGAAGGGGTTGTCCCTGACATTCCAACAGGGCCGGTCATAGGCTGGAACGGAACACATCCATCATGGAGGCCAGGGAAGAGATTAGATGAGAGCAGGGCTGCAATTTGACGTGACGCAGCTGTGTGAAAAGCCCGATTCGCCAACCCAGTGAAAGGATCCCGCGAGGCAATTAAATGCCCAAAGGCAAATCTTTTATTAGATACACCATCTCAGAACTGAAGAAGCAAAACCAGCTCTTGTTTTCCTGAGTGAAAGCTTGTACAGTTAAACAGTACTTTTCCTTGCCTCCCCCACCACCCTGCCCTCCGGGTCTTCACCTTGCCCAATAGGAATGCTTCTTTTTGTTATGGGAACAGCCCACTTCTCCACTGAGCACCTAAATTGGTGACCTTGGCATTTTTGCAGGTTCTCACGATCTGTGAATGGCTTCTTGGAATCCCGTCACCTCCCTTCACTTTCTACCCCTTCTGCCCCTTTTCTATGGCAAGTTGATTAGCATTAGAAACTAAGCCGGCATCATGGCCGTTCAGTCTTGACAGGCTGCTCCAGCTGAGCTGCTTGCATTCACACGGACACATCAGCAACGACTGCAAGACGCTCGGAATGCAGGGATGCAGCTTTGCGGCTGTTTCAAACTGTAGTGTATGCCTTTAAAGCATACACGGAAATGTCAGCACAGCAGGGGGCTGGACAGCTCCAGGCTATAACCGCTTGGCGGGAAAGCCTGAATAGAGCGAGTCGTTGACAGCCCCAGGGCATGGTCAGCTCTGGCGGGAAGCCAGGGTTTAAATCCATTGGCCACCTGCACTGGCGGGAAGCCTAGGTTCAAATCTATTGGTCACCTTTCACCTGGGCAGGTATAAAGAGATGCCAGGTAACCCCTTTGCTCCAGCTTCATTTTCTGCCTCAATAAAGAATCAATACCCAGCTCAAGTGTCCGTCTCTCCATTCAACCACGCGACATTGCACTGGCGACGAGGATGGGATCCTGCACCGGACAACGCTAGCCACGGACAGAATCCAATCAGCAGCCCCGGATCCAGACGCAGGACGACCGAGACGGCAGAATGGCACAACTGGGTCAGTATCCCCTTTTCCATAGCAACCGCCCGGAGGAGTGGGAAGCGTTCGTGGGGCAGCTCGAGTGCTACCTACAGGCGAACGGGGTGAAGGATGACTGGCAGAGAGCGGCGGCGCTACTCTGCAGCTGCGGCACGGAAACCTACCAGCTGGCGGTCGGTCTCTGCGCACCCAACAACATTACTTAAACCAATTCATACATACAGACCAGAATGGGTTCCTTCCCACTAGACAAATAAAAGATAATCTCAGAATTATATTAAATGTTCTGGAGTATTATGAAAGCCGACCAGATAAACAATTAGCTTTAATATTTATCGATGCTCTAAAAGCATTTGATAGGGTTAATTGGGATTTCCTGATGTGTCAGTTGGAACATGTGGAGTTTGGGGCTAAATTCTGTAATATGATTAAAGCAATCTATACTAAGCAGGAAGCAAGATTGTTGATAAATGGGAATTTAACTGACAAATTTGATATCTGTAAGGGCACTAGGCAGGGTTGTCCACTCTCCCCACTTTTATTTATCTTAACCTTAGAACCCCTACTGAGAATAATAAGGAAAGATGAGGAGATTACTGGGCTTCAGATAAGAGACCAAATTTACAAACTGCAGGCGTTTGCAGATGATATGGTCTTCGTTTTGGAAAACCCTCTGGAATCTAGCACGGCATTACTAAAAAGGATTGAGGAATTTGGAAACGTGGCTGGTCTGAAAGTAAATAAAGATAAGACAAATATATTGACGAAAAATCTTTCAAATAGAAGTAAACAGATGTTAGAGGACACTACAGGGTTTAAAATCGTGAAGAAGGTGAAATATTTAGGAATCTGGTTGACCGGAAGATGTTCAAGTATTAGGGAGGATAATTATTCTAAATTACTGATACAAACAAAAATGGACCTGGGAAAATGGGGTAGGATACAGTTGTCATTATTAGGAAGGGTAGCCACGGTGAAATCTTATGTTTTGCCGAAATGGAATTTTCTTCTTCAGACAGCACCAGTTAAACTTTCGCTGAAATTTTTAAAAGAGTTAGAGGGGGTAGTGTTAGAGATTAAACTTGATTTGGGTGACAATATTATATAATGGAGTAAAAGCACCTTTAAGGAGTTAAACGGCCTAAGGGTGTGGCTGTAATTATTCCACATAAAAGAGAGTTAGGTGTTACACGTAGTTGCTCTTGTATATGTGTTTGATGTTAGTGTTTGGATACCTCTTGTTCTCTTGTTTGCTAACTTGATATTTATTCTCTCAAGAATCAACTGCTTGCTACAGTGTATATTGTTTTTGATATTGGTAAGCAGCTTTTGTATTTTGATACTATGTTTTTTATGGACTGACTTTTATGTGCATGATACTGGATTGATACTTGGACTATTTCTTATTGTGTTTCTTTTTGTTGTCTGAGTAAAAATAAGTTATAAAACTCGTGTTAGTGCATTACTGTTTGCCTAAAAGTCCCAGTACAACTTCCACTGTGTATTAATAATACTCTGTTAAACAAACCATTTTTTCAACAACATATTCTAACAATGGTTATGGGCCCAGATCCAGTGTGGTGCTGAGGACAGGCACAGTATTGTATTTATATTTCCTAACTGAGTTTTCAAATTCAGACAATGGCACAAGGACTATTCAATCCATTCTGCATTACCCGGCTTAATGGGTCAAACTACGTATCTTGGTCTACACAATGTAGTTTGCTATTACAAAATCAAGGTCTTTGGAAAATAGTCCATAATCCTCCTGATGTAACTGCCTGGGATCCAACTAATGAAGAAGATAACAAGAAGATTGTAGACTTCAATAAAGACAATGATAAGGCTTTATCTATCATTGGGCTAACATTAGGAGACCATCTGCTAGTCCATGTGCGTGGAGAAGAATCTGCTGCTAAATGTTGGGCTAAGTTGAAAAAGATTTTTGTTCGGGACAGTGTTGGTGCTCATATAAATCTTACCAGAAAGCTATTTAGAGCTAGACTGGAAAAGAATGGCGATATGTTAGCTCACCTTAACTTTATAAAAGCAACTTTGTTGGAACTGCAAGAAAAAGAACTTATTTTCTCAGAGCTTCACCAGGTTTACATCATTTTATCATCATTGGATGAGAGCTACGATGCCTTTGTATCGTCCTTGGAGGTTTTGTCCAAAGAAGACCTAACTGTTTCTTCAATAACTGGAAGGTTGTTGGAAGAATCAAGATGTCGTATGGAGAGAAAACAGTTGAGAGAGCCATTGCAACAAGAAATAAAGAAGACTGAATCTGCTTATATTTTAAGGAAATGCTTTAATTGTGGGTTAAAGGGACATATTGCTAAGTTTTGTCAGAATAGTAATTGTCAGAGAAAGGAAAGCCATAGAAAGAATAAAAAGCTGATTAATGTAGCTGTAGCTAATAGAACTACTAATAACCACAATTGGTGGGTGGTAGATAGTGGAGCTACACACTGTATTTCAAAAATAAAAAGGGATTTTGAGAATATAAGGTCTAGTAAAAAATATATTTCTATGGCTAATGGCTGGAGAGTCAAGGTCTCTGGAGAGGGTAAAGTTTACTGTTCATTTTTAAAACAAAATTTGGAAATGCTATATGTTCCCAGATGTGATTATAATCTATTATCAGTTAAGGCATTATTGGAAGCAGGTTTTAAAGTTACTTTCCAAGGGGAGGAATGTCTTATTCAAAAGAATGAAGTGAACTTAATAGCTAATATGAAAGACGGTTTGTTTGTAATTAGCAATGATCCTATTATAATGGCTACTACTTGTACAAATCAAAAACCACATGATGAATGTATTCATTTATTACATAGAAGATTGGGTCATGTGAATTTTAATACACTAAAAAGAACTGTAGCTTTGTCTAATGGGTTTAAGTTAAAGGCTTGTAAGAAATATCTGCAGTGTAACGTATGTGGTAGAGAAAAGAGCAGGGCAGCACCAGCTAATAGGTTAGATGGATTTAAAACCACAACTCCATTAGAACTGGTATTTATGGATTTGATAGGTCCTATGAAACCCAGTTTAGGGGGTGCTTGCTACATATTAAATATTCTAGACCATTATAGCAGATATGGGTTCTGTTATCTCCTTACGTCAAAAACTGAAACTATACAAACAATATCTAATTGGCTCAAGTTTGTACAAAGGAAAACTCAGTTAAATGTAAAAACCATAATAACAGACAATGGAACTGAGTTTGTTAATAAACAGTTCAATGAGCTGTTAGTTTCAGAGGGAATAGAGCATAGACGTACAGCTCCTTATAGACCTCAGCATAATGCATTTGTTGAACGGAGGGGCCAAACATTGCAAGCTATGATTAGATCTATGATTGAAGATTCTGGTTTACCTGATAGCTTATGGGGAGAAGCAGCAAAATGTGCTAATCATATTTTAAACAATGTGGTTAGTTCAGCTACAGGTAAAATTCCTTATACCTTATGGTATAAGAGAAAACCAAATCTTAGTTATATTCACACATTTGGGACACCTGCTTGGGTACATATTCCAAGTTCAATAAGAAATAAAGGAGAACATAGAGCTAAACAATTATTTTTTGTTGGCTATGAGTTAAACCATAAGTCTTATCGGTTCTGGGAGAAAGGTACTAAAAACATTTATTGTAGTTCTAGCGCTGTTTTTCAAGAACAGTCAGGCTGGGAAAGGGTAGAAGATATTGTATATATTCCTCAACAAGATTTAACTAACTCCTCAAATGAAAGTGATAAAGAAGAGGAGGAACCTGCTAGAGAGATCAAACAAGAACCACTGATAGTGGAGACAGGAGAGGAAGAAGATAATAATGTAAATGTACCTATAAGTCCAATAATTCTCAGAAGGTCTAACAGGGAAAGACGACAGCCTGATCGTTTCGAGGCAGGTTTAATTTGTCAAATAGACATTGAACCTTCTAATGTTGAAGAAATAAAAATGTATCCTGAGAATGAAAGAAAGAATTGGAAAGTAGCTATGGATAAAGAAATAAAATCTTTGCAAGATCTTAATGTTTATCAAGAGGTTAAAATACCTAAAACAGAAAAGTTAATTGGATGTAAATGGGTTTTTAAACTGAAAGAAAGTGTTACAGGAGAGGTAATACATAAAGCAAGATTAGTTGCTCAAGGATTTGCACAGAATAATAGTGATTATGATGAAGTATTTTCCCCAACGTTAAGAGCTTCCACTCTTAGGGCTGCTTTAGTTTGGGCAGCAAATAAGAATTATAGTATAAAACATGTAGATATTGAAACTGCTTATTTGCATGCAACATTAAACCATGATATATATATGAAAGTTCCATCAGGAATAGAAAGTAAGGTAGGGTACTGTTGGAAACTGAATAAGAGTTTGTATGGTTTAAAACAGTCAGGTTATGAGTGGAATAGATGTTTAGTAAAAGAGTTAAATAGTTTGGGATTTAAAGCTAGTATTGCAGATCCTTGTTTATTTATAAAACAGCAAAATAGTGAATTATCATTGTTATTATTATTCACTGATGATATTGCTATTATAGCAAAAGATGAAACAGAAACTGAAAGAATAATTTCAGGGTTAAAAAGAAAATTTAGAGTAAAAGATCTAGGAGCTATTAGTCATTATCTAGGGCTGGATATTGTCAGGACTAGTAAAGGATTTAAACTGTCTCAAGCTAAGAAAATTAATGGTTTGCTGAAACGTTATAATATGGAAAACTGTAAACCAGTAAAAACACCTATGGTTCAAGGTTTTGAGAGTTCAGCAGATAACAGCAATGTCTTTGATAAAAAGATATATCAATCATTAATAGGCAGCTTGATGTATTTATGTAACTGGTCAAGACCTGACATAGCATTTACAGTTAATCATTTAGCTAGATATTGTGAGAATCCTACAACCAGATGTTGGCAAGGTGCGAAAAGAGTTTTAAGATATTTGAAGCACACCATACATTATTCTCTATATCTAGAGCCAACAAAGGAATTGGAACTAAAAGCATTTGCAGATGCTAGCTTTGCATCTGATACTGTAACCAGGAAATCCACTTCAGGATTGGTTGTATTATTGGGAAACGCTTTAGTAGGATGGAGGTCTAACAGACAGAAGCATATAAGCTTATCAACAACTGAATCCGAATTTTCTTGTTTATCTTTATTATGTACTGAGCTATTGGTATGGAAACAATTATTGTTTGATATGGGTTTAAATTGTAATGAACCAATAAAAGTGTATGAAGACAATCAAGCAGCTATAAAATTAGCAACTAATGCTGCAGTGAAAACTAGATCAAAACATACGGATCTACGGTATCTAAATGTCAGACAATGTGTTAAAGATAATTTGATTAAACTGGAATATTGTGCAACTGAAGATAATATTGCTGACCAGTTTACTAAAGCTCAGGGTGCTATAAAGCATAAATCTGTTTGTGATATGTGTAATTTGAGATTGTAAAAATATATGTATAATATGCCACCCAAAAGGGGAGATTGTTAGAGATTAAACTTGATTTGGGTGACAATATTATATAATGGAGTAAAAGCACCTTTAAGGAGTTAAACGGCCTAAGGGTGTGGCTGTAATTATTCCACATAAAAGAGAGTTAGGTGTTACACGTAGTTGCTCTTGTATATGTGTTTGATGTTAGTGTTTGGATACCTCTTGTTCTCTTGTTTGCTAACTTGATATTTATTCTCTCAAGAATCAACTGCTTGCTACAGTGTATATTGTTTTTGATATTGGTAAGCAGCTTTTGTATTTTGATACTATGTTTTTTATGGACTGACTTTTATGTGCATGATACTGGATTGATACTTGGACTATTTCTTATTGTGTTTCTTTTTGTTGTCTGAGTAAAAATAAGTTATAAAACTCGTGTTAGTGCATTACTGTTTGCCTAAAAGTCCCAGTACAACTTCCACTGTGTATTAATAATACTCTGTTAAACAAACCATTTTTTCAACAACATATTCTAACAGGTAGTTTCTAGATTTGTTTGGCAGGGGAAACAGCCCAGGATTGGGGAAAAAATGATGCAAGAAATTAAGGAAAGAGGGGGCCTTGGCCTACCGAATTGGGAACTTTACTATCAGGCTACCCTCTTAGTTTGGGGCAAGGAATGGATAAGTCTAAGGAATAATCGATTGTTGAGTTTAGAAGGATTTGATTTGCTGCAGGGACGGCATGCAGCTCTTTGGCGGGAAGGTACTCCTCCAAGCAAACAGTTTACTCGCCACTACATAAGGGATATACTGATTCGGAATTGGGATAAGATAAGGGCTACGTACTATGCGCAAATTCCGTGTTGGTTATCAACTTTGGAAGCCTTGACCTATCCGACCCTACTCAAGAAGGGAAGAAGACCAACTTATAAAGAACTTTTAGATAGCAGGGGAGAACTCAAAACACGACAAGATCTGGCTCAGCAAGGGTTTCAATTGGAGTGGTGGGCCTACCTGCAGATCCAGTCAAGGTATAAGAAGGATAAGGAAGGAAGGGATATTTATCTGAATCTGCAGGAATTAGATAAGATTCTGCTGGGTCCGCAGAAAGGGATGATATCTAAGTGCTATAAATTGCTGCTAACTAGGGTAGTAGGGGAGGAGGTGGTAAAAGATGCGATGATTGCCTGGGGGAAGAATTTTGGTTATGCACTTCCACTTGAGAAATGGGAAGAGATTTGGTGGACTAATATGAGGCTGGTGGTTTCCACGTCATATAAGGAGAACATATACAAAATGCTTTATAGATGGCATCTCCCTACGGCTAGACTTTCCAAAATGTTCCCCGGATTGTCAGCCGATTGTTGGAAGTGTGGTAAAGGGATTAGCACATACTATCACTTATGGTGGACATGTCCGGAAGTGGTTAGATATTGGATGAGGATCCAAAAATGGATAGTGGAAATCACAGGGTGTTTAGTTGATCTTAAACCAGAGACGTATCTGCTTGGCTCCAGGCCTGGAAATATTAAGAAGGAAATATGGTATTTGGTTTTACATATCTTAACGGCGGCAAGGATGGGGTATGCTCAATTTTGGAAAGTAATTCATACGCCGCCGGATGAAGTTATAATTAGGAGAATACTTGATTGTGCAGAAGCAGACACATTGACCAAGAAGTTGAAGGGTAAAGAAGAGACACCAGCATTTCTATCATGGAATAAATGGTATATTTGGATGGATAAAAGATTAAAGAAATGAGGGTGGCATGGAGGTTGGTCAAAAATGAAGTGATATAGTCTTTGCTAATGAATAAGCTTTGGAGTTGAATAGTTATAAGAGACTTAATGAGTGGAATATAATTGTTAGTTTAGAAGTAGATATAATGTGAAAATTTTGAAATGGTTTTCAATTTTTTGATTTCTTCATTTTTTGTATATTGTAAATGTTTTTTTTGTCTGTGTTGGTGTATGGTGTGTTTTTAACACGAAATGTAAATAAAGATTCATTTATATATATAAAAAAGGAATTCCTAGCCTGGGACGCGGCTGAGGAGTCCGACGCGAGGGAAGGCGAGTCCATCCACCTGTTGAGCGGTTGCGGCGACATGGACGGGGCAGAATTGGAAGTGGACGCCATCAACCGACAGCAGCGACCAGTCACCTCCAACTGGGACAACGTGAGGGAGCCAAGACCAGCCGCGGCAGACGCAAGATGCCAGGAGTGCAGGTGCAGAGCGAACGGCCCCCGGTCTACCCAACTCCACTGCTACAGCGCGAATCGGCCCTGGTCTACCCAACATTGTGGTTGCGGCCCCCGGTCTACCCAGCACAGCGGCTGCGGACAACCCCGGTCTACCCAGTGTTTCGGCTGCGGCACGAACAGCTCCCGGTCTACCCGTTGCGCCAGTTGCGGAGGACAGCATCCCCGGTCTACCTGCCGTTTCAAGTCGGCCAAGTGTCGGGCTTGCAGAAAAACCAGACACATCGCGGCGGTCTGCAGGAGCAGGCAGCGGGATAGCCTGCACGAGGTGGAGGCAGAGTTCCAGTTCGCTACAGGTCAAGAGAATACGATGGTCATAGCAAACACTCTTTTCCAACAACCCAAGAGACGGCTTTACACATGGACATCACCAGACGGTCAACACAGAAATCAGATTGACTATATGCTCTGCAGCCAAAGATGGAGAAGCTCTATACAGTCAGTAAAAACAAGACCAGGAGCTGACTGTGGCTCAGACCATGAGCTTCTGACTGCTCTTTAGAAGGCCAGATCCTGAAGCTGAAACTCAAATACTTTGGCCACCTAATGAGAAGGAAGGACTCACTGGAGAAGAGCCTAATGCTGGGAAAGATTAAGGGCAAGAGAAGAAGGGGACGACAGAGAAGGAGGTGGTTGGATGGAGTCACTGAAGCAGGAGCCATGAGCCTAGATGGACTCCAGAAGATGGTAGAGGACAGGAAGGCCTGGAGGAACATTGTCCATAGGGTTGCGATGGGTCGGACACGACTTCGCAACTGACAACAACAACAACAACAACAGGTACCGGGGAGCGGTTACCGGGACAGACGGTCAGCCACACGGCAGGACGGCCGAACGTTCATTTAACAGGGGCCCCAGCGGCGCTAACCCCAAAAATAAAATTGAGGGTGAAGCTGCAAGGGGTCCCCTGCACGATGGAACTGGACTCAGGGTCAGCCGTGTCCATCATCTCCGCCAGAACGTTTAAGGAGATTTGCAAACGGAGCGGTCAACGGGTTCCCTTGAGGCCATCCAGACTGACCCTCTCTGACTTTCAAAATTCACCCATTAACGTCTGGGGGGAGGCATTGGTGAGGGTTCAGTACAAAGGGTTCGAGGGCAAATTGAGTGTGCTGGTCATCGAGGGCCAGCGGACCAGCCTCGGGGGGTTAGGGTGGTTCAACGCGCTGGGCATCGGAATCACGGGGATTCACCGGACGCGGACCTGCCTTTCCCTGGAAGCAGTCTGCAAGGATTTTGCGGACGTGTTCGACAGGCAGCTGGGAAGGTACATGGGTCCCCCAATTTCCTTTAAGTTAGACCCTCAGGTGCAACCCATTAGAATGAAAGCCAGGAGGGTTCCGTTTGCGCTAAAACACAAGATAGAGCGAGAATTGGATAAGCTGGTAGACCAGGGGGTGCTAACGCCAGTCGATGGAGCGGAATGGGAAACCCCCATCGTAAACACCGCTCAAGGCAAATGGCGAAATTAGAATTTGCGCCAACTATAAGGGGACAATCAACCGGGCTCTGAGCGCTCACTCTTACCCGGTTCCTGCGGTAAACAGCATTCTGGCTTCCCTGCAAGGCGGGTCGGTGTTCGCTAAACTGGATCTCGCCCAAGCTTATCAGCAGCTGCCGGTAGACCCAGGGGCTGCTAGAGCACAAACAATCATTACACACAAAGGGGCGTTCTGGGTAGACCGGTTGCAGTTCGGGGTCAGCGTGGCTCCTGGAATATTCCAGGAGGTGATGGAAAGGACCCTCAAGGGAATACCAGGGGTTTGCCCCTATTTTGATGATGTCCTGATCGCAGCCAGCTCCGAGGACGTACTGGCAGCCCGATTGAAGGCAGTACTTGAGAGGTTCAGGGGTGCAGGGTTAAAACTCAAAAGGGAGAAGTGCAAAATTGGGGTAACTGAGACAGAGTTCCTGGGATTCAGGGTTGATGTTCAAGGCATCCACCCTTCAGCATCCAAAGTCAGGGCCATCAAGGAAGCCCCCACTCCCCAAAACAAGTCTGAGTTGCAGGCATTCCTGGGCCTCCTCAACTTTTACCATGCATTCCTGCCACACAAGGCCACTATTGCAGAACCCCTACACAGGTTGCTTGACAAGGAAGCATCCTGGAACTGGACTGATACACACGCTAACGCATTCAAAACATTGAAGAACCTGTTAGCAGGCAGTGCCACAGTCACCCACTTCAGGGAGGATCAGCCAGCCTGTGATATATATAAACAGTTAATAATACTTCATTGTATAAACCAGGGAAAGCCGCCTGACAGAAAACACGCGGGAACTTGACAGCTGTCAAAGTTCCCCGCACTGCGCAGGCGCCACCACTGACAGCTCGCGGCTGTCAAACTCCGGACCATATGGAAGCCTGAGCTGTCAAAGTTCCCCGCACAGCGCAGGCGCAACCACTGACAGCTCGCGGCTGTCAAAACACCAACCCATGCGGAAGCCGGAGCTGTCAACAGAAGACGACGCGGATTGGTTCCGGTTTTGACACGGCGCCAAAAAGAACACTCCTGATTGGCCCTCGCTGCCAGCTGCCGGCTATAAAAGCCGGACAAGTTATCCTATGTTGCCTTGCTCTAAATAAACCTGTTGTTAACTAGCCTGTCGTCCCGAGTGGTCCTTAGGCTACTTCACTGGCGACGAGGGTGGGATCGCTCCGGAGCTGAAGTCACGGCCGAGGAAGAGAGTTCCCGGCAAGAGCTGTCACGGAAGTTTTAACTTCCATCGGAGCAACCCAGGACCGGACGACATGGCAAACTTCGGGCGTGTGAGGGAGTTTGATACCCGCCATCCCGAGAGATGGCAATCACACCTAGGCCAGGTCGAGGGATTCCTCCTCGTCAGTAAAATCACTGACGACAGAGCAAAGGCCGCCGCTCTACTATACATCAGCGGACCACCAGTGTACGATGCTGCCGTTGGCCTGTTCAGCCCGGTACCCATCACCGAAGTCTCCTACGCAGACCTGGTGGACCAGCTGAACAAGTACTACATGCCGGCTCGCTCTGAACTGTACTGGCGAGTGCAATTCACCCAAAAGAAACAGCGACTGGACGAGCCCGCCAACGAGTTCATCGCCGGGGTCAGACACGCCGCACGGAACTGCTGTTTCCCCGACCTGGAAGACCGCATCAGAGACCAGGTGGTGATCGGTCTGAGGGACGAGAAGCTGCAGAAGAAGCTGACATCCAAACCCGACATGAGCCTGGCAGAGCTGACCAGAGAAATCATGGCCTACGAGCACAGCCACAAGAAGAAACCGACAACCACGACCCCAGAGAGCCCAGCGACCGTCTACCAAGAAAGCGCAACCTTCAGCGACAGCGGAGAGTCGGTGGATTTCACCGACGGAGAAGCCCTGCAGCGCAGGATGGAGCGTCGGCAACCGAGGAGAGGCGACACGTCGGACCGCCGTAGGTCCAGGAACCCCCCTCAGCCGCCGCCGCGTTATGAGCAACGAGCCGCCTGTGCCAGCTGCGGGGGCAATCACGCCCGAGGAAGCTGCCGCTTTAGAAATGCTAAATGCCACAATTGCGGGAAGACCGGCCACATCAAACCGGTGTGCCGCAGCAAGGGCCGGGACAACGTCAATGATGTGGAGGCAAACTCCCCAGGTAGGCCAGCAACCCAGGCCAGCAGAGAAAAACCACCAGGCCCCCTGGTAGAGACAATTGACAGGGTAAACAGCCTAAGCTCAAAGGTTAAGATCTGGGTCAAAATTCAGGGGGTGCCCTGCCACATGGAAGTGGATTCAGGGTCAGCAGTCTCCTTAATTTCATTAACGACGTATCAGGAGATCTGTCAACAAGGCAAGGAACAAATTCCCCTGAGGCAAACCCAGGTACACCTAGCTGATTTCCAGAAAACCCCCATTCCTCTGGAAGGGAGGGCTAAGGTCGTAGTGCAGTACAAGGGGTTCAAGGGTCTCTTAGAGGTCTTAGTTACGCCAGGGAATCGCACCAACTTGATAGGGTTAAACTGGTTCGGACCGCTAGGAATCGCCATAACGGGGGTAAATACAATTCAAGCACCCAGCCTGGAAGCTGTTTGCAACAAGTATGCAGACGTCTTTGATGGCACTTTAGGAAAATACACTGGCCCCCCCATTTCCTTACAGTTAAACCCAGCAATCCAACCAATTAAAATAAGAGCTAGGAGGGTACCCTTTGCCCTTAAAGAAAAAATAGAAAACGAACTTGATCGCCTCATAGGTCTAGGGGTGCTTGAACCAACGGAGGGGGGAACCTGGGAAACCCCTATAGTCACCCCAATTAAACCTAATGGAGAAGTGAGAGTGTGCGCGGACTATAAAGCGACACTCAACTTAGCCCTCAGCCCCCACGCTTACCCGGTACCAGCGGTAAGGGACGTATTTGCTTCCATCCGTTCTGGCACCATTTTCGCCAAACTTGATCTCACGCAGGCGTATTTGCAACTGCCTGTCACTGAGGACACCGCGGAAGCCCAGACTATTGTCACCCACCGCGGTGCCTTTAAAGTAAAGAGGCTCCAATTCGGCATATCGGCGGCCCCGGGTATCTTCCAGGGTATCATGGAGAAGACCCTGAAAGGAATACCCGGGGTCTGCCCCTATTTCGACGATGTTCTCATCGCCGGGGAAAACGAAGCAAGCTTAGCTGACAGGCTGTCAGCTGTGCTGAGCCGGCTCAGAGAAGCCGGCCTCAAACTTAAGCGAGAAAAGTGCTCCATTGGAGTCACATCTACTGAATTCCTAGGGTACAAAATAGACGGCCAGGGCATCCACCCCACCACAGAAAAACTAAAGGCTATTCAAACCGCACCCAGCCCCAGGAATAAACAAGAGCTTCAAGCTTTTTTAGGACTATTAAACTTTTACCATGCCTTCATCCCCCATAAAGCCACTATCGCGGAGCCTCTGCATAGGCTCCTGGACAAGGGTACGAGTTGGTCCTGGACCAAGATACATGAGAATAGTTTCCAATCATTAAAAAAGATTATCTGTCACAGCTCAACTATCACCCTTTTCAAAGAAGACACCCCAATATGCATCGCTTGCGATGCCTCTCCCTATGGAATCGGGGCAGTGTTAAGCCACATATTCAAGGACGGTACACAAAGACCCATAGCCTTCTATTCACGCACTCTGACCAAAGCAGAAAGAAATTACGCACAAATAGACAGGGAAGCCCTAGCAATAGTTGCAGGGGTCAAAAAATTTCACGACTACCTGTATGGAAGGCCATTTACTATATTTACTGATCACAAACCCCTACTGGGCATATTCACTTGGAATAAAACTACACCACAAATTCTCTCTCCAAGAATATTAAGGTGGTCCACATTCTTAGCAGCCTATTCCTATCAACTAATACATAAACCAGGAAAAGAATTGGGACACGCAGACTGCCTCAGCAGACTGCCCATGCAAAACAACGACTCAGACCCAGCCCCAGCTGGTCTGATTTTAGCAATCTCCCAACTTCCAGAATGCCCCCTGACTGCAAACATTATAGCCAATAATTCAGCTAAAGATAAAATACTTACAAGAATCCTCAAATGGGCCACAACAGGGTGGCCAGCTCAAAACCCACAACCCCAATTCCAACCATATTTTAACAGAAAAAATGAGATTTCCACCCATAGGGGATGCCTGCTGTGGGGAAATAGGGTCATCATACCAGAGAAAAACATAGACCAAACATTACACATTTTACATGAAGGACACCCTGGCATTGTAAAGATGAAAGCGATGGCTAGAAGTTATGTATGGTGGCCAGGCATTGATAAACAAATAGAAAAGTATGTGGGAGGGTGCTATACTTGTCAGGCGACCAGAAACGAGCCACCCCAGGCACCAATCCACAAATGGGAAACTACCAGGAACCCTTGGTCACGTATACATTTAGATTTTGCAGGACCTATCCAGGGCCAAAGTTTCTTAATTGTAGTGGACAGCCATTCTAAATGGCTAGAAGTCACTCCCCTTAGAAAAACAACGTCCGAAGCCACTATTCAAGCCTTAAGAAAAATATTCGCCACACATGGCCTTCCAGACACCATAGTTTCAGACAACGGACCTCAATTCACCTCTCGTGAATTTCAGATGTTATGGTACGGTCCACAAAAGAAGCTTTAAAAAAATTCGTTAAAGGGAACTGGCAGAGGCGTCTCAGCCAGTTCCTCTTGTCACAACACACAACTCCATGCACAACAACGGGCAAATCACCAGCAGAATTAAGATGGGGGAGGAGGCTAATAACACGACTCGACAGATTGCACCCTGATACATATCCAGAAGAAAAAGAGCACCCCCACCCAAACCGCACACTCAACCTTGGGCAATTGGTATGGGCACGGTCATACACGGATAAAAACAAGTGGGTCCAGGGGACAGTATTAAAACAAACCGGACCCATCTCATACCTTATAGCCACACAAGCACACGGCAACATACGCCGCCATATTGACCAGCTTAGACCCAGACAACCACCACACAACTCAGAGCAACCAATGGATTCCGCGATACAACCCCCACCGGAAATACTGCCAATGCCAAACCAGGAAGGAGAACAGCAGAACGCACTACCAGAACCAGTCGATCCTCCACCCCCCCGCCGCTCAAACAGGAATCGAAGAGCCCCCACCTACCTAAAGGACTATCAGTGGGCGGGTTCCAACGTCCAAGAGGGAAGAAACGCGCCAGGAGAGGGGTAAGGGGTGTGATATATATAAACAGTTAATAATACTTCATTGTATAAACCAGGGAAAGCCGCCTGACAGAAAACACGCGGGAACTTGACAGCTGTCAAAGTTCCCCGCACTGCGCAGGCGCCACCACTGACAGCTCGCGGCTGTCAAACTCCGGACCATATGGAAGCCTGAGCTGTCAAAGTTCCCCGCACAGCGCAGGCGCAACCACTGACAGCTCGCGGCTGTCAAAACACCAACCCATGCGGAAGCCGGAGCTGTCAACAGAAGACGACGCGGATTGGTTCCGGTTTTGACACGGCGCCAAAAAGAACACTCCTGATTGGCCCTCGCTGCCAGCTGCCGGCTATAAAAGCCGGACAAGTTATCCTATGTTGCCTTGCTCTAAATAAACCTGTTGTTAACTAGCCTGTCGTCCCGAGTGGTCCTTAGGCTACTTCACAGCCTGCCTTGCTTGCGATGCATCCCCTTATGGGATCGGGGCAGTTCTCAGCCATTTAAGGGAGGATGGAACTCAGGCCCCCATCGCCTGTTACTCCAGGTCCCTGTCAGCTGCCGAGCGCAACTACGCCCAGATAGACAAGGAGGCACTGGCAGTGGTTGCTGGGGTAAAGAAATTTCATGACTACCTTTATGGTAGGGAATTCCTGATCTATACAGACCATAAGCCATTATTAGGGTTATTTACAACAGAGAAGCAGACACCACAGATCCTGTCACCCCGGATGTTACGCTGGTCCATATTCCTGTCCGCTTACTCATGCAAATTGGTACACAGGCCGGCCAAAGAGATGGGGCATGCCGATGGCCTCAGCAGGCTTCCCCTAAGAGACACTGAGCCAGACCCAGCACCAGCAGTCCAAATACTGGCAATACAGGAACTGCCAGAATGCCACCTCAACGCAAGGGACATAGCCACAGAGACCCCCAAGGACCAGGTTCTCAGCAGGGTTCAATCATGGGTGAGCAGTGGGTAGCAGGACAAATCACATGGGCAAGAGTTCACTGCTTACTTCTCCAGAAGGCATGAACTGTCCACACACAAGGGATGCCTATTGTGCGGAAGTAGAGTCATCATCCCCACGAGGCTCAGAGAAAGAGTTCTCCAGTCATTACATGAAGGCCACCCAGGAATAGTAAGGATGAAAGCCCTGGCAAGGAGCTACCTGTGGTGGCCAGGATTAGACAAGGAAATAGAAGGACTAGTAGCAGGGTGTTACACATGCCAGAGGACACGGCCAGAACAACCACACGCACCAGTCCACAAGTGGGAGGAGACACACTAACCATGGTCCAGAGTGCATATAGACTATGCAGGCCCATTCCAGGGCCACACATTTCTGGTAGCAGTAGACAGCCATTCTAAATGGCTGGAGGTGGTGCCTGTGGGCAACATGACCTCGGCAGGAACCATTCAAGCATTGAGGGGGATGTTTGCTACACATGGTCTGCCTGATGTAATCGTGTCAGATAATGGAACACAATTTACCTCCTCGGATTTCCAGGTGTTCCTGAGGACCTTGGGGATTAGGCATGCCACCTCGGCTCCCTTCCACCCTGCCAGTAACGGATTGGCAGAATGATTCGTGCGGACGACAAAGGATGCCCTCAAGCGCATAGTACAGGGAAATTGGAAACAAAGACTAGCCACATTCCTCCTACACCAACATGCAACACCCTGCACCGCCACAGGGAAAAGCCCAGCGGAACTCAGATGGGGCAGACGCCTCATAACAACTTTGGACAGGCTTCACCCAGACAGGGTAGCAGCAGACGCCGGGACCCCCAACATCAAAACAAGCTTCAACACAGGAGACCCCATCTGGGCTAGGAACTATAGCACAGGTCATCCATGGGTGCCAGGGGAGATATTAGAGCAAACAGGACCCCTTTCCTACAGAGTAAGGGTGGAGGGGGGACTCCTTTGGAAAAGGCACCTGGATCAGCTGAGGAAAAGGGCTCCTGAAAGGGTTATAGAGGACACACTGGGGGCGGAGGAGGAAGAACAAACACAAACGCAAACACCCAGGAGGGTTACCAGAGGGGCACAGTGGCAACCCCACCCCAGGCAGGAGACTGTCAGCGAAGCCAGGCAGCCACTGGAACCCAGCAGAACACAAAAACCGGGCACCACAACACACACACACACACACACACACACCACAATCAACCACAACAATCACAACAAGGCAGAGAGTCTAGTCACAGCACCACACCACTAGGAGAACCAGTCCCAAGAAGATCAAGCAGGCCGCACAAGGCTCCAAGCTACCTCGCGGACTATGTGCGTTCTTAGGGGGATGGAGAAGCAACCAAGGAATAACAATTGTAAATTCTTGTGTATGTAAATCTTTGTGTATAGTGTAAATAAGTGTATATAGTTATGGAGACAGAATGACAGAGGGTAATTCCTCACTATGGGGGAAGGGGTGTAGTGTATGCTCTTAAAGCATACACGGAATGTCAGCACAGCAGGGGGCTGGACAGCTCCAGGCTATAACCGCTTTTGGCGGGAAAGCCTGAATAGAGCGAGTCGTTGACAGCCCCAGGGCATGGTCAGCTCTGGCGGGAAGCCAGGGTTTAAATCCATTGGCCACCTGCACTGGCGGGAAGCCCAGGTTCAAATCTATTGGTCACCATTCACCTGGGTAGGTATAAAGAGACGCCAGGTAACCCCTTTGCTCCAGCTTCATTTTCTGCCTCAATAAAGAATCAATACACAGCTCAAGTGTCCGTCTCTCCGTTCAAGCACGCGACATTGCACAAACCCTACGCAACACGGGTCCAGGGGCATCTGGGAAACCAATGAGATTAGCCTGCCCCACTCACACCAGTGGAAGATCCCATCTGCTAAGGAATTCCGGCAGGCGGGGTCAAGGAGAGGAATCTTTTCTGCCCTGTGGAACATTCTGCCACTGGAGACGAGAACTGCCCTTCTCTTTTGACTTTCCAGAAGGGTGTTGTTAGGGTTGCAATTCTGTTAGCCTCGCATCGCAAGAAGTGAGACGTATACGCCGGTCCTGTCTCCAAAGGAGACACATCTGGCAGGACCCAGAAGAACCACCTTCGCTATGGTGGCTCCCTACATCTGGAACGTCATCCCTCCGGAAATTAGACTGCCCTTCCCCCACTCTGACATGCTTTGGGAAGGCCCTGAAGACCTGGGGGGGGGGGCTGGGGAACCCAGAGCAGGATGGAGCCTATGAAAAGTGTTGGCATGAGTATGTGTTTTCACCGGGGTGGTGGTGGTGGGGGTTATTATTTTTATTTTTTAATTTATTTTATATTGTGTTTTTAGGTCCTGCAAGCTGCCTTATGTTCCTGTGAGCAAGTAAGCAGCGATACAAATTCAATACAAACCAGACACTACTATTAGGAATATTAGAAAAAAAAAACATAAACAAAGCCGATACATACTTAATCATACATGTCATAACGGCACCAAGAATTTTGCTTGCTCAAAACTGGAAAGTAGCTGAGGCTCCTAGCGAAGATGCGCTAATAAGGAAAAAAATCTTGTATTGTGCAGAACGGGACAAAATGAGAAAAGAACTAAAAGATCGGGATGAAACTGAATATTACATAGTATGGAATAAAATTTTTCCAAATAAATGAAATAAATAAATGCCAGCCATCCCAAGCTGGAAAGTGAGGGTCTGTTTCCCAAACAATTTGAGAAAGACTAATTGGAATATTGACTCATAACGGGGTTGGGAGGGGGAGAATGGCTGGGTTAATTATGCGGTTTGCACACGAAATTGCCAGATCCATCTTCGCTATTTCTGTAACCACTTTGGCTTTAGTAAATTATACTTTTGGAGAAAGCAATGGGCCAGGAGTCTTTCTTTACCAGATGACCAAGTGGGATGATTGACAGGTGTTAAAACTTTCCTTTGCCAGTTGGTTTGGCATACAAGTGTCCATGTGCTCCCCACTGGAAGAGGTTGACGGGGGTAAGAGGACCTTATTCCTCCTACCGCCCGACTCTTAGTTTGGCTTTTTACATCATTTTAAAACATTTAATCTGTGTAGTTTTAATATTCTAATATATTTTGATTATTTTGCTGTTTGTCTTGCAACCTGTAAGCTGCCCAGAGCGATCTTGTAATGGAGATGGGAGAAATAAAAGTTTAATAAGTAAACAAACAAATTCCCAGGAAGAGTTTTGGGAGGATGTGAAAAAACTGTTCTTATCTGGATTAAAGAGGTCCAGTTGGAGGTCCACCCCATCTCACCAGGAAATCTGAGGAAGAGGAGGAGGAGGAGGAGGAGGAGGAAGAGGAAGAGGAAGAAGAAGAAGAAGAAGAAGAAGAAGAAGAAGAAGAAGAAGAAGAAGAAGAAGAAGAAGAAGAAGAAGAAGAAGAAGAAGAAGAAGAAGAAGAAGAAGAAGAAGAAGAAGAAGAAACTGTAGGGGTCTTTGATAATCTCCGACTTGGTGGTTTTCTTGCAGACATTTCATGACCTAACTAGGTAACATTATCAGAAGGGTTTGGAGAGAGGAGGAGGAGGAGGTGGTGGTGGAGCTGGAGCAGGATCTCCAGAGGTGTTTCCTTCCAGAGCCCCAAATTATCTTCTAAACCTGGGATGACATTGCTAACTATCAAAATGGAGAAAATTGGTCCTTAGGATGCTGGATGGTGCACTGATCTATAAATTAAAGATCAAACCTGCATAGGACATCCCAGTCACTTCAAGGAAAGAGGATCCTTATGTTCATGTCAACATGGACACCGAGGTTCAAAAATGCACTGAAAATTTACAAACAAAATGTCCAGCTGTCTCCTTCGAATCTAAACACTATAAACCCAAGACAGCAAAGGTGACCAGCAAAGAAGTGGATAACACCAGACAGGTCACTGGAAGACAAAATCAAAAACTGCGTCTCGCTTACTTTGGCTGTGTCCTGCTGGGGAAACCCTCTGCAGAAGGCAGTTATGCTGGGAAGAGTTACCGGTAAAAGGAAACGGGGCTGTTGAAGGACACGTCGGCCGGACACCATCAAAGCTAACGCCGGACAGAGCCGAGAAAAACTCAACAAAGGGGAAGGGCAAGATAGGAAGAGGTGGAGAGATCCGGCCCAGAGAATCACCAAGAGTTGGACGCCATTGAACGGACGTCAACATCATCCTTATCGTCATCCAACAGGACAAAATATTATGTCTTTGCGGTGTTGCTCCGGAGACGAGTAAACGCCTCCTTCCCTCAATACCCGAGCACGGAGGACGGAGAGGACGCAGAGTCAGTGCAAGGTGAACTGACTACTCAGGAGAAGGGCGCCCTGCCCCTCCTCATGAGCTTCACCTGGAGAGTAGCATTTATGGACGTGCTGCGAGGAGGTGCTTTTGCCAGGAACAAGTGTTTGTTTTGGGATTACACTTCCCCGGCTTCGGCTCAGATCTTTTGCCTTGCTTTGAAGACTGCTTCTATCTTGCTCCTCTGCTCCATTGCCTGCCCCTTCCATCTCCTCTGTCTTGCACCCAGTCTTCTTCCATGCCTACCCTTCCGAGGCCCGAGGGACCCGGGACTGCCTCGTCCTCGTCCCCAGGTCACCCTTCATGGGCCACAGGGACTGTGTCACCCCCTTCCTTCAGCCCAGGTGCCAACTCCTCCTCCTCCTCCTCCTCCTCCTCCTCCTCCTCCTCCTCCTCCTCCTCCTCCTCCTCCTCCTCCTCCTCCTCCTCCTCCTTGGACGGGGGCCATGACAGGGAATTACTTCTTTGTAGAATTTCCTTGTTTGTGACGTGGTCCTGATTTGAGGTGGGAAGAATTCTCTCTGAGGCAACGCAGTTTGTCTTGTTCACGTGCAACCGATAGGCTGCTAAATTATGATTGCAACATAGAGTTGTTTGTTATTTATTGTTCATTCTAGAACTTTTGGCTAGATACTCTACGAGTATTTTTCATCGTGCTGGTCTTTCACTGTAATAAACCCTTAACTGACTTAAAGAGACGGAAACCTCTTGTGGGTGATCTATCAAACTGGAGGTGCTGAGCAATGATGTTAGTTGCTAGACTAGAGTTTCTCTTTTTCTGTTTGCTGATCCTGGCTGGCAACTTCAGAGGCAAACTCTTGTCTGAATTCCTAGGTATTATCCCAGTCAGCAGAAGACTAATATAGCAGTAATTATTATTAATTACACTCCAAGTCTTAGAGAGATTAGAGCACTTTCATGAATTAGCCAGCCACCGAGAAATGTTGCACCACCTCAAACATTGTTCATTCAAAACAGAAGAAGAGGAGGAGGTGGACTTCCAGTTTTGCGTTGCGGTGAGACAGAGGCAGGAAGGCAGGGCTCTGCCTTCCGATAAAATTTTGCCCTGCTGGAGGCCCTAAAAAGGGCCTAAAGTCACCCCAAAGAGGTGATGAAGAGGAGGGGTATCTAGTCGATCTGAGAAAAGCCTCCAAACCAGCAGGGGAAAGACTGGCTATATATTTTTTTTTTGCCCAAGATGGCGACGGCCGCAATCTAAGCTTCGGGCGCTCTTCGAGGGCTCCAAAGGGACCAGTTCAGGGAGGCCCACGGTACGATGGGGCGACTCCGGGGGTTGGGGGATCTAAAAACAGCTGCTGGGCGCTGTTTTTCGCGGCGCTGAGCCCCCCCTCCGAATTAGCGGCGTTTGAGAACTGCCGGCCTGCCGACCTGCCAACCTGCCGAGCTCTGCTACAACGCCGAGCACTGCTACAACGCCGTGAAAGTTCGGGACGCCTTGGCCTGCCTTCCCTCTTCTGCCTGTTCGCCGTGGATACCCTCTGCTTGTCGGAGGGGCAGCGGCGACGATCCCACCAGCTGGAGACCTATCTATGACCATCAGCTGGCTGGCGCCGTTTTCGGCGGCGCGGAGCCTTCTTCTCCTTCCGGATGGTGGCTGCGGACTGTGGGCCTGGTCATCGGCCTCGGAGGACGTGCTGGCGAATTCCTGGACTCAATACAGCTGCTGGGATTGCCTCTCTCCGCCGTTGGAAGATCGCTGGGACTGGCGGACGGGCGTTGGGAAGAGAATGCTTCTGCCCTCCCCCCCCAGACTGGCGGCGTTGGCCGGCGACGCGAGGATCGACAGAGGCCTGGCCTGCCTGTTCTTTACTTTCTTTGCTGACAGGCAGGCATTATGGCTAGCTCCATGCCTGATGGGAATTAAGATCCCCCTATTGACAGTCCAGTGTGGCTGGGACCTGACCGTGGTGGGAGGATGGTTTTGGACTGGTCAGCGACCACCTCACTGGTGTGAGAGACCAGCTGGGGTGGGCTTGGCTCAGGACCCCCCTTTTTCTCTCTGCTCCAGATTGGACTCCTCAGCCGGAGTGAGAGGACAACTGTGGCTGTCCCTTGGATTGCCATCTCAGGTGAGAGCTGAGATGGCCTTGCGGACTAAGAGATATGCCTACTGGACTTCTTTTTCCAGCTATATACCATCATTGAGCGACCCCTTGGACATATTTATAACATCTGCCCTAAGAGACTATTCTAGCGCTGTATGGTTTACCGTTACTCCGAAGCGGACTTGTATGCCCTTAGGGGGGTTCCTGCCTCATGGGCGCGACCTGTCGCCTGTTTCCATACTCCCCTTAATGACGAGCCCAAGCTCTGGGACTCCGAGAGGTGGCTGGGCTTAGATAGGGACCTCGAGTTAAGACGTGCTAAGAGGCCCCTGATAAAATTTTTAGCCAGTTATTTTAAAAGGTTAGGGAGGGGGAGGGAGGGGGGGGTAGGGAGGGAATCTTTAACCGGCACTCAGTCTGGTCCTGTTAGAGGTCCTGACGGGACGGGGTCGGGGGAGGTGGCTGCTGGTTCTGGGAATGTGGGGGTTGGGCTTCAAATCCCCACGGCGATAGGGAATGGCAGCAGGTGTTTGCGCGGAGGGCCATATCAACATCTGGGATCGCGCCCCCGCTATCTTCGAGCGGTGGCGCGCTCCGACCCTCCGGTTAGCACCCTCTTACCCGGGGATGAGGGTGATCAGGCCCCTGAGCTCAGGTTGGTCTATTTTAATGCTAGATCCGTAGTTAACAAAGCTCCCCTCATCCATGATCTGATCGAGGAGGAATGTGCGGATCTAGCGTGCATCACAGAAACTTGGTTGGGCTCGGAGGGAGGGGTGCCTCTCACCGAGTTATGCCCGCCAGGTTTCCGGGTGCTGCACCAGCCACGGGCTCAGGGCAAGGGTGGCAGGGTGGCAGTGGTTATTCGGGAGACTTTGTGTCCCCGGGAGGCCACCATTGTCCAGATGGCCGGGAGTGAATCCCTCCTCTTGAGATGTGGCCCTCGGGTTCAGTTGGGCTTGTTGCTTACATACCTGGTGCCCAGCTGTGTGGCAACAGCCCTGCCTGAGCTGCTCGACACTCTCTCAGGGTTGGCGGTGGAGTTCCCCAGGCTTATAGTCCTGGGTGACTTCAACCTGCCGTCACTGGGAGGGTCGTCGGAGTTAGCTCGGGAGTTCATGGCCTCCATGACAGCCATGGGCCTGACCCAGGTTATTGAGGGCCCGACTCATGTGGGGGATCACACTCTCGACCTGGTGTTCCTGTCTGGACAGTGGTTGGATGATCTGGGAGGGGGTTCCCCGTCCATCACCCCTCTGTCATGGTCAGATCACCACCTCCTGAGGCTGGTTTTCCGTCATGCCACCCCCCGCCGCTGGGCGGCGGAACAGACCAGGTGGTTCCGCCCCAGGCGCCTAATGGACCCGGATCGGTTCCAGAGGGCGCTTGGGCCTATACCTATCACCCTTACCCACAGCCCAGTCGATGCTCTGGTGGAGGCCTGGGAAACGGCTGCCACTAGGGCACTTGACTGCGTTGTACCCATGCGACCTCTGACCCGGCGCAGATCCCGTTGGGCCCCATGGTTCTCTGTGGAGCTCCGGGAGATGAAGCGTCGGAGACGAGGTCTAGAGAGCGGTTGGAGATCCAGCCGATCCGAATCCGACCGATTGCAGTTAAGAACCTTTATAAGGTCTTATCTTGCGGCGATAAGGACGGCGAAGTCTAACTACTTTGCCGCCCTTATCGCGTCCGCAGATAATCGCCCGGCCGCCCTGTTTAGGGTGACTCGCTCCCTCCTTAACCAGGAGGTGAGAGAGGATCCCTTGCAGGGACGAGCCGAGGAGTTTAGTCATCATCTGGCGGACAAAATCGCTCAGATCCGGACCGGCCTGGACTCTGACTGGGCAGAGTCTGATGTGGAGGAATCGGGCGGTCTTGAGCACGTTATCTGGACTGAGTTCGACCCTGTTTCCCCTGATGATGTGGACAGGATCATGGGGAGACTGAGCACCACCACCTGTTTGTTGGATCCGTGCCCCTCCTGGCTAGCTTATGCGGCTCGGGAGGGAACACGAGGCTGGTTCCATGCAGTAATAACTGCTCCTTTGAAGGAGGGTGTCTTCCCTGCCGCCTTGAAGGAGGCGGTGGTGAGACCCCTTCTCAAGAAGCCTGCTTTGGACCCGGCTGCTTTAAACAACTATTGTCCAGTCTCCAACCTTCGCTTCTTGGCGAAGGTTGTTGAGAGTGTGGTGGCGCATCAGCTCCCTCTGTTCCTGGAGGAAACTGATTATCTGGACCTGTACCAATCGGGTTTCAGGCCCGGACACAGCACGGAGACGGCATTGGTCGCGCTGGTGAATGATCTCTGGAGGGCAAGGGACAGGGGTTGCTCCTCTGTCCTGGTCCTATTAGATCTCTCAGCGGCTTTCGATACCATCGACCATGGTATCCTGCTGCGGCGTCTCAGGGGGTTGGGAGTGGGAGGCACCGTTTTACGGTGGTTCTCCTCCTACCTCCAGGGCCGCTCGCAGTCGGTGTTGACGGGAGGGCAGAGATCCGCCCCGAGGCCTCTCATTTGTGGAGTCCCTCAGGGGTCGGTTCTCTCGCCTCTCCTGTTCAACATCTATATGAAGCCGCTGGGCGAGATCATTCGTGGCTTCGGGGTGGGGTATCATCAGTATGCTGATGATACCCAACTTTTTCTTTCCACCCCGAACCAACCCAGTGATGCCCTCTCCGTGATGTCCCGGTGCCTGGAGGCGGTTCAGGTCTGGATGGGGAGAAACAGGCTTCGTCTCAATCCCACCAAGACTGAGTGGCTGTGCATATCGGCATCTCGGGTTAACCAAGTTATTCCACCTCTAACGATGGGGGGTGAGGTGTTACCCCCCGTTGATAGGGCTCGCAACTTGGGCGTCCTCCTGGATTCACGACTCAATTTTGAAGATCACATAGGAGCCGTGACCAGGGGGGCTTTTGCACAGGTTCGCCTGGTGCGCCAGTTGCGTCCCTATCTGGACCGAGACGCCCTACGCACAGTTACTCATGTGCTTGTGACCTCCCGTTTGGACTACTGTAACGCTCTCTACATGGGACTGCCCTTGAAGACCACTCGGAGGCTTCAACTGGTGCAGAATGCGGCCGCTTGAGTTGTAATGGGGGTCTCCCGATACTCCCATGTAACACCTCTACTCCGCGAGCTGCATTGGCTTCCGCTTGCCCTCCGGGTGAAATTCAAGGTGCTGGTTATCACCTATAAAGCCCTACATGGCCTGGGTCCGGGGTATTTGAGGGAACACCTGCTGCCGGCATCAAATGCCCTTTGCCCAGTGCGCGCCCACAGGGAGGGTCTGCTCAGGGTCCCGCCGGTAAGAGATTGCCGGCGGGTGACACCCAGGGATAGGGCCTTCTCAGTGGGAGCGCCTGCCCTCTGGAACCAGCTGCCAGTGGAGCTGAGGACTGCCCCCGACCTCCGATCATTCCGCCGGGGCCTGAAGACCTGGCTCTTTGAGCTCTCGGGCCCAGGCTGAGGAGAAATTTATTTTAATTGGGGTTTTTAATAGTACAGGGTTGGTTTAATCTTTTTTAAATTGGTTTTTAACTTTTGTATGGTTGATTTTTAACTCCCTGTAAACCGCCCTGAGTCCTCAGGGAAAGGGCGGTATATAAATGCAAAAAAATATATAAAAATATAAATATAAATATATTCTTATGGCTGCCATTAGCTGCTGACAACCGAAGAAGAAAAATGAATGAATCTTTATTGTCAAAGTAAAACCATGTATACATTGAGATTGGCTGAGCCTCCCTTTGTGCCCCCCACCCCAACTCACACTGACAACAAACCCACCATCTTGTTACACCATGTGAGCAAATTGCACAACACACCGGTCTCGCAAGTCAATCATACATAAAGTTATTTCCTGTTCAAGAGCCTGACAGCCCATGGATAGAAGCTGTTCTTCAGCCTGTTGGTACGGCTGGCTATACTCCTGTATCTTCTACCCAATGGTAGGAGAATAAAGAGGTACCGACCAGGGTGTGAGTCGTCCCACCCGGAAGTGGGTACTGCTGGTAGTGCTGTGCACTGCATTATTGTATGCCACTTCTGCGAATGGTAGCATGTCAGCCCAGTTGTTCTGCTGAATGGGGCTTGACATCCTGTTCTTCCGCAAGACTCTGAGGAAGTGGAGTCTCTGTTGGGCCTTTCTGGCCACCTGAGTTGTATTGACTTTCCAGGTAAGATCTTTACAGAGGTAGACTCCCAGGAATTTAAAGGAGGAAACTCTTTCCACACAGCACCCCCCCCGATGTAAAGTGGGGGAGGTTCCTCTCTTTTCCTCCAGAAGTCTAGCACCATCGCCTTTGTCTTGCTGACGTTCAAGTGCAAGTTGTTCTCTAGACACCATATGGATAATTTTTGTACCTCCCCCCCTGTACGCTGTTCTTTTACATTGTAGAAATCACTGCAGAAATGTTTTTCCACGGATAATACACCTAATACTGTTTTGAATGAAATAAAATGGGGAAGATGATTTTTTCAGTTGGACTCAAATCATTTAAGGGCAGATGCTGTAATTATTATCCTAGCATTTATTCCTACAGAGCACTTTCTGACTTGTCAGAGAGTTTCTACAGAGGTGTTGTGATCCCTTGCCAGCCAGTGGATCCGGCAGCCGAGTCTGAGGAATCAGATGAGGAGGAGGAGAGGCCTGGAATGACATCAAAGTCAGAGGGAGGCTCTGAGGAGCTCCAAGACTTACAGTCGGATGAGGAGCCCGGCCCTCTACTCGTGCTCAGGCTGAGACACAGCTGTGCTGGGAGCCTGAGTTGGACAGCGATGAAGCACAGCTGGGAAATATCCAGGATGCACAAATGAACAGGCAAGAGAAGCAAGTAGGACAGAGGGAGGCAATGGGGTGGCTCCAAAGGCAAAGGAGAAGGCATTAGGAAGCCATGCCTAGGATGAATTATAAAAGGGAAAGTGTGGGAGGTGCTGGTTGCCGAAGGCTGCCGTTCGTGTTGAGGATCGAGTTTCTGTGGACTGTCTTTGTTTGCCTTGGACATTGACTCAGGTCTGTGAATAATAAAAGGGGTTGTTTTTTTCTTGCGGTTCCTGCCTGTTTCTTGGAAGAGGGGTTTCCCCTTGTGAGCAGAACCAGGACTCACATAAGCTGGGACAGAACAAGAGGACCCATAACAGGTGATGAGAAAAAAGGATTTACCAGAGAATTGGGTCTACCATGCAAGTCAAAGAAGGAAATGTTGGGTTGGCCAATTTCTTCTGATCTTTGTCTACCACAGAGGTTTTGTATATAATTACATGGCTTGTTTGGATATGTTTACTTCTCTTTGTCATGTTCTCATCATATACTATTTTCTTTTCTTTTTATGACTCTGTAATCCCTCCGTTCAGGGTGGGGTTGAGGCGGCTGCATGGAGCTGAGCATTTACTGGCTGGATGCCCTTCCTGACATCTACGCGAAATTCACAGCAAATATTTCATCTTTGCGCCCTGATAGAGAAATATCTGTCACAGCCTAGTATTGAACTCTCAACCTCCTGAGTGGGACTCATCATACTCTAAATAAAATTGTGGTGGCGTCTGGAGTGGCCGGCCATTAGCAGACGGGAGTTTACTACTATGGCCTATCATGCTTTTGCCTTGGACGAACATCTGCCTAACTCTCTTGCATACCATCCCCCATAGGACTCAGAGGGACCTGGGTATAAGCCACGGTGAGAGGGTGGCTTAGACTTACATCTGCTGCCCCCTAGAGGTGAGAGCTCTATGGGGTATGCCCTACCCAGAGTGTGTGTTCCAGACCACCCCTGGGAACAGAGCTGCGACCGTCGTGAGAGGATGGTGGTTGGCCTGTTCTGGGGGTTCACCCAGCTTGAGTGGCAGTGAAGCTGGGTTGACGGTCTGGACACCCACTTACCCTCTGTTTTAGATCCTCCTAATTAATTAATTATGGGACTGCCTTCCCCTGGATTTGCTCAGACACTTATGCCTCACCTTTGTTACACCAGCACGGACTTGTTCGCCCTCAGGGGTGCCCCCCCTTCCTGGGTGCGACCCGCCTTTCTTGCCACCTTTAATCTTGATGAAGGGCCCGATTGTTGGGACCCTGAGAGATGGCTGGGCAGGGGCAGGGGCCTCCGGTATAAATTTAATAAGAGGCCCCTGGTTAGTTTTTTAGTTAATTTTTTTGTGGGGTTAGGGAGGGGGGGTGGGAATCTCTCGTGGTTGTTTGGAAATGGGGGGTAGTCCATCAACCGTTGTTCAGGCCAGGTCCGGGATTGATCGCGTGGGGGGGGGGAGCGGGGGTCGGTTGCCTCCGGAGCTCTGGAGCGGGTCGTGGGATTACCTATTCCCACGACATTAGGGAATGGCAGCAGGTGTACGAACAGAGGGCCGTATCGACATCCGGGAGGATTTATGGAATCAGCTGCCGGTTGAGCTCCGGATGGCGCCCGACCTTCGCTCCTTCCAACGCGATCTGAAGACTCACTTGTTCGAACAAGCCGGCCTGGCCTGATGGGGGATGGGTTGGGATTTTATTGTTGTTTTTAATATATCTATTTATTGTTTTATCTTGGGCATTGTGTTTAATTCTTTTTTAACTTTTGTATCTTTGTATTTTTATATGTTTGCCCTGTTCACCGCCCTGAGTCCTTCGGGAGAAGGGCGGTATACAAATAAAATTAAAATTAAAAAAAAATTTAAAAGAATGATAAAAAAAGAACTAGAAACACCCAGGTTTGAGTTCATCCTCAGCTATGGAAGTCTCTTACCCATCCCACTCCATTTGCTTTTAAAGGCAGTGTTAATTTAGTGACCACAGTTGGGAAAAGCAGCTCCGTCCTAAAGTGAAGCAGCTGCTAAGTGGGCGCACTCAGTTTGACTTTTCCTTGGCTTAGCTTCACAAATCTGTGAAGGCCGTCCCTGCGAGGAAGGGTCACAAAATTACTTTTTCATCACCGTTGCAACCGTGAATGGTCACTAAAAAAGACAGTCGCTAAATGAGGACTGTCTGTACAGACGTTATGATTGCAGTTATTGTCTTGATTTTTAGATGTTGTTTATTTGACCTGCCCTTCCTAGATGCTCTCCCACGTTACAGCGGCTTCAATAATTCAGCCCCACACCCTCCCCACTCTGAGAGGGGGGGATTGTATGGGAAGTCTGGCGATGTTCCCAGCCCCTCTGCTAAAAGGATGAAAGAACAGACACGTCCTGCGTGGGTGTCAAATAAAACACAACCCCTTTTTTTTCTTTGGTTGCAGCTGCCATCAGCAAACTAGTTCATCTCCTGCTGATTCCTTGGCACTGGGGCCGTTGAGTGCCAGAGGCACCAAACAGAAATGACACCTCCAGAAATGAGGGCAAGGGGGGGGTGTCCTCTAGGAATTGGGGAGGAGACCCCCAAGTGGGGGGGGGTTGCCTCCAGGCCCAGCTTTGGATGCCCACAGCAATACGAGAGAAGGTGCCAAGGCTGCCCAATTGGGCACAACCTCATCTATGGAAGTCTCTGACCCAATCCACTCCATTTGCTTTTAAAGGCAGTGCTCATTTAGTGACCAGAGTTGGGAAAAGCCGCTCCGTCCTCAAGGGAAGCAGTAGCTAAGTGGGCGCACTCAGTTCGATTTTTCCTTGGCTTAGCTTCACAACTCTGTGAAGGCCGTCCCTGCGAGGAAGGGTCGCAAAATTACTTTTTCATCACTGTTGCAACTGGGAATGGTCACTGAAAAAGACAGTCGCTAAACGAGGACTGCCTATACAGACGTTATGATTGCAGTTATTTTCTTGATTTTTTTTTACCTGCTCTTCATAGATGCCCTTCATAAATGCTCGAATAAAACGCAACCCTTTTTTCCCCTCTGGTTGCCGCTGCCATCAGCAAACCAGATCATCCCCTGCCCATTCCTCATCGCTGGGGACGTTGAGTCCCAGAGGCACAAAACACTGGGAATACCCCTCCAGAAATGAGGGCAGGGGGGGTGTCCTCTAGGAATTGGGGAGGAGACCCCCAAGTGTGGGGGGTTGCCTCCAGGCCCAGTTTTGGATGCCCACAGCAATATGAGAGAAGGTGCCAAGGCTGCCCAATTGGGCACAACCTCAGTGTCAAACCGTCCCCGTTGAGAAAACAGTCGACGAGATGTGGTACGGTCAACGATGGTTCCTTTATTCATGAAATGCAAGGAAAATGCAAAGTCAGCGTTGGGAGCCACATGCCCCAACGCCCGCCTTTTTCCGGTACGCTCCTCGACCCCACCCTCCCCGAACCAAGCCAGCTTCCGGCTGGCACTTATTAAATCCCTGTCCCCTTTCCGTTTCCTCGCGTATCCCCGTGCCTGTGCTCCCCTGTGACCCATCCGCCGTGAGGTTAGTACCTCGTGTTATCCCGCAGCCCCCCTCCCAGTCCTAACTTTAAACGCCCAGTGTGTAATCGTCCCTCTGTACTCCACTACGTCCCCGCCAGTCCCACTTAGCTCAGACACTGGGCACAACCTCAGAAAGCAGGATAGTGGGTGGGGTGGTGAGAGGAGGAGGCTGATCTACCAAGGGGAGGGGTCTCCATACAGATAGGTTTCGCAGAAATGCCACTTCTAGGAACCAGGAGGGCTTCCGGGGGAGTGGAAAACATGGCTGTGGCATGGGGAGACCCCCATTCAAGGCTGCTTTTTCCGTGAATCCTTTTCTGTGAGGCTGATTGGGGGGGACCCAAATTTTCTGCATCTGGAGACTTATTACAGCCCCTTTTGGTCGTGATTACATTCAAGGAATGGAGATGGATGACTGGCCCGGCCCCTGTTGCCACCCATTGACATCCTTGGTGGCTTTAGAGGTGTTGGCGGTGCGGCTTGGTGATATTGGGCACCAGAGGGACCCAGCTGTTGTCGGCTGGGCCTGGAGTCTGGAGCCCGAGACTTATTTACCTCTGTTTATCATCGGAGCTGCGAATGCCATCACCAATAGACTGTTTTACTATCGCCCAGCCATCGGACTCTTTCTCCTTCTGCGACCTACCCAGAGCTGGATAGTGGTTTCTCCCTGAGACTGGAAGATCTTGGTCACCGTGAGAGGGTGACCATGTTTCGGAAGTCACTGTCCAGCTCTGTGGACTTATTATTAATATGCATTTTGCTCCAGCCAACTCGTTCCTTTTGCTCTTATCTTTTGATGGCTTATACTGTAAGTGAGTTGCTTGCCTTGAGAGATTCCCCCCTCTCTCAGATCTGGCCATCCAACCTGTGCCGCCGTTTCCTTAATGACGGGTCTTGGGACCCCGAGAGGTGGCATGGCGCAAAAAGGTGGCTTTTGGGTTTTCTTTTAAAAAAATTTAAAGGGTTAGGGAGGGGGGAGGGTCAGGCCCAACAGAATGAGGGGGGGATATTGCCGGACCTTTTTCAGTCTAGGTTGGCTGATGGTCATGGCGATAAGAGGGCCGGGGAGAGTCTTGGGACCCAGGGGGGATGGGGTGGGGATAGCGATCCCCACGGTGATTGGGAATGGCAGCAGATGGATGAACAGAGGGCCGTATCGTAATCTGGGATCGCGCCCCTGCTATTTTCGAGCTGTGGCGCGCTCTGACCCTCTGGCTCTCACCTGCTTTCCTGGGGATGGGGGAGGGCAGATACCTGAGCTTAGGCTGATTTATTTGAATGCCAGGTCTGTTGTGAATAAAGCTCCCCTCATCTGTGATTTGATCGAGGAGGAAGACGCAGACCTGGCATGCATTATGGAAACTTGGTTGGGCTCGGAGGGAGGGGTCCCTTTGATTGATTTATGCCCTCCAGGTTTCCGTGTGCTGCATCAGCCTCGGGCTCAGGGTAGGGGCGGAGGGGTGGCGGTCGTTATTAGGGAGGCCCTTCGTCCGCAGGAGGCCTCTGCCCCTCAGATAGGTGGATGTGAGTCCCTCCTCTTAAAGTGAGGCCCTGGTGGTCAGTTGGGCCTGTTGCTCACGTACCTCTCTCCCAGCTGTGTGGCAACGGCTCTGCCTGGGATACTCGATGCTCTCTTGGGGTTGGCGATTGAGTTTCCCAGACTCATGGTTCTGAGAGATTTTAATCTGCCTTCCCTAGGCGGTGCATCGGGGGTGGCCCAAGAGTTCATGGCTTCCATGATGGCCATGGACCTGACCCAGATTATTCAGGGTCCGACTCACGAGGGGGGAAACACGCTCAACCTTATTTTTATCTCTGGGCAGTGGCTTAATGGTCTGGGTGGGGTTACTCCAACATCTCAACCCCTTTCATGGACAGACCATTATCTCCTGCGGTTGGCCTCTGTCATGCCACCTCCTGCTGCTGGGAGGCAGAACCGACCAGGTGGTTCCGCCCCAGGTGCCTGATGGACCCAGATAGGTTCCAGATGCTGCTTGGATTGATTCCTACCTCCATTTCCCACAGCCCAGTCGAGACCTTAGTTGACGCCTGGCAACGGGCTGCTTCGGAGGCTCTCGACCGCATTGTGCCTTTGCGGACTCTGACCCGGCGCAGATCCCAGCTCGCTCCTTGGTACTCCATGGACCTGCGGGAGATGAAGCGCCAGAGAAGGGGCCTAGAGAGCATTTGGTGATCCAGTCGGTCCGAGTCTGACCAAACACAGTTAAGATCCTTTCCTAGATCTTATCTTGTGGCAATGGAGGTGGCGAAGCATGCTCACTTCGCCACCATTGTGTCCGCAGATAACTGCCCAGCCGCCCTGTTTAGGGTGACCTGCTCCCTTTTAAATCAGGGGACAGGAGAGGACCCCTTGCGGGGATGGGCTGAGGAATTTAGTGAGTATCTGGTGGATAAAATCGCTCAGATTCGGGCTGGTCTGGACTCTGACTGGGCAGTATCTGACAAGGGGGAAGCGATGGGTTTGGCTGATAACATTTGGGAAGAGTTTGATCCTGTGACTCCGGATGAAGTGGACAGGATCATGGAGAAATTAAGTGCTGCCACATGTTTGTTGGACCTGTGTCCCTCCTGGCTGGTTTATGCGGCTCGCGAGGTTACACGACGTTGGCTCCTGGCAGTTATTAATGCTTCCTTGAGTGAGGGGTGCTTCCCTGCTGCCTTGAAAGAGGTGGTGGTAAGGCCCCTCCTCAAGAAACCTGCCTTGAATCTAGCTATTTTAAATAACTTTCATCCTGTCTCCAACCTTCGCTTCCTTGCGAAGGTTGTTGAGAGCGTGGTGGCACGGCAGCTCCCATTGGTCCTGGAGGAAACTGAGTATCTGGATCCGTACCAATCGGGTTTCAGGCCCGGGTACAGCATGGAGACGGCATTGGTGGATGATCTCTGGTGGGCCTGACATAGGGATTATTCCTCTGTCCTGGTCCTATTAGACCTCTCAGCGGCTTTTGATACCATCGAGCATGGTATCTTGCTGCGACGTCTTAAGGAGTTGGGAGTGGGAGGCACCGTTTTATGGTGGTTCTCCTCCTACCTCTCGGGCCATTCGCAGACGGTGTTGACATGGGAGCAGAGGTCAACCCTGAGGCCCATCACTTGTGGGGTGCCTCAGGGGTCGGTCCTCTCTCTCCTCCTGTTCAACATCTATATGAAGCCGCTGGGTGAGGTCATCCGTGGTTTCGGAGTAAGGTACCATCAATATGCTGATGATACCCAGCTTTTCATCTCTACCCCGAACCAACCCAGTGATGCCCTCGAGGTGATGTCCCGTTGCCTGGAAGCGAGTCTGGATGGGGAAGAACAGGCTCCAACTCAACCCGGCCAAGACCGAGGGCTATATGTACCGGCATCTAGGGTAATCCAGGATATTCTATCTTTGGTTATGGGGGGAGAGGTGTTACCCCTCATTGAAAGGGCGCGCAACTTAGGCATCCTCTTGGATGCACGACTCAGTTTAGAAGATCATATAGGAGCCGTGGCCAGGGGGGCATTTGCCCAGGTATGCCTGGTGCGCCAATTGCGCCCCTATCTGGACCGAGATGCCCTACATACGGTCACTCATGCGCTCGTTACCTCCCGTATAGACTACTGCAATGCTCTCTACATGGGACTGCCCTTGAAGACCACCCGAAGGCTTCAACTGGTGCAGAATGCGGCTGCACGGGTTGTGATGGAAGCGTCCCGATACTCCCATATTACACCCCTCCTGCGTGAGCTGCATTGGTTACCGGTTGTCCTCTGGGTGAGATTTAAGGTGCTGGTTCTTACCTATAAAGCCCTACATGGCTTAAGTCCGAGATATTTGCAGGACCATCTGCTGCCAGGAACGACCTCCCATCGCCCAGTACGCTCACACAGAGAGGGGTTCCTCAGGGTGCCATCGGCTAGACAATGTCGGCTGGCGACCCCCAGGGGGAGGGCCTTCTCTGTGGGAGTACCAGCCCTATGGAACCAACTTCCCCTTCAGCTCTGGATGGCCCCAGATCTCCGGTCCTTTTGCCGTGGCCTTAAAACACTTCTTTTCCATCAGGCTGACCTGGACTGACGACAGGGATTTTAAAATGTTTTTTAATTTTAATTTTAATTTATTTTATTGGGGCTGTTAATTTAATTCTTTTTAACTTTTGTATTGCTGTATTTTATTGTTGTTAGCCGCCCTGAGTCCTTCGGGAGATAGGGCGGCATATAAGTCCCAAAAATAAATAAATAAAATAAATAAAATTCGTTTCCCTACTGCTGTGTTCTGCTCTTGCTTACCAGCTGACTGATATGGCAGAGGGAACCCAGGGGGCTGTTCTGGCGGCTGAAGGAGGAGAGCCGGCCAGGGCCACAGCACCCCATGATGTGGGGGAGTTAGCGGAGGCTCCGCCTGTTGTACGGCCCAAGGTCCGGGACCCCCACCCCGTGGTCACTGAAGGTGGAGCCCAGGAGACAGGCGGGCAACCGAGTGGGGGGGAATGGTGGCTAAGCCCTCTTCTGGAGCAGACGGATGCCGGCCAGGAACAACCAACCAGGCCGAGGGGCCCATTGTTTGATTTGAGGGAACGTCGTATCACAGACGAGGAGGGTGAGGAGTGGAGCTATTCTACAGCACCTGGTAGCTACACTCTGGACGTCTTGAGGGATAGGTTTGGAGAACCTCGACCATGGACCCCTGCTGAGCCTGAACCCGATGATGAACACTGGTCACATGACAGAGCCATTCCTGTGTGTCAGGACCAAACCCGTTTTCGTTTGGCAAGTCCTCGGTTCCGGGGACCACACGGCCATGGTACACCACAAAGGACTGTTCCTCCTACACAAGCCCCAGGTGCTGCTCCGGCTCAGGGAGGCGTAGACATGTCTGCAACAAGGGGTGGTGGTCCCTTACGGAGAGTGGTAACACCAGTGGAGGCGTTTGGTTGGCAGGCGGCTAACCCACGTTATCCAGGGCCCTTGGTGTGAGGATCGGGACTCCAGACAGGTCCCTCAGGAGCAGGCGTGGCAGGGGGCCCACCACCGCTATCAATGGCCTTTGATGGACACCCTGACCATCTGGCTGTCTTTCTAAGCCATGTGATACACTATTTGGATAAATTCGGCCCAGCTTATTCAAACAAGTTGACGGTCACCAAACGGGCTTGGGCCATTTGGGAGAAGGAGGCCTTCGCTGTCTGGTGGGCATTGGAGACATGGCGCCATCAACTGGAGGGAGCGGAACAGCCGTTCGAGGTGTGGACCGACCACAAGAACCTAGAGGCCTTGCAGTCGCCTAGGATATTGGCTCCTAAGCACGTCCGATGGGCTTTATATTTCAGGCACTTTAGGTTCACATTGAAGTACGTACCAGGGGGAAAGAACTTCTTGGCGGACGCACTTTCATGTCTACCACAGTATGACAATCGGGGGGAGAAAGTGGTACAGGCTATTATACCCCCCTGTAAACCCAAAACAATAAGTACCACTAAGTGTGAAGCAATAGACGACCTGCCTCATTGTCTATGGGAAACACTCAAGGAGGATGATTGGTTACGGCATCATCCTCACCTTCTGACCACAAGAGATGGGCTGGCTTGGCACAGGGACAGAATGCATATACCACATCCACTCAGAACCACTGTTCTGTACAGATGTCATGACACTAAGCAAGCCAGCCATTTTGGATTCTTAAAAACGTTACACCTGGCACGACAGCAGTTCTGGTGGCCAGGCATGAAAAAAGACATTGAAGAGTACGTAAGGAACTGCCATGTCTGTGCCACTACGAAACATCAGCCAGGAAAGCCGTTGGGGCTCCTGCAACCAGTAGCCGATCCTTGCAGACCATGGCAGGATTTAGCCATGGACTTTATCGTAGAGCTACCAGAAAGCCGTGGCTATACCATTATATGGACGATTGTGGACCTGTTTTTGAAACAGGCCCATTTTGTGCCATGTAAGGGACTGCCATCGGCCCGGCGGTTAGCCTGGATGTTTCTAACCCATGTTTACCGCTTGCATGGGGTACCCAGATGTATTATTTCAGACCGTGGGGTACAGTTCATGGCCAAGTTCTGGCGGGAGTTTGTCCGATTCATAGGTTCGTCTCAGGGTTTGAGCTCTGGATACCATCCCTGTACCAATGGAGCAGCCAAACGAGCTAACGCTACGGTGGAACGATACTTGCGTAGCTACGTGACCTTTCAGCAAATGGACTGGGTGGATCTCTTGGCATTCGCAGAGGTGGCCCATAACAACACGGTCCATAGTAGCACCGGTTTCTCCCCATATAGGGTGGTATTGGGATATGACTTCATTCCTATCCCAGAGTACGCTCAAGGGACGCCCCCCCAGCCAACCCAGAGAATGGATGGAACAGATGGAGGGGGTATGGAAAGCGACCAAGGAGGCATTGGTAAAAGCAGCTAGCACAAATGAAGAGCAGGCAGATAGGAAACGACAGTCCTTTCGCACCCCCAAAATTGGGGATTGGGGATATCTTTCCACAAAGTATCTGCACTTACAGATACTGAATAGGAAATTAGGCCCCAAATTTATAGGTCCATTCCAGGTTGCCCAAATCATTAACCCAGTGACGGTACGGCTTCGGCTACCCAGATTTCTTGGCAGGATTCATCTGGTTTTCCACAGTAGCCTGTTGAAACTGGCCCCTATATCCACAGGGGTAGGGGAGAAGGGAACTCCTGGACCCGTTCACAATGGATATTACGAGGTACAGGAGATTATTGACTCTAGGATACGGAGGGGAAAAGTGCAATACTTCCTGTTGTGAAAGGGGTATCCAGCATCCGAGGCATCATGGGTAGTGGAGGGGAACATCCAAGCACCTTGGCTGGTTCGGGCGTTTCACCGCAAGTGTCCAGGGTGGCCTGGGGGGGGTGTCGTGCGGAACAGGTCGCTCATGTAGGAGTGTGTGTAACGTCTCTTTCTTATCTTCCAGGTGGAGCCCTGGTAAGGGGAGCCGCCTGTCGAGCCCCATGGGCCTGACACTACGAGGGGCGTTCAGGGACCAGGAAATTAAAAAGAGACAAAAAGCCTCCATGTTTATACTTCCCTTCACCCACAAAAGGGATACCTAGGCAACATATATACACAACAAAGGCAGAAGTCTACAGTTGTGGAAAAGAAGGATTACAGTTGTTCCCCAGCCAAGGATGACACACCAGAATGAGCACGTTCACACCTCACAGACAAATCATGACATGCACTACCTTAAACACAAAGAACCAATTCCCCTATAAAACCTTGTTCCAAGTCATGGATCCCTCTACAGACTGAGTTCGGAGGAGGAGGGTGAGTTTGGGTCAACAGAAGGAAGCACAGAGCCGAGTGATGATCAGGATCAGAGTTCGGAGAGTGCTCGCCTGACGGAGCAGCCTCAGCTGGGATGAGCAACAGGCTGACGCTCAGTGAGGCGAGCTGCAACTGCAGCAAGTTGGCCAGGAGGCTCCAGGCAAGGACCGGGAGCATCTGCCACTCGTTAGCAGTGAGCAGGACACCACCTGTCACCCGATCCAAGAATACATAGAGCAGAAGGAGGCAGGCACGTCGTCAGCCAGCTAGGCTATATGCAAGGAGGCAACGTCACCTCTCAAGAAGGGCTACACACCAGCTCTGTCTATTTAATCCTGCTCTGAAGACTTGAACATTGCTGGAGCAACATGCCCAGTTCCTTGCCTTGTGTGTGCATGCTGTGTATCCTGACCCGTTCAACTCATGGCCTGGTTTCCTGGACTTTGTGTGTGCCCGTTGGACTCAGCTACCCAGTGACTCTTGCCATACTGAGCACGGAATCTGGACCTGTACAACAGGCGTGCTTTCTGAGGACCTGTTTTTTTTAGGTGTTAAATAAAGACCTGTAGAACTCTTGCTGTATGTCCGTGTGCCTGTGTGTGTGTGTCTGTGTAGCAGGGCAACACAGCACTTTATCCTCTGTGGCCGACCCCCAAGAACGAACTTCTTTGTTTTTGAGAGTAAATGGATCACTTCCTCCCCATCACCAGCATGCTTTGCGTCTTATTTGCGACACCCTGGTTCAGAAAAGGGACCCGGAAAATTCGTTCAAGACATTATATTGGATTAACTTGATTAATTAGTCACTTCTCACCTCTGTTGTTTGTTTGTTTGTTTGTTTTTTAAAAAGCTGTTAAAAACTGCAGAAAATAATTAATTCAAATGCTGGTTTAAAGCTGCAGATATTTAGTTAGAGGTCCTGCAGAAATAAAGAAAATAATTGAAGATGTGGTTTCTGCAGGATGCAGATCAAAGGTGGCTGAGATGCTCATAAAAAGCAGGAAGCTGTATGGCATCGGGAAGGCCACCATCTTGACTTTTCTGACCTTGCAGGCACGCTGCTTTGAGATGACCATTCAGGATGGCCAGATGTGCAGAGAGGAGACTTCAAGGCTGACCTCCAGGGTTCCAAGTTAATATTCTGGTGCTGTACAAGGTTAAGGAAGGACACTAATGGGAACATGGCAGTAGGTTGCAAAGCCTACTGGACTGTCATTGCTCAGCCCTGCTCTATATCTGGACGGGAAAACCCAAGGAATGGAAAGTCCACAAAATTCCAGTAGACCTCAACTTATGACTGGTCATTTTCTGACAATTTGAAGTGGAATATCCTACTCCTGGCGGTGAAATTTCCCCCACCCTTCTTAACTTTCCATATGAGCCTGAAGACCCGGTTTTGACGGATGGCTGGGGGTCCTAATGGGGCAGCTCCATACTAGACATGTATTAAGTAAGTAAGAGCTAACCCCCCCTCTCCCCCTGCATCCAGCTGTTTCCTTTTACGTCTTGTGTCAATGATTTTATTCTGCCCGCATTGTGATTTCATTGGGTGTATATTGATATTTGATGATTTTAATGTTTTTATGTTGCATGCTTCCCCATCTGGAAACAAGATGGGCGGCAAACAAATTTCATAATAAATAAATGTTACAAAGATACAGAGGACCCCAGTTCAAAGGTGACCACATGTGGGGCCTTCAACAACAAGCCTCCATATACACCCAGTAGCAGCATCCCACAGTCATGTGACCACATTTTACCATGTTTTTTTTGCCAAAAACAAGCATTAGATTCCAGTTTTTGGCAAAATTGGTCCACAGTGGATCATCGGTCTGCTTTATGACTGTGACAGTTGCTTCACAACCATGATGTTTACTGAACGACAGCCCCCTCCAAAATAGTCGTTAAAACAGATCTGGTCACATGGTGACTGACTTGATGCCTGTCACAACTTACAATTGTCGTAGGGAGGCTCTGCTAGAGTTGTACACAAAGGCAGGTGCACAGACATCCTGAACACTGCACCATAAAATTACCACACTCTTTGGTGACCATCACAGTCATGAAAAACTGAAAAGAGAGAGAGAGACACACACGCACTGGCAATGACAAAAAAGTCAGCTTGAAGTTTTTTGAGCTAGACAGCTCCATTCACAGGGCACCTGTTGTGATTCCTTGCCAGCCAGTGGATCCAGCAGTTGAGTCTGAGGAGGAGGAGGAGGGGCTTGGAGTGTCAACAGAGTCAGAGGAAGGCTCTGAGGAGCTCCAAGACTTACAGTCTGACGAGGAGCCTGGCCCCTCTACTTGCGCTCAGGCTGAGACACAGCTGTGCTGGGAGCCAGAATTGATGAAGCACACCTGGGAAACATCCAGGATGCATGAAAGCGCCGGAAAGAGAAGTGAGCAGGACAGAGGACTGCAATGGGGCGGCTCCAAAGGCAAAGGAGAAGGCATTAGGAAGCCACGCCTTGGCTGAATTATAAAAGGGAAAGTGTGGGAAGTGCCTGTTGCAGAAGACAACCATTCATGTTGAGCATCGAGTTTCTGTGGACTGTATTTGTTTGCTTCGGACATTGACTCAGGTTTGTGTGAATAAAAGGTTGTTTTTTTCTTGTAGTTCCTGTTTCTTGGAAGAGGGGTTTCTCCTTGTGAGCAGAACCAGGACTCACGTAGGCTGGGACAGAACAGCACCCACCACCACCTGGATCCTGGAGTGTGGACTGAGGGGAGGGTTGGAGACAGTGGGTGCAAATCTCACGTGAGTGGCGGGCAGAGTAGTAAGCCGGGGCCACGGGAGCTGCTCCAGGAAGGGCTGCCGGGTTCTCCCCACTGTCTTGCTGGCCGGCAGGCGGGTGGGCTGGCTGGCTCCCTCCGCTGGGGCAGCGTGGCTCCGGAGCTAGATGGCATGGGAGCTGGGCCCCCCGCACGCGGGCTGGGGCAACCTGGAGTGTGCTGCTTTAGTTGGGGAAGACCAGCCTCTCTGTGCAGACCTTCTGGAACTTGATCTCTCCGAATTAGATGTCAATGATCTGGATGACAGCGGGTTCCTGGGTGGGCTTAAGTGGTACAACGACCAATCAAAAATCATCTCCCATCCCTATCCTAACGAGCCATCCAACATATTTGAGGGTACTTGGACCAAAAGGCCACCTTCCGTGCTGCGGGGCTGTTCTCTGGCTTCAGAAAAATGCAACCTCTGAATTCTTAGGAAGAATCCCTCCATCTGGTCTCCATTTTAGGTTGTGTCAGCCAGAACAAGGAGTGTTATTTCACACATAAAATGCCTCTTTTTTTTTCTCCTTTTGTGCGGGAAAGCACCACCGCAGAGAATGCTACCACTTTTGTGTTCTGTGCCAATCTGAGAAAAACTCTCTCTCTTTTTTTTAATGTCGTGAGAATTATTGGTAATTTCTGCCACTCCGGAATGAAAGGTTATTTGATTTGATTTGGCACTGTGAGAATTCATCAGCGAGCAGTGCCATCCAGACTAAAACATATATGTATATATAGAACATTTTGAGAAGGTGCTAGGTGTTACCATCACCCTAGTCATCGAACCTCTCCGTTCTGCGACTTTGCCCGGAATCTGGACAGTTTGTTATCCTTCGGAGTGGAAGATCTTGAGCTGTTGCTGGTGTCTCTTCAGGTGTCACTGAGTTTTGTCATCTGGTTTGCCGTGGTGAGAGAATGACAACCTTACTCAGCTGGAAACTTTTGGAGACTTCCAGAACAGCACATGGTTGCTGTGAGAGAGCGACCATGCTCGGGATTACACTGTCCAGTTTTTTTAGCTTATTTCCATCATTTACATTTCCATCTGTTTTTGCCGATTTCGTCCCTCCCGGCTGTCTGATTTTTACTGATGGCCTTTACATTGGTTTATTCTGCGGCTGAATTGCTAGCCCTGAGGGAGTCCCCCCCTCTCAGGAATGGCCTTCTAACCTGTGTCGCCATTTTCTTAATGACGGGTCTTGGGACCCCGAGAGGAGGCATGGCACAAAGAGGAAGTTATTGTTCTGAACCAGCCCTCTTCTCGCAACCCCTAATTAAAAGAAGAGTCTGGAAAGCGTCCAAGGCTAAAAGGCTTCTGCCAAGATTTAATTACGCAGTTAACAAAAACACAAGAGCTTGTCTTCTCAAGCGGAAAAGTTGCTTTCAGCAACCAGCCCCTCCCCAAACACTTCTTTTATAGAGAGCTCAGGGCGTGGTCTCCCTGTGCCTCCTCCCGAGGAGTCCCATAGTCTTTCTTTGTTTGTCCCTGCTCGTCTGCCTCCTGCGTCGGGCGTCCTTGAACAGGGCCAGCTGTGGGTCATCATCCTCCGCACTCTCGGGCTCACACAGCTGAGAAGAGGTCCCCGGCTGAGGACTCTGCAAAGCCTCCAAATCATCATCAGCCGGTTCGTTTCCCTCCTCCCCCACATCTGAGTCCTCCGATACATCGGACCCGGCTGTCGGACCCACAGGCTGGCCCTGAGTCACAACAGTTATGGGGTTTTAATGTAATTTGTTTAATGGGTTAGGGAGGGGGGAGGAATGTAAGATTCGGCTAAAATGTGGGGAGGTTGTGCCGCATCAAGTTCAGTCCAGGTTGGCTGAGGGTCGCGGCGGTGGGGGAATGGGGTTGAGGGCTCTCCGGGCTCGGGGGGAAGGGGTGGGGACAGCAATCCCTATGGTGATTGGGAACGGCGGCAGATGGATGAACAGAGGGTCATACCGAAACCTGGGAGCGCGCCACCACTGTCTTTGAGCAGTTGCGCGCTCCGACCCTCTGGTTTCTACCTGCTTTCCCGAGTGTGTGGGAGGGCAGACCCCTGAGCTCAGGCTGGTTTATTTGAATGCCAGGTCTGTGGTGAATAAAGCTCCCCTCATCTGGGAAATGATCAAGGAGGAAGGCGCGGACCTGGTATGCATTACGGAAACTTGGTTGGGCTCGGAAGGAGGGGTTCCTCTGACTGAATTGTGCCCACCAGGTTTCCGTGTGTTGCACCACCCCTCAGGGTAGGGGTGGTGGGGTGGCAGTTGTCATTAAGGAGGCCCTTTGTCCGCGGGAGGCCTCTTCCCCTCAGATAGACGGGTGTGAGTCTCTCCTTCTGAGGTGGGGCCCTGGAGGTCAGTTGGGCCTGTTGCTTGCATACCTCTCTCCCAGCTGCGTGACAACAGCCCTGCCCGGGCTACTCGATGCTCTCTCTGGGTTGGTGGTTGAGTTTCCCAGACTTATTGTTCTGGGTGATTTCAACCTACCTTCCCTGGGGGGAGCATCGGGGGGGGGGGCTCAAGAGTTCATGGCTTCCATGATGGCCATGGACCTGACCCAGATAATTCAGGGTCCAACTCATGAGGGGGGAAATGCGCTTGACCTTATTTTTATCTCTGGGCAGTGGCTTAATGATCTGGGTGGGGGTTCCCCAATTGTTCAACCCCTTTCATGGACCGATCATTATCTCCTACGGCTTGGCCTCCGTTATGCCACCTCCCATTGCTGGGATGCAGAACCGACTCGGTGGTTCCGCCCCAGGCACCTGATGGATCCGGAAAGGTTCCAGACGGCGCTTGGGTTGATTCCTGCCTCCCTTTCCCACAGCCCAGTTGGGACCTTGGTGGACGCCTGGCAACGGGCTGCCTTTGAGGCTCTCGACCATGTTGTGCCTTTGCGGCCTCTGACCCGGCGCAGGTCCCGGTTAGCCCCTTGGTTCTCTGTGGACCTGCGAGAGATGAAGCGCCAGAGGAGGGGCCTAGAGAGCAGTTGGAGATCCAGTCGGTCTGAATCTGACCAAGCACAGTTAAGATCTTTTACTAGATCTTATCTTGTGGCAATGGAAGTGGTGAAGCATGCTTACTTCACCACTCTCATTGCGTCCGGCTGCCCTGTTTAGAGTGACCCGTTCCCTATTGAATCAGGGGACGAGGGAGGACCCTTTGCGGGGACGAGTTGAGGAATTTAGTCAGAATCTGCTGGATAAAATCACTCAGATCCGGACCAGCCTGGACTCCGAATGGGCAGTATCTGACAGGGGGAAGCAACAGGTCTTGTTGATACCATTTGGGAAGAGTTTAACCCTGTGACTCTGGATGAAGTGGACAGAATCATGGGAAGACTGAGTGCTGCCACGTGTTTGTTGGACCCGTGTCCCTCCTGGCTGGTGTATGTGACTCGGGAGGTTACACGAGGCTGGCTCCAAGTGATTATCAATACTTCTTTGAGTGAGGGGTGCTCCCTGCCGCCTTGAAGGAGGCGGTGGTGAGGCCCCTCCTCAAGAGGCCTGTCCTGGACCCAGCTAATTTGAACAACTTTCGTCCTGTATCCAATCTTCCCTTTATTGAGAAGGTTGTTGAGAGCATGGTGGCGTGGCAGCTCCTGTTGGTTCTGGTGGAAACAGTATCTGGACCTGTGCCAATCGGGTTTCAGGCTCGGGTACAGCACGGAGACAGCATTGGTCACGTTGGTGGATGATCTCTGGTGGGCTCGGGATAGGGGTTATTCCTCAGTCCTGGTCCTATTAGATCTCTCAGCGGCTTTTGATACCATCAACCATGGTATCCTGCTGCGACGTCTCGAGGGGTTGGTAGTGGGAGGCACCGTTTTATGGTGGTTCTCCTCCTACCTCTCGGGCCATTTGCAGTCGGTGTTGGCAGGGGGGCAGAGGTCAACCCCTAGGCCCCTCACTTGTGGGGTGCCTCAGGGGTCGGTCCTCTCTCCCCTCCTGTTCAACATCTATATGAAGCCGCTGGGTGAGGTCATCCGTGGTTTCGGAGTAAGGTACCATCAATATGCTGATGATACCCAGCTTTTCATCTCTACCCCGAACCAACCCAGTGATGCCCTCAAGATGAAGTCCCATTGCCTGGAAGCGGTACAAGTCTGGATGGGGAAGAACAGGCTCCAACTCAACCCGGCCAAGACCGAGTGGCTCTGCGTATCGGCATCTCGGGTAATCCAGGATATTCTAGCTTTGGTTATGGGGGGAGAGGTGTTACCCCTCATTGAAAGGGCGTGCAACTTAGGCGTCCTCCTGGATGCACGACTCAGTTTAGAAGATCATATAGGAGCCGTGGCCAGGGGAGCATTTGCCCAGGTATGCCTGGTGTGCCAATTGCGCCCCTATCTGGACCGAGATGCCCTACATACGGTCACTCATGTGCTTGTTACCTCCCGTATAGACTACTGCAATGCTCTCTACATGGGACTGCCCTTGAAGACCACCCAAAGGCTTCAACTGGTGCAGAATGCGGCTGCACGGGTTGTGGTGGGAGCGTCCCGATACTCCCATATTACACCCCTCCTGCGTGAGCTGCATTGGTTACCGGTTGCCCTCTGGGTGAGATTTAAGGTGCTGGTTCTTACCTATAGTAAGTCTGAGATATTTGCAGGACCGTCTGCTGCCAGGAATGACTGCCCATCGCCCTCTGCACTCACACAGGGAGGGCCTCCTCAAGGTTCCATCGGCCAGACAATGTCGACTGGTGACCCCCAGGGGGAGGGCCTTCTCTGTGGGGGCACCTGCCCTTTGGAATCAAGTCCCCTTGGAGCTCCGCATGGCCCCGGATCTCCGTTCCTTTTGTTGCGACCTTAAAACATGGCTTTTTCAACAGGCCGACCTGGACTGATGGAAGGGAGGTTTTCTTAATTTTGTTTTATTGTGTTTTTAATTGGACTATTTATGGGATAATTTGATTTAATACCTTTTAATGTTTGTATTTTGTGTTTTTATCATTGTTAGCCGCCCTGAGTCCTTTGGGAGATAGGGCGGCATACGAATCCCATAAATAAACAAATAAATAAATCTCACATTGGGAAGCAGAGAGTAGGGGCCACAGCAGAGAAGGCACCTCTCATTAACCCCCCCCCGCTCCCCGCTGTCCTAACTTCCTTGACCGGTGGGGTCCACAGCATACCCTTCTCACAACATGCGTGGAGTAAGCCAAACCCTTTGGGGAAAGACAACTCCCTGGGTTGCCTGGAGCCCTGCCGTAAAGGCAACATTGTGTGTGTTTCTAGTAGAAGACAAGTTACACCTCGGCTCAACAAACGGCAGTGGTTACCCCTGAAAACGTCCAGAGAAATATCCAGCTGTTGATCCCTGCTGTATCCTTAAACCCCCTTCCCAACTGCTGGGAGGTCCCTGAGCTGAAGACCCTGGCAGGTGGTGGAAGAGCTGGCTACGATCCCTGGATGCTAACTCTGGGATCCTTAATAAATAATAATTGCTTAGTAATTTTTTCTGTCCTTGGGAATATCTGAAGTACAGACATCCACTAAAATTCATTTTGTACTATACTTAATGTGTTCTCCTATTTAGTATCTTATGGCTATCACTGAGTGTTGTATGTTATGATTTATGATGATGGTCTTTTATGACTGTGATTATGATTCATCTCTTGTTGCTTGTGTGTATGCTAAGAGCTTTTACACCAGAGACAAATTCCTTGTGTGTGTCCAATAACACTTGGCCAATAAAGAACTCTACTCTACTCTACTCTACTCTAGCCAGTTTAACTTATCTTTATATGCTTAATCTCCTGTTATAGCGTTCATTCCCTTGCCCTTTAGGGTTTGTCTCTGTTATATTTTTCCCATTGTTCTTTGCTGCAGAAATTCTGCTGACGTTGCCTTCCCTCTCATAGCCATAGTTATTATTGAACTGCATTACAACAAAATGCACACAGGTGTCAAGTTCACCTTATAAATAATAATTTCTTAATAAATCCCATTTTTGAGAATAGCGAGATTCGAGGTAACAAATATCTCTCCATCAGAATTCATTCTGCAGTGTTTAAAGGTCTGGTGGACGGTTCGCTCCCTCAGAGTCGGCCTCCTCAGGGTGCCGTCGGCCAGGCAATGCCGTCTGGCGACCCCCAGGGAGAGAGCCTTCTCTGTGGGCTCACCGACCCTCTGGAATGAACTGCCTCCGGAGCTGCGGATGGCCCCTGACCTTCGGTCCTTCCGCCGTGACCTGAAGACTTGGTTATTCCAACAAGCGGGTCTGGACTGACTATGTTTTTTTTTAAAATATGGCTTTTATTGAGTTAAATTGTCATGTATCTATTACATTTATTGTTTAATTCTTTTTTAAATTTTGTATTCCATGTTCCTTAAAGTTTTTTGTTGTGAGCCGCCCTGAGTCCTTAGGGAGAAGGGCGGCATATAAATTCAATAAATCTAATCTAATCTAAATCTAATATGCTTAGTCTTCACATTGCCTGCCATGAACTCCTCATAGCCATGGGTGTTATTTGAAATGCATTACACCAAAAAAAAATGCATGTGTCATGTCAGATATGGACTAACCTTATAATTTCTTAATAAATCCCATTCTCGGAAATATAGGAGTTCAGAAGTAACCAATATCTCTGTCAGATTTCATTCCGCATGTTTAAAGGTCTGATGGACAGTTTAATTTATGTTCAGATGCTTAATCTTCACATCGCCGGCCATAATCTCCTCATAGCCATAGGTGCTATTTGAACAGCTTTACAAAAATATACACACATCGAACATGGACTAGTTTTATGGGAAATCCCCTTCCTTTTCCACAAAGATATCCTAAGTGACTTTGTAAGTTTTTCTAACTTTTAAAGCCGGGCATTTGGCTAGAACTACATACATTTATGTTTTCATTAAAGTTTTTAATCTTTTTAAATTTAAATTTAATTCCTGCATTTCTGTCTTGAGACAAAACAAGTTTTGAAGTTGGGATCCGAAGGGGAGATTCACTAAATAATGTTAGCTCAAAGATTATTTTGGCACTTCGCCTAAGGGGTCATGGCAACAACATTTGAATAAGTGGAATTGGCATACAAATCGGACACCAGATGCTGCTTTAGGACCTCTCTCCAGAGCACGATACCATACTGAACGATGCCAATGAATGAGTATTACTCGACACACTGGAATTCTTCTCCCTTTCTTCAAAGACAACGACAAATGATGGAAGGACCCATCAGGCACAGCCTGCTCTCCAACGAGTCCTTCAGAACGATTGTAAGGGACCCCTCCAAGCCATGTAAAAAGAGGGGGGGGAAGATTTTTTTTTAAAAAAATTCTTCTTTTCTTTTTGGAGTGAAGGCAAATGGACATTTCATTACAGTCTTAAACTAAGAGTCAAAAATAAGTGTTCTTTATACAGTATGCTTGGAAGAAGAACCTGGGAGTTATTCCTTGTACATATTTGTGTTTATCTCTTTTTCACCCTTCTATCCCCATTCTCTCTTTACCCTTTATTGAGGGGACCCTTCCACAAATTACCCAAAGAGGATGGAGGCAGGCTGGCTACGCAGAACGGCCCTATTACTTGGCGAAGTGGAACTTTCTTCCCTTTCTTCAAAGACAATGACAACCTCCCTCCTGTTGTGATTCAGGGCCAGCCTGTGGGTCCGGCAGCCGGCTCGGATGTCTCGAATGACTCAGACGAGGGGGAGGAGGAGGGTGTTGAAGACGAACGTGCTGATGATGGCTTGGAGGCTTCGCAGAGCCCCCAGCCAGGGCCCTCTTCTCAGCTGCGCGAGCCCGACAGTGCGGATGATGATGACCCACAGCTGGCCCTGTTCAAGGACGCCCGACGCAGGAGGCAGTCAAGCAGGAACAAGCAGAGAAAGGCTGTGGGACTCCTCGGAAGGAGGCACAGGGAGGCCACGCCCTGAACTCTAAATAAAGGGAGTGTTTGGGGAAGGGCTGGTTGCTGAAAGCAACCGCTCCGTTTGAGGATCACAGTTCCAGTGTTTTGTTTCCTGTTCTGTTGTTTGTGTAATAAATCTTGGCAGACGCCTTCCAGCTTCAGACGCTCTCCAGCCTCTGCCGTTTGTACAGGGGTTGCCTTTCTGCAAGGCCGGTAGCAGGCTGGTTCAGAACACCTTCGTCCAGTGCGTTCCCACAGAGAGGGCCTCCTCAGGGTGCCTCCAATGAAAGAATGTCGATTGGTGGCCCCCAGGGGGAGGGCCTTCTCTGTGGGCGCGCCAGACCTGTGGAACCGCTTGCCGGTCGAGCTCCGGATGGCCCCCGACCTTCGCTTCTTCCGGCGCGATTTAAAAACTTATTTATTTGAGCAATCTGACCTGGTCTGATGGGTTAGGGTTGGGGTTTTAATATGTCTTTTAATTACTGTTTTAAATTTGGGCATAATATTTAATTGTTTTTTAACTTTTGTATTTCGTTTTTATATTTACTGCCCTGTACACCGCCCTGAGTCCTTCGGGAGAAAGGCGGTATAAAAATATAATAAATATAAATATAAATATAAACGATGGAAGGACCCATCAGCCACAGCTGGTCTGCCAATGAGTACCTCAGAATAATGGTGGGGGACCCATCCAGGCCAAAAGGAAAAGGGAACTACTGGACTGTACACGTGGACCCCATTGTCGCGGAACAATTAACATTCCGACCAGAGGAATGTTAAGTGTTCTCCAATATGCTCACCAGGTTTTAATCTAGAACTATGGAACTTGGACAAAAGCAAACATGTGGACTCAATGGACGTAGGTCGGTAACATGCTTCTAATTGAGCCCAAATTTGTTGGGCAGTTGCATCTTGTGAAAAAGCGAGCTGCAATTCAGTGTCCATGGACATCAATAACGTTGTGCATGCTCTATTATTCAAGTCCCATATGTCAGGAGGTCATGGCTGGGCAGGAGGATTAAACACCATCACATGGGTACCTTCTCTACGAAGCAGAAGTCCAACTTCACTGACCCATGCCCTGTAATTCTGTCCTGACTGCTTCAATTTTGAAGCACCAGCCAGTGGTACAATAGAGGGTGCCTGTTGAGGAACATGCAATTGGGGTACTGGCTGTGCAGGTTGTGCAAATGGGACTTGGCCTGCAGGAGGCGCTGGTTGTGCAGGCTGTGCCATCCGGACATAACCAGCAGGGGGCACCAGTGGTGCCTGTGCCAGGCCCTGAGGCAGTTGCATTGAAGCTGCTACAGGTACTGGTGCTGGGGGTGGCTGTATTTGAGCTGCAATGCCACCCTGGCCAGCAGAAGGTGCTGGCGTTTGAGCTGCTACATTAAGTTGGCCTGCAGTCAGCACTGGCCTTTGTATTTGAGGAACCAGTGGAGGCTGCATTTAGGGTCAAGGCTGCTGTGCTCCATCTGAGACAGGAACCTGAATAGTAGCAGTATTAATAGGCATTCTAGCTGAAGCTCCCAATGAATGAGGAGGTGTGGCAGCTTGGAGCGATGCCTGATGAAGAGACATCTGTGAAGATGCATTCTGCATTCTTTGAAATGCATCTTGTAAAACAGGCTCACCAGCAGATGGTGCTAAAACATTAGATTCAGGCACCATTGTATCCTTGCATGTCATTTGACACAGCAGGCAGTCAGGCTCCCATTCGTCTGACACAAGATTCCACTGTGGGCGTGCCTCTGTCTTTGAGGAAGAAGGCAAAATGGCAATCCCTTGTGGGTGTGGCTTTGCTTGTGAAGAGGGAGGCAAAATGGCCGATTCAGACCTGCATGCCAGCGGAGGCTCTCCCATGCTTTTTATACCATGCTGCACACAACTTTGCATTTTGCAGCTCTTTCTCAAAAACTTCAATTTGTTCATAATAACCTTGCAAAGCCTTCTCCTGCACAGTTTGCTCAGGGCTTGGAGGATAATACATCACTTCCTTCCCTAGTGAAGCCGCCTGCCATATTTCTACATTTGCATATCATGAGCAGATTAACTTTATTTTGTCCACGAATATATCCTGGCTTTATAAGTTATGAGGCTGAGATGCCAGGGGGAGAATCACTGGATAATGTTAAAATAAAAAATTGTTTTGGCACTTTACCTACAGCAAAAACATTTGAGTAAATAGAACGGGCGTACAATTTGTATACTCACTTTGCTTACTGTAGCTATTCAAAGCCTGTAACTACAGGCGGACCAAAGAAATAACTTGAGTTTGGGGAATAAATTTATATAATGAGAGACTCTGACAAAATTTAATATTTGGCCTTCGTGTAATCATGAAACAAAGCTCTCAACCTTCAGGCTGCTATTAAAATGGCCTCCAGGTGCTGGGGTTCTGATGTCCACCTTGCAGCACATCTGCCCTCACAGACCTCAGATCAAATTATAGGGAAATATATATAATTATGATAAAGATAATCCTATCTGAATGCATAGGCTTGTGCAAACAATGTGCAGAAACGCAAAACGTGTTTAAGAATAACTGGGCTCCTTGTTCTAAAACAGCCTGGAAAAGGGAGTAGCAAAAGCTAAGAATTTAGGAAAAGTTTACTAAGTCCAGCAGGAGAAAGATGAGAACGCCATGCTATTCCTAGAAAAGGCATTTAAAAGTTTTCAAAGTTTTACTGGCAGCCCATGGGAGGTTACCCAGCTCAAGTGGCAGAGGAGCTGGTGGACTGGATATTCATTGACCTCCGGTTTTCAGATCCTCCTTATTGATTATGGGACTGCCTTGCTGGTCCTACTTGGACAATGGCTCGCCTATTTTATTCCAGCACGGACTTATTGACTCTCAGGGGTGCCCCCCCTTCCTGGGTGCGACCCGCCTCTGTTTTTACCTCTCCTCTTGATGACGGGCCCAATTATTGGGACCCTGAGAGATGGTCGGGCAGGGATAGGAGCCTTCGTTATAAATTTAATAAGAGGCCCCTGGTTTGTTTTTTATCCAAACATTTTAAAGGGTTAGGGAGGGGGGAGGGATTGCGGGTTTGGTCGGAATTTGGGGGGTATCCACCAACCGCTATTCAGGCCAGGCTCGGGACAGATCACGGTGGGATGGGGCCTGGGCTGGGTGCCTCCGGGGCCCCGGAGCGGGGTGTGGGATTATCTATCCCCACGACGTTTGGGAAAGGCAGCTGGCGATCGAACAGAGGGCCGTATCAATACCCGGGAGCGCGTCCCCGCGGCCTTCAAGCGGTGATGTGCTCTGACTCTCTGGTTTCAACCCGTGGTTCTGGGAACGAGGATGAGCAGCCACCTGAGCTCAGGCTTGTGTATTTTAACACCAGGTCTGTAGGCTCCTCTCATCCGAGATTTGGTTGAGGAGGAGCGTGCGGACCAAGCTTGCATTACGGAGACCTGGTTGGGCCCAGAGGGTGGTGTCCCTCTGATTGATCTCTGACCACCAGGTTTCTGGGTGCTTCACCGGCCTCGGGCTCAGGGTAGGGTAGGGGCGGGGGTGTGGCGGTAGTTGTGAGGGAGACCTTATGTCCACGGGAGGCCACCGTTGTCCAAATATTCGGGTGTGAGTCTCTCCTCCTGAGATGTGGCCCTAGGGCTCAGTTGGGCTTGCTGCTGGTGTACAGCTCTCCCTGGAAGATCATATAGGAGCTGTGACCAGGGGGGCCTTTGCCCAGGTTTGCCTGGTGCACCAGTTGCGACCCTATCTGGATCGGGATGCCTTGCGTACAGTCACTCATGCGCTCGTGACCTCTCATTTAGACTACTGCAATGCCCTTGAGGACCACTCGGAGTCTTCAGCTGGTGCAGAATGCGGCTGCGCAAGTTGTGTTGGGGGTCTCCCGATACTCCCATGTAACACCTCTACTCCGCGAGCTGCATTGGCTTCCAGTTGCCCTCCGGGTGAGATTCAAGGTGCTGGTGATGACCTATAAAGCCCTAAATGGCATGGGTCCGGATTACTTACGAGAGCACATGCTGCCGGCGTCAACTTCCCTTCGTCCAGTGTGCTCCCACAGAGAGGGCCTCCTCAAGGTGCCGTCGGTCAGAGAGATACCCAGCTTTTCATCTCTACCCCGAACCAACCCAGTGATGCCCTCGAGGTGATGTCCCGTTGCCTGGAAGCGGTACGAGTCTGGATGGGGAAGAACAGGCTCCAACTCAACCCGGCCAAGACCAAGGGCTATACGTACCGGCATCTAGGGTAATCCAGGATATTCCATCTTTGGTTATGGGGGGAGAGGTGTTACTCCCCATTGAAAGGGCACACAACTTAGGCGTCCTCCTGGATGCACGACTCAGTTTAGAAGATCATATAGGAGCTGTGGCCAGGGGGGCATTTGCCCAGGTATGCCTGGTGCGCCAATTGCGCCCCTATCTGGACCGAGATGCCCTACATACGGTCACTCATGCGCTCGTTACCTCCCGTATAGACTACTGCAATGCTCTCTACATGGGACTGCCCTTGAAGACCACCCGAAGGCTTCAACTGGTGCAGAATGCGGCTGCACGGGTTGTGATGGAAGCGTCCCGATACTCCCATATTACACCCCTCCTGCGTGAGCTGCATTGGTTACCGGTTGTCCTCTGGGTGAGATTTAAGGTGCTGGTTCTTACCTATAAAGCCCTACATGGCTTAAGTCCGAGATATTTGCAGGACCATCTGCTGCCAGGAACGACCTCCCATCGCCCAGTACGCTCACACAGAGAGGGGTTCCTCAGGGTGCCATCGGCTAGACAATGTCGGCTGGCGACCCCCAGGGGGAGGGCCTTCTCTGTGGGAGTACCAGCCCTATGGAACCAACTTCCCCTTCAGCTCTGGATGGCCCCAGATCTCCGGTCCTTTTGCCGTGGCCTTAAAACACTTCTTTTCCATCAGGCTGACCTGGACTGACGACAGGGATTTTAAAATGTTTTTTAATTTTAATTTTAATTTATTTTATTGGGGCTGTTAATTTAATTCTTTTTAACTTTTGTATTGCTGTATTTTATTGTTGTTAGCCGCCCTGAGTCCTTCGGGAGATAGGGCGGCATATAAGTCCCAAAAATAAATAAATAAAATAAATAAAATTCGTTTCCCTACTGCTGTGTTCTGCTCTTGCTTACCAGCTGACCGATATGGCAGAGGGAACCCAGGGGGCTGTTCTGGCGGCTGAAGGAGGAGAGCCGGCCGGGGCCACAGCACCCCATGATGTGGGGGAGTTAGCGGAGGCTCCGCCTGTTGTACGGCCCAAGGTCCGGGACCCCCACCCCGTGGTCACTGAAAGTGGAGCCCTAGGAGACAGGCGGGCAACCGAGTGGGGGGGAATGGTGGCTAAGCCCTGTTCTGGAGCAGACGGATGCCAGCCAGGAACAACCAACCAGGCCGAGGGGCCCGTTGTTTGAATGGAGGGAACGTCGTATCACAGACGAGGAGGGTGAGGAGTGGAGCTATTCTACAGCACCTGGTAGCTACACTCTGGACGTCTTGAGGGATAGGTTTGGAGAACCTCGACCATGGACCCCTGCTGAGCCTGAACCCGATGATGAACACTGGTCACATGACAGAGCCATTCCTGTGTGTCAGGACCAAACCCGTTTTCGTTTGGCAAGTCCTCGGTTCCGGGGACCACACGGCCATGGTACACCACAAAGGACTGTTCCTCCTACACAAGCCCCAGGTGCTGCTCCGGCTCAGGGAGGCGTAGACATGTCTGCAACAAAAGGTGGTGGTCCCTTACGGTGAGTGGTACCACCAGTGGAGGCGTTTGGTTGGCAGGCGGCTAACCCACGTTATCCAGGGCCCTTGGCGTGAGGATAGGGACTCCAGACAGGTCCCTAAGGAGCAGGCGTGGCAGGGGACCCACCACCGCTATCAATGGCCTTTGATGGACACCCTGACCATCTGGCTGTCTTTCTAAGCCATGTGATACACCATTTGGATAAATTCGGCCCAGCTTATTCAAAGAAGTTGACGGTCACCAAACGGGCTTGGGCCATTTGGGAGAAGGAGGCCTTCACTGTCTGGTGGGCATTGGAGACATGGCGCCATCACCTGGAGGGAGCGGAACAGCCGTTCGAGGTTTGGACCGACCACAAGAACCTAGAGGCCTTGCAGTCGCCTAGGAGATTGGCTCCTAAGCACGTCCGATGGGCTTTATATTTCAGGCACTTTAGGTTCACATTGAAGTACGTACCAGGGGGAAAGAACTTCTTGGCGGACGCACTTTCATGTCTACCACAGTATGACAATAGGAGGGACACCAACTGTCACCCGATCCAAGAATACATAGAGCAGAAGGAGGCAGGCACGTCGTCAGCCAGCTAGGCTATATGCAAGGAGGCAACTTCACCTCTCATGAAGGGCTACACACCAGCTCTGTCTATTTAATCCTGCTCTGAAGACTTGAACATTGCTGGAGCAACATGCCCAGTTCCTTGCCTTGTGTGTGCATGCTGTGTATCCTGACCTGTTCAACTCATGGCCTGGTTTCCTGGACTTTGTGTGTGCCCGTTGGACACAGCTACCCAGTGACTCTTGCCATACTGAGCACGGAATCTGGATCTGTACAACGCGCGTGCTTTCTGAGGACCTGTTTTTTTAGGTGTTAAATAAAGACCTGTAGAACTCTTGCTGTATGTACGTGTGCCTGTGTGTGTGTGTCTGTGTAGCAGGGCAACACAGCACTTTATCCTCTGTGGCCGACCCCCAAGAACGAACTTTTTTGTTTTTGAGAGTAAATGGATCACTTCCTCCCCATCACCAGCATGCTTTGCGTCTTATTTGCGACACCCTGGTTCAGAAAAGGGACCCGGAAAATTCTTTCAAGACATTATATTGGATTAACTTGATTAATTAGTCACTTCTCACCTCTGTTGTTTGTTTGTTTGTTTTTTAAAAAGCTGTTAAAAACTGCAGAAAATAATTAATTCAAATGCTGGTTTAAAGCTGCAGAAATTTAGTTAGAGGTCCTGCACAAATAAAGAAAATAATTGAAGATGTGGTTTCTGCAGGATGCAGATCAAAGGTGGCTGAGATGCTCATAAAAAGCAGGAAGCTGTATGGCATTGGGAAGGCCACCATCTTGACTTTTCTGACCTTGCAGGCACGCTGCTTTGAGATGACCATTCAGGATGGCCAGATGTGCAGAGAGGAGACTTCAAGGCTGACCTCCAGGGTCCCAAGTTAATATTCTGGTGCTGTACAAGGTTAAGGAAGGACACTAATGGGAACATGGCAGTAGGTTGCAAAGCCTACTGGACTGTCATTGCTCAGCCCTGCTCTATATCTGGATGGGAAAACCCAAGGAATGGAAAGTCCACAAAATTCCAGTAGACCTCAACTTATGACTGGTCATTTTCTCACAATTTGAAGTGGAATATCCTACTCCTGGCGGTGAAATTTCCCCCACCCTTCTTAACTTTCCATATGAGCCTGAAGACCCGGTTTTGACGGATGGCTGGGGGTCCTAATGGGGCAGCTCCATACTAGACATGTATTAAGTAAGTAAGAGCTAACCCCCCTCTCCCCCTGCATCCAGCTGTTTCCTTTTACGTCTTGTGTCAATGATTTTATTCTGCCCGCATTGTGATTTCATTGGGTGTGTATTGATATTTGATGATTTTAATGTTTTTATGTTACATGCTTCCCCATCTGGAAACAAGATGGGCGGCAAACAAATTTCATAATAAATAAATGTTACAAAGATACAGAGGACCCCAGTTCAAAGGTGACCACATGTGGGGCCTTCAACAACAAGCCTCCATATACACCCAGTAGCAGCATCCCACAGTCATGTGACCACATTTTACCATGGTTTTTTTTGCCAAAAACAAGCATTAGATTCCAGTTTTTTGCAAAATTGGTCCACAGTGGATCATCGGTCTGCTTTATGACTGTGACAGTTGCTTTACAACCATGATGTTTACTGAACGACAGCCCCCTCCAAAATAGTCGTTAAAACAGATCTGGTCACATGGTGACTGACTTGATGCCTGTCACAACTTACAATTGTCGTAGGGAGGCTCTGCTAGAGTTGTACACAAAGGCAGGTGCACAGACATCCTGAACACTGCACCATAAAATTACCACACTCTTTGGTGACCATCACAGTCATGAAAAACTGAAAAGAGAGAGAGAGACACACACGCACTGGCAATGACAAAAAAGTCAGCTTGAAGTTTTTTGAGCTAGACAGCTCCATTCACAGGGCACCTGTTGTGATTCCTTGCCAGCCAGTGGATCCAGCAGTTGAGTCTGAGGAGGAGGAGGAGGGGCTTGGAGTGTCAACAGAGTCAGAGGAAGGCTCTGAGGAGCTCCAAGACTTACAGTCTGACGAGGAGCCTGGCCCCTCTACTTGCGCTCAGGCTGAGACACAGCTGTGCTGGGAGCCAGAATTGATGAAGCACACCTGGGAAACATCCAGGATGCATGAAAGCGCCGGAAAGAGAAGTGAGCAGGACAGAGGACTGCAATGGGGCGGCTCCAAAGGCAAAGGAGAAGGCATTAGGAAGCCACGCCTTGGCTGAATTATAAAAGGGAAAGTGTGGGAAGTGCCTGTTGCAGAAGACAACCATTCATGTTGAGCATCGAGTTTCTGTGGACTGTATTTGTTTGCTTCGGACATTGACTCAGGTTTGTGTGAATAAAAGGTTGTTTTTTTCTTGTAGTTCCTGTTTCTTGGAAGAGGGGTTTCTCCTTGTGAGCAGAACCAGGACTCACGTAGGCTGGGACAGAACAGCACCCACCACCACCTGGATCCTGGAGTGTGGACTGAGGGGAGGGTTGGAGACAGTGGGTGCAAATCTCACGTGAGTGGCGGGCAGAGTAGTAAGCCGGGGCCACGGGAGCTGCTCCAGGAAGGGCTGCCGGGTTCTCCCCACTGTCTTGCTGGCCGGCAGGCGGGTGGGCTGGCTGGCTCCCTCCGCTGGGGCAGCGTGGCTCCGGAGCTAGATGGCATGGGAGCTGGGCCCCCCGCACGCGGGCTGGGGCAACCTGGAGTGTGCTGCTTTAGTTGGGGAAGACCAGCCTCTCTGTGCAGACCTTCTGGAACTTGATCTCTCCGAATTAGATGTCAATGATCTGGATGACAGCGGGTTCCTGGGTGGGCTTAAGTGGTACAACGACCAATCAAAAATCATCTCCCATCCCTATCCTAACGAGCCATCCAACATATTTGAGGGTACTTGGACCAAAAGGCCACCTTCCGTGCTGCGGGGCTGTTCTCTGGCTTCAGAAAAATGCAACCTCTGAATTCTTAGGAAGAATCCCTCCATCTGGTCTCCATTTTAGGTTGTGTCAGCCAGAACAAGGAGTGTTATTTCACACATAAAATGCCTCTTTTTTTTTCTCCTTTTGTGCGGGAAAGCACCACCGCAGAGAATGCTACCACTTTTGTGTTCTGTGCCAATCTGAGAAAAACTCTCTCTCTTTTTTTTAATGTCGTGAGAATTATTGGTAATTTCTGCCACTCCGGAATGAAAGGTTATTTGATTTGATTTGGCACTGTGAGAATTCATCAGCGAGCAGTGCCATCCAGACTAAAACATATATGTATATATAGAACATTTTGAGAAGGTGCTAGGTGTTACCATCACCCTAGTCATCGAACCTCTCCGTTCTGCGACTTTGCCCGGAATCTGGACAGTTTGTTATCCTTCGGAGTGGAAGATCTTGAGCTGTTGCTGGTGTCTCTTCAGGTGTCACTGAGTTTTGTCATCTGGTTTGCCGTGGTGAGAGAATGACAACCTTACTCAGCTGGAAACTTTTGGAGACTTCCAGAACAGCACATGGTTGCTGTGAGAGAGCGACCATGCTCGGGATTACACTGTCCAGTTTTTTAGCTTATTTCCATCATTTACATTTCCATCTGTTTTTGCCGATTTCGTCCCTCCCGGCTGTCTGATTTTTACTGATGGCCTTTACATTGGTTTATTCTGCGGCTGAATTGCTAGCCCTGAGGGAGTCCCCCCCTCTCAGGAATGGCCTTCTAACCTGTGTCGCCTTTTTCTTAATGACGGGTCTCGGGACCCCGAGAGGTGGCATGGCACAAAGAGGAAGTTACGGGGTTTTTTATGTAATTTTTTAATGGGTTAGGGAGGGGGGAGGAATGTAAGATTCAGCTAAAATGTGGGGAGGTTGTGCCGCATCAAGTTCAGTCCAGGTTGGCTGAGGGTCGCGGCGGGGGGGGGAATGGGGTGGAGGGTTCTCTGGGCTCGGGGGGAAGGGGTGGGGACAGCAATCCCCATGGTGATTGGGAACGGCAGCAGATGGATGAACAGAGGGTCATACCGAAACCTGGGAGCGCGCCACCACTGTCTTTGAGCAGTTGCGCGCTCCGACCCTCTGGTTTCTACCTGCTTTCCCGAGGGTGTGGGAGGGCAGACCCCTGAGCTCAGGCTGGTTTATTTGAATGCCAGGTCTGTGGTGAATAAAGCTCCCCTCATCTGGGAAATGATCAAGGAGGAAGGCGCGGACCTGGCATGCATTACGGAAACTTGGTTGGGCTCGGAAGGAGGGGTTCCTCTGACTGAATTGTGCCCACCAGGTTTCCGTGTGTTGCACCAGCCTCGGGCTCAGGGTAGGGGTGGTGGGGTGGCAGTTGTCATTAAGGAGGCCCTTTGTCCGCGGGAGGCCTCTTCCCCTCAGATAGACGGGTGTGAGTCTCTCCTTCTGAGGTGGGGCCCTGGAGGTCAGTTGGGCCTGTTGCTTGCATACCTCTCTCCCAGCTGCATGACAACGGCCCTGCCCGGGCTACTCGATGCTCTCTCTGGGTTGGCGGTTGAGTTTCCCAGACTTATTGTTCTGGGTGATTTCAACCTACCTTCCCTGGGGGGAGTGTCGGGGGGGGGCTCAAGAGTTCACGGCTTCCATGATGGCCAAGGACCTGACCCAGATAATTCAGGGTCCAACTCATGAGGGGGGAAATGCGCTTGACCTTATTTTTATCTCTGGGCAGTGGCTTAATGATCTGGGTGGGGGTTCCCCAATTGTTCAACCCCTTTCATGGACCGATCATTATCTCCTACGGCTTGGCCTCCGTTATGCCACCTCCCATTGCTGGGATGCAGAACCGACTCGGTGGTTCCGCCCCAGGCACCTGATGGATCCGGAAAGGTTCCAGACGGCGCTTGGGTTGATTCCTGCCTCCCTTTCCCACAGCCCAGTCGGGACCTTGGTGGACGCCTGGCAACGGGCTGCCTTTGAGGCTCTCGACCATGTTGTGCCTTTGTGGCCTCTGACCCGGCGCAGGTCCCGGTTAGCCCCTTGGTTCTCCGTGGACCTGCGAGAGATGAAGTGCCGGAGGAGGGGCCTAGAGAGCAGTTGGAGATCCAGTCGGTCTGAATCTGACCAAGCACAGTTAAGATCTTTTACTAGATCTTATCTTGTGGCAATGGAAGTGGTGAAGCATGCTTACTTCACCACTCTCATTGCGTCCGGCTGCCCTGTTTAGAGTGACCCGTTCCCTATTGAATCAGGGGACGAGGGAGGACCCTTTGTGGGGACGAGTTGAGGAATTTAGTCAGAATCTGCTGGATAAAATCACTCAGATCCGGACCAGCCTGGACTCCGAATGGGCAGTATCTGACAGGGGGAAGCAACAGGTCTTGTTGATACCATTTGGGAAGAGTTTAACCCTGTGACTCTGGATGAAGTGGACAGAATCATGGGAAGACTGAGTGCTGCCACGTGTTTGTTGGACCCGTGTCCCTCCTGGCTGGTGTATGCGACTCGGGAGGTTACACGAGGCTGGCTCCAAGTGATTATCAATGCTTCTTTGAGTGAGGGGTGCTTCCCTGCCGCCTTGAAGGAGGCGGTGGTGAGGCCCCTCCTCAAGAGGCCTGTCCTGGACCCAGCTAATTTGAACAACTTTCGTCCTGTATCCAATCTTCCCTTTATTGAGAAGGTTGTTGAGAGCATGGTGGCGTGGCAGCTCCTGTTGGTTCTGGTGGAAACAGTATCTGGACCCGTGCCAATCGGGTTTCAGGCTCGGGTACAGCACGGAGACAGCATTGGTCACGTTGGTGGATGATCTCTGGTGGGCTCGGGATAGGGGTTATTCCTCAGTCCTGGTCCTATTAGATCTCTCAGCGGCTTTTGATACCATCGACCATGGTATCCTGCTGCGACGTCTCGAGGGGTTGGGAGTGGGAGGCACCGTTTTATGGTGGTTCTCCTCCTACCTCTCGGGCCATTTGCAGTCGGTGTTGGCAGCGGGGCAGAGGTCAACCCCTAGGCCCCTCACTTGTGGGGTGCCTCAGGGGTCGGTCCTCTCTCCCCTCCTGTTCAACATCTATATGAAGCCGCTGGGTGAGGTCATCCGTGGTTTCGGAGTAAGGTACCATCAATATGCTGATGATACCCAGCTTTTCATCTCTACCCCGAACCAACCCAGTGATGCCCTCGAGGTGAAGTCCCGTTGCCTGGAAGCGGTACAAGTCTGGATGGCGAAGAACAGGCTCCAACTCAACCCTGCCAAGACCGAGTGGCTCTGCGTATCGGCATCTCAGGTAATCCAGGATATTCCATCTTTGGTTATGGGGGGAGAGGTGTTACCCCTCATTGAAAGGGCGCGCAACTTAGGCGTCCTCCTGGATGCACGACTCAGTTTAGAAGGTCATATAGTAGCCATGGCCAGGGGGGCATTTGCCCAGGTATGCCTGTTGTGCCAATTGCGCCCCTATCTGGACCGAGATGCCCTACATACGGTCACTCATGCGCTCGTTACCTCCCGTATAGACTACTACATGGGACTGCCCTTGAAGACCACCCGAAGGCTTTAACTGGTGCAGAATGCGGCTGCACGGGTTGTGATGGAAGCGTCCCAATACTCTCATATTACACCCCTCCTGCGTGAGCTGCATTGGTTACCGGTTGCCCTCTGGGTGAGATTTAAGGTGCTGGTTCTTAGCTATAAAGGCCTACATGGCTTAAGTCTGAGATATTTGCAGGACCGTCTCCTGCCAGGAATGACTGCCCATCTCCCTCTGCACTCACACAGGGAGGGCCTCCTCAGGGTGCCATCGGCCAGACAATGTCGACTGGTGACCCCCAGGGGGAGGGCCTTCTCTGTGGGGGCACCTGCCCTTTGGAATCAACTCCCCTTGGAGCTCCGCATGGCCCCGGATCTCTGTTCCTTTTGTTGCGACCTTAAAACATGGCTTTTTCAACAGGCCGACCTGGACTGATGGAGGGGAGGTTTTCTTAATTTTGTTTTATTGGGTTTTTAATTGGACTATTTATGGGATAATTTGATTTAATACCTTTTAATGTTTGTATTTTGTGTTTTTATCGTTGTTAGCCGCCCTGAGTCATTTGGGAGATAGGGCGGCATACAAATCCCATAAATAAACAAATAAATAAATCTCACATTGGGAAGCAGAGAGTAGGGGCCACAGCAGAGAAGGCACCTCTCATTAACCCCCCCGCTCCCCGCTGTCCTAACTTCCTTGACCGGTGGGGTCCACAGCATACCCTTCTCACAACATGCGTGGAGTAAGCCAAACCCTTTGGGGAAAGACAACTCCCTGGGTTGCCTGGAGCCCTGCCGTAAAGGCAACATTGTGTGTGTTTCTAGTAGAAGACAAGTTACACCTCGGCTCAACAAACGGCAGTGGTTACCCCTGAAAATGTCCAGAGAAATATCCAGCTGTTGATCCCTGCTGTATCCTTAAACCCCCTTCCCAACTGCTGGGAGGTCCCTGAGCTGAAGACCCTGGCAGGTAGTGGAAGAGCTGGCTACGATTCCTGGATGCTAACTCTGGGATCCTTAATAAATAATAATTGCTTAGTAATTTTTTCTGTCCTTGGGAATATCTGAAGTACAGACATCCACTAAAATTCATTTTGTACTATACTTAATGTGTTCAAATACTCCTATTTAGTATCTTATGGCTATCACTGAGTGTTGTATGTTATGATTTATGATGATGGTATTTTATGACTGTGATTATGATTTATCTCTTGTTGCTTGTGTGTATGCTAAGAGCTTTTACACCAGAGACAAATTCCTTGTGTGTGTCCAATAACACTTGGCCAATAAAGAACTCTACTCTACTCTACTCTAGCCAGTTTAACTTATCTTTATATGCTTAATCTCCAGAGTTATAGCGTTCGTTCCCTTGCCCTTTAGGGTTTGTTCCTGTTATATTTTTCCCATTGTTCTTTGCTGCAGAAATTCTGCAAACGTTGCCTTCCCTCTCATAGCCATAGTTATTATTGAACTGCATTACAACAAAATGCACACAGGTGTCAAGTTCACTTTATAAATAATAATTTCTTAATAAATCCCATTTTTGAGAATAGCGAGATTCGAGGTAACAAATATCTCTCCATCAGAATTCATTCTGCAGTGTTTAAAGGTCTGGTGGACGGTTCGCTCCCTCAGAGTCGGCCTCTTCAGGGTACCGTCGGCCAGGCAATGCCGTCTGGCGACCCCCAGGGGGAGAGCCTTCTCTGTGGGCTCACCGACCCTCTGGAATGAACTGCCTCCGGAGCTGCGGATGGCCCCTGACCTTCGGTCCTTCCGCCGTGACCTGAAGACTTGGTTATTCCAACAAGCGGGTCTGGACTGACTATGTTTTTTTTTAAAATATGGCTTTTATTGAGTTAAATTGTCATGTATCTATTACATTTATTGTTTAATTCTTTTTTAAATTTTGTATTCCATGTTCCTTAAAGTTTTTTGTTGTGAGCCGCCCTGAGTCCTTAGGGAGAAGGGCGGCATATAAATTCAATAAATCTAATCTAATCTAAATCTAATATGCTTAGTCTTCACATTGCCTGCCATGAACTCCTCATAGCCATGGGTGTTATTTGAAATGCATTACACCAAAAAAAATGCATGTGTCATGTCAGATATGGACTAACCTTATAATTTCTTAATAAATCCCATTCTCGGAAATATAGGAGTTCAGAAGTAACCAATATCTCTGTCAGATTTCATTCCGCATGTTTAAAGGTCTGATGGACAGTTTAATTTATGTTCAGATGCTTAATCTTCACATCGCCGGCCATAATCTCCTCATAGCCATAGGTGCTATTTGAACAGCTTTACAAAAATATACACACATCGAACATGGACTAGTTTTATGGGAAATCCCCTTCCTTTTCCACAAAGATATCCTAAGTGACTTTGTAAGTTTTTCTAACTTTTAAAGCCGGGCATTTGGCTAGAACTACATACATTTATGTTTTCATTAAAGTTTTTAATCTTTTTAAATTTAAATTTAATTCCTGCATTTCTGTCTTGAGACAAAACAAGTTTTGAAGTTGGGATCCGAAGGGGAGATTCACTAAATAATGTTAGCTCAAAGATTATTTTGGCACTTCGCCTAAGGGGTCATGGCAACAACATTTGAATAAGTGGAATTGGCATACAAATCGGACACCAGATGCTGCTTTAGGACCTCTCTCCAGAGCACGATACCATACTGAACGATGCCAATGAATGAGTATTACTCGACACACTGGAATTCTTCTCCCTTTCTTCAAAGACAACGACAAATGATGGAAGGACCCATCAGGCACAGCCTGCTCTCCAACGAGTCCTTCAGAACGATTGTAAGGGACCCCTCCAAGCCATGTAAAAAGAGGGGGGGGAAGATTTTTTTAAAAAAAATTCTTTTCTTTTTGGAGTGAAGGCAAATGGACATTTCATTACAGTCTTAAACTAAGAGTCAAAAATAAGTGTTCTTTATATGCTTGGAAGAAGAACCTGGGAGTTATTCCTTGTATATATTTGTGTTTATCTCTTTTTCACCCTTCTATCCCCATTCTCTCTTTACCCTTTATTGAGGGGACCCTTCCACAAATTACCCAAAGAGGATGGAGGCAGGCTGGCTACGCAGAACGGCCCTATTACTTGGCGAAGTGGAACTTTCTTCCCTTTCTTCAAAGACAATGACAACCTCCCTCCGTCCAGTGCGTTCCCACAGAGAGGGCCTCCTCAGGGTGCCTCCGATGAAAGAATGTCGATTGGTGGCCCCCAGGGGGAGGGCCTTCTCTGTGGGCGCGCCAGACCTGTGGAACCGCTTGCCGGTCGAGCTCCGGATGGCCCCCGACCTTCGCTTCTTCCGGCGCGATTTAAAAACTTATTTATTTGAGCAATCTGACCTGGTCTGATGGGTTAGGGTTGGGGTTTTAATATGTCTTTTAATTACTGTTTTAAATTTGGGCATAATATTTAATTGTTTTTTAACTTTTGTATTTCGTTTTTATATTTATTGCCCTGTACACCGCCCTGAGTCCTTCGGGAGAAAGGCGGTATAAAAATATAATAAATATAAATATAAATATAAACGATGGAAGGACCCATCAGCCACAGCTGGTCTGCCAATGAGTACCTCAGAATAATGGTGGGGGACCCATCCAGGCCAAAAGGAAAAGGGAACTACTGGACTGTACACGTGGACCCCATTGTCGCGGAACAATTAACATTCCGACCAGAGGAATGTTAAGTGTTCTCCAATATGCTCACCAGGTTTTAATCTAGAACTATGGAACTTGGACAAAAGCAAACATGTGGACTCAATGGACGTAGGTCGGTAACATGCTTCTAATTGAGCCCAAATTTGTTCGGCAGTTGCATCTTGTGAAAAAGCGAGCTGCAATTCAGTGTCCATGGACATCAATAACGTTGTGCATGCTCTATTATTCAAGTCCCATATGTCAGGAGGCCATGGCTGGGCAGGAGGATTAAACACCATCACATGGGTACCTTCTCTACGAAGCAGAAGTCCAACTTCACTGACCCATGCCCTGTAATTCTGTCCTGACCGCTTCAATTTTGAAGCACCAGCCAGTGGTACAATAGAGGGTGCCTGTTGAGGAACATGCAATTGGGGTACTGGCTGTGCAGGTTGTGCAAATGGGACTTGGCCTGCAGGAGGCGCTGGTTGTGCAGGCTGTGCCATCCGGACATAACCAGCAGGGGACACCAGTGGTGCCTGTGCCAGGCCCTGAGGCAGTTGCATTGAAGCTGCTACAGGTACTGGTGCTGGGGGTGGCTGTATTTGAGCTGCAATGCCACCCTGGCCAGCAGAAGGTGCTGGCGTTTGAGCTGCTACATTAAGTTGGCCTGCAGTCAGCACTGGCCTTTGTATTTGAGGAACCAGTGGAGGCTGCATTTGGGGTCAAGGCTGCTGTGCTCCATCTGAGACAGGAACCTGAATAGTAGCAGTATTAATAGGCATTCTAGCTGAAGCTCCCAATGAATGAGGAGGTGTGGCAGCTTGGAGCGATGCCTGATGAAGAGACATCTGTGAAGATGCATTCTGCATTCTTTGAAATGCATCTTGTAAAACAGGCTCACCAGCAGATGGTGCTAAAACATTAGATTCAGGCACCATTGTATCCTTGCATGTCATTTGACACAGCAGGCAGTCAGGCTCCCATTCATCTGACACAAGATTCCACTGTGGGCGTGCCTCTGTCTTTGAGGAAGAAGGCAAAATGGCAATCCCTTGTGGGTGTGGCTTTGCTTGTGAAGAGGGAGGCAAAATGGCCGATTCAGACCTGCATGCCAGCGGAGGCTCTCCCATGCTTTTTATACCATGCTGCACACAACTTTGCATTTTGCAGCTCTTTCTCAAAAACTTCAATTTGTTCATAATAACCTTGCAAAGCCTTCTACTGCACAGTTTGCTCAGGGCTTGGAGGATAATACATCACTTCCTTCCCTAGTGAAGCCGCCTGCCATATTTCTACATTTGCATATCATGAGCAGATTAACTTTATTTTGTCCACGAATATATCCTGGCTTTATAAGTTATGAGGCTGAGATGCCAGGGGGAGAATCACTGGATAATATTAAAATAAAAAATTGTTTTGGCACTTTACCTACAGCAAAAACATTTGAGTAAATAGAACGGGCGTACAATTTGTATACTCATTTTGCTTACTGTAGCTATTCAAAGCCTGTAACTACAGGCAGACCAAAGAAATAACTTGAGTTTGGGGAATAAATTTATATAATGAGAGACTCTGACAAAATTTAATATTTGGCCTTTGTGTAACCATGAAATAAAGCTCTCAACCTTCAGGCTGCTATTAAAATGGCCTCCAGGTGCTGGGGTTCTGATGTCCACCTTGCAGCACATCTGCCCTCACAGACCTCAGATCAAATTATAGGGAAATATATATAATTATGATAAAGATAATCCTATCTGAATGCATAGGCTTGTGCAAACAATGTGCAGAAACGCAAAACGTGTTTAAGAATAACTGGGCTCCTTGTTCTAAAACAGCCTGGAAAAGGGAGTAGCAAAAGCTAAGAATTTAGGAAAAGTTTACTAAGTCCAGCAGGAGAAAGATGAGAACGCCATGCTATTCCTAGAAAAGGCATTTAAAAGTTTTCAAAGTTTTACTGGCAGCCCATGGGAGGTTACCCAGCTCAAGTGGCAGAGGAGCTGGTGGACTGGATATTCATTGACCTCCGGTTTTCAGATCCTCCTTATTGATTATGGGACTGCCTTGCTGGTCCTACTTGGACAATGGCTCGCCTATTTTATTCCAGCACGGACTTATTCACTCTCAGGGGTGCCCCCCCTTCCTGGGTGCGACCCGCCTCTGTTTTTACCTCTCCTCTTGATGACTGGCCCAATTATTGGGACCCTGAGAGATGGTCGGGCAGGGATAGGAGCCTTCGTTATAAATTTAATAAGAGGCCCCTGGTTTGTTTTTTATCCAAACATTTTAAAGGGTTAGGGAGGGGGGAGGGATTGCGGGTTTGGTCGGAATTTGGGGGGTATCCACCAACCGCTATTCAGGCCAGGCTCGGGACAGATCACGGTGGGATGGGGCCTGGGCTGGGTGCCTCCGGGGCCCCGGAGCGGGGTGTGGGATTGTCTATCCCCACGACGTTTGGGAAAGGCAGCTGGCGATCGAACAGAGGGCCGTATCAATACCCGGGAGCGCGTCCCCGCGGCCTTCAAGCGGTGATGTGCTCTGACTCTCTGGTTTCAACCCGTGGTTCTGGGAACAAGGATGAGCAGCCACCTGAGCTCAGGCTTGTGTATTTTAACACCAGGTCTGTAGGCTCCTCTCATCCGAGATTTGGTTGAGGAGGAGCGTGCAGACCAAGCTTGCATTACGGAGACCTGGTTGGGCCCAGAGGGTGGTGTCCCTCTGATTGATCTCTGACCACCAGGTTTCTGGGTGCTTCACCGGCCTCGGGCTCAGGGTAGGGTAGGGGCGGGGGTGTGGCGGTAGTTGTGAGGGAGACCTTATGTCCACGGGAGGCCACCGTTGTCCAAATATTCGGGTGTGAGTCTCTCCTCCTGAGATGTGGCCCTAGGGCTCAGTTGGGCTTGCTGCTGGTGTACAGCTCTCCCTGGAAGATCATATAGGAGCTGTGACCAGGGGGGCCTTTGCCCAGGTTTGCCTGGTGCACCAGTTGTGACCCTATCTGGACCGGGATGCCTTGCGTACAGTCACTCATGCGCTCGTGACCTCTCATTTAGACTACTGCAATGCCCTTGAGGACCACTCGGAGTCTTCAGCTGGTGCAGAATGCGGCTGCGCAAGTTGTGTTGGGGGTCTCCCGATACTCCCATGTAACACCTCTACTCCGCGAGCTGCATTGGCTTCCAGTTGCCCTCCGGGTGAGATTCAAGGTGCTGGTGATGACCTATAAAGCCCTAAATGGCATGGGTCCGGATTACTTACGGGAGCACATGCTGCCGGCGTCAACTTCCCTTCGTCCAGTGTGCTCCCACAGAGAGGGCCTCCTCAGGGTGCCGTCGGTCAGAGAGATACCCAGCTTTTCATCTCTACCCCGAACCAACCCAGTGATGCCCTCAAGGTGATGTCCCGTTGCCTGGAAGCGGTACGAGTCTGGATGGGGAAGAACAGGCTCCAACTCAACCCGGCCAAGACCGAGGGCTATACGTACCGGCATCTAGGGTAATCCAGGATATTCCATCTTTGGTTATGGGGGGATAGGTGTTACTCCCCATTGAAAGGGCACACAACTTAGGCGTCCTCCTGGATGCACGACTCAGTTTAGAAGATCATATAGGAGCTGTGGCCAGGGGGGCATTTGCCCAGGTATGCCTGGTGTGCCAATTGTGCCCCTATCTGGACCGAGATGCCCTACATACAGTCACTCATGCACTCGTTACCTCCCGTATAGACTACTGCAATGCTCTCTACATGGGACTGCCCTTGAAGACCACCCAAAGGCTTCAACTGGTGCAGAATGCGGCTGCACGGGTTGTGATGGAAGCGTCCCGATACTCCCATATTACACCCCTCCTGCGTGAGCTGCATTGGTTACCGGTTGTCCTCTGAGTGAGATTTAAGGTGCTGGTTCTTACCTATAAAGCCCTACATGGCTTAAGTCCGAGATATTTGCAGGACCATCTGCTGCCAGGAACGACCTCCCATCGCCCAGTACGCTCACACAGAGAGGGGTTCCTCAGGGTGCCATTGGCTAGACAATGTCGGCTGGCGACCCCCAGGGGGAGGGCCTTCTCTGTGGGAGTACCAGCCCTATGGAACCAACTTCCCCTTCAGCTCTGGATGGCCCCAGATCTCCGGTCCTTTTGCCGTGGCCTTAAAACACTTCATTTCCATCAGGCTGACCTGGACTGACGACAGGGATTTTAAAATGTTTTTAATTTTAATTTTAATTTATTTTATTGGGGCTGTTAATTTAATTCTTTTTAACTTTTGTATTGCTGTATTTTATTGTTGTTAGCCGCCCTGAGTCCTTCGGGAGATAGGGCGGCATATAAGTCCCAAAAATAAATAAATAAAATAAATAAAATTCGTTTCCCTACTGCTGTGTTCTGCTCTTGCTTACCAGCTGACCGATATGGCAGAGGGAACCCAGGGGGCTGTTCTGGCGGCTGAAGGAGGAGAGCCGGCCGGGGCCACAGCACCCCATGATGTGGGGGAGTTAGCGGAGGCTCCGCCTGTTGTACGGCCCAAGGTCCGGGACCCCCACCCCGTGGTCACTGAAGGTGGAGCCCAGGAGACAGGCGGGCAACCGAGTGGGGGGGAATGGTGGCTAAGCCCTGTTCTGGAGCAGACGGATGCCGGCCAGGAACAACCAACCAGGCCGAGGGGCCCGTTGTTTGAATGGAGGGAATGTCGTATCACAGACGAGGAGGGTGAGGAGTGGAGCTATTCTACAGCACCTGGTAGCTACACTCTGGACGTCTTGAGGGATAGGTTTGGAGAACCTCGACCATGGACCCCTGCTGAGCCTGAACCCGATGATGAACACTGGTCACATGACAGAGCCATTCCTGTGTGTCAGGACCAAACCCGTTTTCGTTTGGCAAGTCCTTGGTTCCGGGGACCACACGGCCATGGTACACCACAAAGGACTGTTCCTCCTACACAAGCCCCAGGTGCTGCTCCGGCTCAGGGAGGCGTAGACATGTCTGCAACAAGGGGTGGTGGTCCCTTACGGAGAGTGGTAACACCAGTGGAGGCGTTTGGTTGGCAGGCGGCTAACCCACGTTATCCAGGGCCCTTGGCGTGAGGATCGGGACTCCAGACAGGTCCCTCAGGAGCAGGCATGGCAGGGGGCCCACCACCGCTATCAATGGCCTTTGATGGACACCCTGACCATCTGGCTGTCTTTCTAAGCCATGTGATACACTATTTGGATAAATTCGGCCCAGCTTATTCAAACAAGTTGACGGTCACCAAACGGGCTTGGGCCATTTGGGAGAAGGAGGCCGTCGCTGTCTGGTGGGTATTGGAGACATGGCGCCATCAACTGGAGGGAGTGGAACAGCCGTTCGAGGTGTGGACCGACCACAAGAACCTAGAGGCCTTGCAGTCGCCTAGGAGATTGGCTCCTAAGCACGTCCGATGGGCTTTATATTTCAGGCACTTTAGGTTCACATTGAAGTACGTACCAGGGGGAAAGAACTTCTTGGCGGACGCACTTTCATGTCTACCACAGTATGACAATCGGGGGGAGAAAGTGGTACAGGCTATTATACCCCCCTGTAAACCCAAAACAATAAGTACCACTAAGTGTGAAGCAATAGACGACCTGCCTCATTGTCTATGGGAAACACTCAAGGAGGATGATTGGTTACGGCATCATCCTCACCTTCTGACCACAAGAGATGGGCTGGCTTGGCACAGGGACAGAATGCATATACCACATCCACTCAGAACCACCGTTCTGTACAGATGTCATGACACTAAGCAAGCCAGCCATTTTGGATTCTTAAAAACGTTACACCTGGCACGACAGCAGTTCTGGTGGCCAGGCATGAAAAAAGACATCGAAGAGTACGTAAGGAACTGCCATGTCTGTGCCACTACGAAACATCAGCCAGGAAAGCCGTTGGGGCTCCTGCAACCAGTAGCCAATCCTTGCAGACCATGGCAGGATTTAGCCATGGACTTTATCGTAGAGCTACCAGAAAGCCATGGCTATACCATTATATGGACGGTTGTGGACCTGTTTTTGAAACAGGCCCATTTTGTGCCATGTAAGGGACTGCCGTCGGCCCGGCGATTAGCCTGGATGTTTCTAACCCATGTTTACCGCTTGCACGGGGTACCCAGATGTATTATTTCAGACCGTGGGGTGCAGTTCACGGCCAAGTTCTGGCGGGAGTTTGTCCGATTCATAGGTTCGCCTCAGGGTTTGAGCTCTGGATACCATCCCTGTACCAATGGAGCAGCCAAACGAGCTAACGCTACGGTGGAACGATACTTGCGTAGCTACATCACCTTTCATCAAATGGACTGGGTGGATCTCTTGGCATTCGCAGAGGTGGCCCATAACAACACGGTCCATAGTAGCACCGGTTTCTCCCCATATAGGGTGGTATTGGGATATGACTTCATTCCTATCCCAGAGTACGCTCAAGGGACACCCCCCCTGCCAACCCAGAGAATGGATGGAACAGATGGAGGGGGTATGGAAAGCGACCAAGGAGGCATTGGTAAAAGCGGCTAGCACAAATGAAGAGCAGGCAGATAGGAAACGACAGTCCTTTCGCACCCCCAAAATTGGGGATTGGGGATATCTTTCCACAAAGTATCTGCACTTACAGATACTGAATAGGAAATTAGGCCCCAAATTTATAGGTCCATTCCAGGTTGCCCAAATCATTAACCCAGTGACGGTACGGCTTCGGCTACCCAGATTTCTTGGCAGGATTCATCTGGTTTTCCACAGTAGCCTGTTGAAACTGGCCCCTACATCCACAGGGGTAGGGGAGAAGGGAACTCCTGGACCCGTTCACAATGGATATTACGAGGTACAGGAGATTATTGACTCTAGGATACGGAGGGGAAAAGTGCAATACTTCCTGTTGTGAAAGGGGTATCCAGCATCCGAGGCATCATGGGTAGTGGAGGGGAACATCCAAGCACCTTGGCTGTTTCGGGCGTTTCACCGGAAGTGTCCAGGGTGGCCTGGGGGGGGTGTCGTGCGGAACAAGTCGCTCATGTAGGAGTGTAACGTCTCTTTCTTATCTTCCAGGTGGAGCCCTGGTAAGGGGAGCCGCCTGTCGAGCCCCATGGGCCCGACACTACGAGGGGCGTTCAGGGACCAGGAAATTAAAAAGAGACAAAAAGCCTCCATGTTTATACTTCCCTTCAGCCACAAAAGGGATACCTAGGCAACATATATACACAACAAAGGCAGAAGTCTACAGTTGTGGAAAAGAAGGATTACAGTTGTTCCCCAGCCAAGGATGACACACCAGAATGAGCACGTTCACACCTCACAGACAAATCATGACATGCACTACCTTAAACACAAAGAACCAATTCCCCTATAAAACCTTGTTCCAAGTCATGGATCCCTCTACAGACTGAGTTCGGAGGAGGAGGGTGAGTTTGGGTCAACAGAAGGAAGCACAGAGCCGAGTGATGATCAGGATCAGAGTTCGGAGAGTGCTCGCCTGACGGAGCAGCCTCAGCTGGGATGAGCGACAGGCTGACGCTCAGTGAGGCGAGCTGCAACTGCAGCAAGTTGGCCAGGAGGCTCCAGGCAAGGACCGGGAGCATCTGCCACTCATTAGCAGTGAGCAGGACACCACCTGTCACCCGATCGAAGAATACATAGAGCAGAAGGAGGCAGGCACGTCGTCAGCCAGCTAGGCTATATGCAAGGAGGCAACTTCACCTCTCAAGAAGGGCTACACACCAGCTCTGTCTATTTAATCCTGCTCTGAAGACTTGAACATTGCTGGAGCAACATGCCCAGTTCCTTGCCTTGTGTGTGCATGCTGTGTATCCTGACCCGTTCAACTCATGGCCTGGTTTCCTGGACTTTGTGTGTGCCCGTTGGACTCAGCTACCCAGTGACTCTTGCCATACTGAGCACGGAATCTGGACCTGTACAACGGGCGTGCTTTCTGAGGACCTGTTTTTTTTAGGTGTTAAATAAAGACCTGTAGAACTCTTGCTGTATGTCCGTGTGCCTGTGTGTGTGTGTCTGTGTAGCAGGGCAACACAGCACTTTATCCTCTGTGGCCGACCCCCAAGAACGAACTTCTTTGTTTTTGAGAGTAAATGGATCACTTCCTCCCCATCACCAGCATGCTTTGCGTCTTATTTGCGACACCCTGGTTCAGAAAAGGGACCCGGAAAATTCGTTCAAGACATTATATTGGATTAACTTGATTAATTAGTCACTTCTCACCTCTGTTGTTTGTTTGCTTGTTTGTTTTTTAAAAAGCTGTTAAAAACTGCAGAAAATAATTAATTCAAATGCTGGTTTAAAGCTGCAGATATTTAGTTAGAGGTCCTGCAGAAATAAAGAAAATAATTGAAGATGTGGTTTCTGCAGGATGCAGATCAAAGGTGGCTGAGATGCTCATAAAAAGCAGGAAGCTGTATGGCATCGCGAAGGCCACCATCTTGACTTTTCTGACCTTGCAGGCACGCTGCTTTGAGATGACCATTCAGGATGGCCAGATGTGCAGAGAGGAGACTTCAAGGCTGACCTCCAGGGTTCCAAGTTAATATTCTGGTGCTGTACAAGGTTAAGGAAGGACACTAATGGGAACATGGCAGTAGGTTGCAAAGCCTACTGGACTGTCATTGCTCAGCCCTGCTCTATATCTGGACGGGAAAACCCAAGGAATGGAAAGTCCACAAAATTCCAGTAGACCTCAACTTATGACTGGTCATTTTCTGACAATTTGAAGTGGAATATCCTACTCCTGGCGGTGAAATTTCCCCCACCCTTCTTAACTTTCCATATGAGCCTGAAGACCCGGTTTTGACGGATGGCTGGGGGTCCTAATGGGGCAGCTCCATACTAGACATGTATTAAGTAAGTAAGAGCTAACCCCCCTCTCCCCCTGCATCCAGCTGTTTCCTTTTACGTCTTGTGTCAATGATTTTATTCTGCCCGCATTGTGATTTCATTGGGTGTATATTGATATTTGATGATTTTAATGTTTTTATGTTGCATGCTTCCCCATCTGGAAACAAGATGGGCGGCAAACAAATTTCATAATAAATAAATGTTACAAAGATACAGAGGACCCCAGTTCAAAGGTGACCACATGTGGGGCCTTCAACAACAAGCCTCCATATACACCCAGTAGCAGCATCCCACAGTCATGTGACCACATTTTACCATGGTTTTTTTTTTGCCAAAAACAAGCATTAGATTCCAGTTTTTGGCAAAATTGGTCCACAGTGGATCATCGGTCTGCTTTATGACTGTGACAGTTGCTTCACAACCATGATGTTTACTGAACAACAGTCCCCTCCAAAATAGTCGTTAAAACAGATCTGGTCACATGGTGACTGACTTGATGCCTGTCACCACTTACAATTGTCGTAGGGAGGCTCTGCTAGAGTTGTACACAAAGGCAGGTGCACAGACATCCTGAACACTGCACCATAAAATTACCACACTCTTTGGTGACCATCACAGTCATGAAAAACTGAAAAGAGAGAGAGAGACACACACGCACTGGCAATGACAAAAAAGTCAGCTTGAAGTTTTTTGAGCTAGACAGCTCCATTCACAGGGCACCTGTTGTGATTCCTTGCCAGCCAGTGGATCCAGCAGTTGAGTCTGAGGAGGAGGAGGAGGGGCTTGGAGTGTCAACAGAGTCAGAGGAAGGCTCTGAGGAGCTCCAAGACTTACAGTCTGACGAGGAGCCTGGCCCCTCTACTTGCGCTCAGGCTGAGACACAGCTGTGCTGGGAGCCAGAATTGATGAAGCACACCAGGATGCATGAAAGCGCCGGAAAGAGAAGTGAGCAGGACAGAGGACTGCAATGGGGCGGCTCCAAAGGCAAAGGAGAAGGCATTAGGAAGCCACGCCTTGGCTGAATTATAAAAGGGAAAGTGTGGGAAGTGCCTGTTGCAGAAGACAACCATTCATGTTGAGCATCGAGTTTCTGTGGACACTATTTGTTTGCTTCGGACATTGACTCAGGTTTGTGTGAATAAAAGGTTGTTTTTTTCTTGTAGTTCCTGTTTCTTGGAAGAGGGGTTTCTCCTTGTGAGCAGAACCAGGACTCACGTAGGCTGGGACAGAACAGCACCCACCACCACCTGGATCCTGGAGTGTGGACTGAGGGGAGGGTTGGAGACAGTGGGTGCAAACCTCACGTGAGTGGCGGGCAGAGTAGTAAGCCGGGGCCACGGGAGCTGCTCCAGGAAGGGCTGCTGGGTTTCCTCCACTCTCTTGCTGGCCGGCAGGTGGGTGGGCTGGCTGGCTCCCTCCGCTGGGGCAGCGCGGCTCTGGAGCTAGATGGCATGGGAGCTGGGCCCCCCGCACGCGGGCTGGGGCAACCTGGAGTGTGCTGCTTTAGTTGGGGAAGACCAGCCTCTCTGTGCAGACCTTCTGGAACTTGATCTCTCCGAATTAGATGTCAATGATCTGGATGACAGCGGGTTCCTGGGTGGATTTAAGTGTTACAACGACCAATCAAAAATCATCTCCCATCCCTATCCTAACGAGCCATCCAACATATTTGAGGGTACTTGGACCAAAAGGCCACCTTCCGTGCTGCGGGGCTGTTCTCTGGCTTCAGAAAAATGCAACCTCTGAATTCTTAGGAAGAATCCCTCCATCTGGTCTCCATTTTAGGTTGTGTCAGCCAGAACAAGGAGTGTTATTTCACACATAAAATGCCTCTTTTTTTTCTCTTTTTGTGCGGGAAAGCACCACCGCAGAGAATGCTACCACTTTTGTGTTCTGTGCCAATCTGAGAAAAACTCTCTCTCTTTTTTTTAATGTCGTGAGAATTATTGGTAATTTCTGCCACTCCGGAATGAAAGGTTATTTGATTTGATTTGGCACTGTGAGAATTCATCAGCGAGCAGTGCCATCCAGACTAAAACATATATGTATATATAGAACATTTTGAGAAGGTGCTAGGTGTTACCATCACCCTAGTCATCGAACCTCTCCGTTCTGCGACTTTGCCCGGAATCTGGACAGTTTGTTATCCTTCGGAGTGGAAGATCTTGAGCTGTTGCTGGTGTCTCTTCAGGTGTCACTGAGTTTTGTCATCTGGTTTGCCGTGGTGAGAGAATGACAACCTTACTCAGCTGGAAACTTTTGGAGACTTCCAGAACAGCACATGGTTGCTGTGAGAGAGCGACCATGCTCGGGATTACACTGTCCAGTTTTTTAGCTTATTTCCATCATTTACATTTCCATCTGTTTTTGCCGATTTCGTCCCTCCCGGCTGTCTGATTTTTACTGATGGCCTTTACATGTCTTTGAGCAGTTGTGCGCTCCGACCCTCTGGTTTCAACCTGCTTTCCCGAGGGTGTGGGAGGGCAGACCCCTGAGCTCAGGCTGGTTTATTTGAATGCCAGGTCTGTGGTGAATAAAGCTCCCCTCATCTGGGAAATGATCAAGGAGGAAGGCGCGGACCTGGCATGCATTACGGAAACTTGGTTGGGCTCGGAAGGAGGGGTTCCTCTGACTGAATTGTGTCCACCAGGTTTCCGTGTGTTGCAGCAGCCTCGGGCTCAAGGTAGGGGTGGTGGGGTGGCAGTTGTCATTAAGGAGGCCCTTTGTCCGCGGGAGGCCTCTGCCCCTCAGATAGACGGGTGTGAGTCTCTCCTTCTGAGGTGGGGTCCTGGAGGTCAGTTGGGCCTGTTGCTTACATACCTCTCTCCCAGCTGCGTGACAACGGCCCTGCCCGGGCTACTCGACGCTCTCTCTGGGTTGGCGGTTGAGTTTCCCAGACTTATTGTTCTGGGTGATTTCAACCTACCTTCCCTGGGGGGGGCGTTGGGGGGGGCTTCCAGTTGCCCTCCAGGTGAGATTCAAGGTGCTGGTGATGACCTATAAAGCCCTAAATGGCATGGGTCCGGATTACTTACGGGAGCATCTGCTGCCGGCGTCAACTTCCCTCCGTCCAGTGCGCTCCCACAGAGAGGGCCTCCTCAGGGTGCCGTCGGTCAGAGAGTGTCGACTGGCGACCCCCAGGGGGAGGGCATTCTCTGTGGGCACGCCAGACCTTTGGAATCATTTACCGGTTGAGCTCCGGATGGCTCCTGACCTTTGCTCTTTCCGCTGTGACCTGAAAACTCACCTATTTGAACAAGCCGGCCTGGTCTGATGGGTTTGGGGTATTTTAATTGTAATTTTTAATTAACTTTTTACTGCTATTGGGCTATTCTATTTAATTCTCATTTTAACTTTTGTATATTGTATTTTTATTGCATTTTATTGCCCTGTACAATGCCCTGAGTCCTTCGGGAGAAGGGTGGTATAGAAATTAAATAAATAAACACTTCATGTTCACACACACACACACACACACACACACACACAGACAAAAGGAAACACATTAAAAACTTTGCCCATCCATCACCAATTAAGAATGCTTCCAAACTTCCTCAGGGGCTACACCTTTAGACCCCAGACTATTCAACAAAGACTTTTATCCTGGATGCAACGCAAGTGGTGGACAACACCTCCCCCCTACAGATGACCCACTCAATTGGAGCAAACTACTCAGTTCCTTCTCAAAGCAGGGCAGTTGTCAGCTGCCCCCTTATGCTTGCTTGGGCTTCGCTGCTATGGGTTGATGGTTTGCCACAAAGTGTGGAGAGGAGGAAGGAAGAGGAGAATGCTTGGGAAACTGAAAGTAAGTTCTGTGTCTCCTCCAGAGGCTGCTTCAAGGTCACCCAGTTGCAAGGAGGAGGAGGGGGGAGCTGTATTCCAAACTAAGCTTGGACTATCCGTTAGGAAAACACCTTGCCTGAATCCAATTGGTTACCCTGGGGAAGGGGGCAATGAGAGACAGTTAAGGGAGAAAAGAGGAAAAAAAAGAAGAGAGATTTGGGCGCAGGATTTTCTGTTCTGCCCTTGCAATACTGCAATACACTTGATCTCTCATAAACTCTACCTTTCTCAACAAACGGAGCCAAGGGTCATTTTTATTTAGAGGTTTGTGGCCGATCTAACATCTGTTGTTTCATTTGTTTGGGAAGCCTACCGCAGCCAGAGACAGAGGTAAGCCATCCTCAAGCCTGGGAATAATCGGCAGGCTCAGCAATTGACACACAAAAGACAACCTTTGCTTCCAAGCCACAGGCCCAAAACTGCATGAGTCCCATCACCTCTTGACCAACAAGGACCTTTATCCCACCACCAGCCCTTCCATCCCCAAAATGTCCTAGTTTCCCACATGAGTTCTATCACATCCAACAGAACTGGACTTTAACACCCATCCTCAAGCAGCACTTGAGGCCAAAGCAACACCATGGTCAGGTCCCTCAAAACTTCATTCTTGGAGTCCTGCCCATTCTGTTGGGAGGGGGGAGAAGTTGCGGGCTATGGGATGTATTTCCTTTACTTTGTTTTTTTCACTTTTGTGAATCGAAAGTTGGAATTAAGACTGCCGGGAGAAATATCAACCACCTAAGATATTTTATTTATTTATTTATTTTTATTACATTTATATCCCACCCTTCTCCGAAGACTCAGGGCGGCTTACAAGCTTAGCAGATGATACCACTCTGATGGCAGAAAGTGAAGAGGAACTAAAGGGCCTCTTGTTGCGGGTGAAGAAGGAGAGTGCAGAAATTGGCTTGAAACTCAACATCAAGGAAACCAAGATCATGGCATCCGGCCCTCTCAATTCCTGGCAAATAGATGGGGAAGAAATGGAGGTAGTGACAGATTTTATTTTCCTGGCCTCCAAGATCACTGCAGATGGGGACTGTAGCCAAGAAATTAAAAGACGCTTGCTCCTCGGGAGGAAAGCCATGGCAAATCTAGACAGCACACTAAAAAGCAGAGACATCAGCCTGTCAACAAAAGTGTGTATAGTCAAGGCTACGGTCTTCCCAGTTGCAATGTATGGCTGTGAAAGTTGGACCGTAAGAAAGGCCGAGTGCCAAAGAATGGAGGCCTTTGAACTCTGGTGCTGGAGAAGACTCCTGCGAGTCCCTTGGACTGCAAGGCGATCAAACCGGTCAGTCCTAGAGGAGATCAACCCTGACTGCTCTTTAGAAGGCCAGATCCTGAAGCTAAAACTCAAATACTTTGGCCACCTCAGGAGAGGGAAGGACTCACTGGAGAAGAGCCTCATGCTGGGAAAGATTGAGGGCAAGAGAAGAAAGGCACGACGGAGAATGAGGTGGCTGGATGGAGTCACTGAAGCAGGAGGCCTGAGCTTAAATGGAGTGCAGAAGAGGGTAGAGGACAGGAAGGCCTGGAAAAACGTTGTCCATGGGGTCGCGAGGGGTTGGACACGACTTCGCAACCTTTGATGTATCTTTCTGGGTGTGAAGGGAGGGGGCAGGAATGTGCCTGAGGCCATCTGCCTTATCTCTACTCCAGTGGGAAGAGACTGCAACACCAGAGAACTGTGCCTTATCACTCTGGTTCCCACAACAACTTCACACCTGCAGATTGGCTGAAAACAAACTGGACATTTGGGCACTGGGGAGGGGCTTGAAAGGGGAGTTTTAGTGTACCATTTTGCATGGGAATTATTCAGATCTTGCCTTGCTTTTCTGCTTCACACTAATTCTGCTTTCACTAATTCTCAATAAAAGTTCCTTTTGAAATAATGCCACTTTTGAGAGTTCTACCTTCCTGGGAGTGATAGCTGAGGCAGGACCTTACAGCCACGGACCTCAGATGACGCAGTTTTCCAACTTCCATCAACCAGAGTTAACAAGACGAAAGGACTATTCCCAAAGTCCAATTTTCATCCAGCAATAGTGAAGCACTTCCCCCTTTTAACAAACCTTTACATGATGTTCAGCAACAAGTTGCAATCCCAACAGCCTAACAACAGCCAGTTTCTTCAGCAGCAGCTGCGGCAATTGCCGAAGCAGCAAAACATGCAACCATCTCTGTTGTGTCATCATGGAGACAATCACAAATAAAACAATAAAAGGAAAGTGGGAAGTGACACTTTGATGGTCTCCAGCACCGTGTCTAATGTCATCTTCCCAAAGTGAAAGTAGAGACTTTATCTTGACGATGCCACTTTTCCCACGGGTCCCTGGGACTCATTCTGTTTCATACCCCAATAGGCAAAACTCCCCGGTGCCTCAAAATAACCCCATAAATAGGAGTTGCGACAGATTTACATCCCCTGCAGGGCCTAATGCTGAAGTTACATAGAAAGGAAAGTGTTTAAATAAAAGAGAAAATGATATATAAACTATAAGGCAAAGAATATGTTCAGCATGCTTTATATGTTCCCCAATGAATTAGACCCCGATTTGTTAGAACAGCTGACCAAGATGCTTAAACTTTCCCCCCCATGGATTGCACCTTGAAAGGAAAAATTCTGGGCAGGGGTCTGGCGGTGAAGGAATTTCAACTTTCAGAGCTGCTGGGAAGTGCTCCATGCTGTAAGTTTTGCAAGGGCAGCACCAAAAAAGGAGTGGCCCGTGCGCCTAATGGCGCGCAAATTATATAACTAAATATCAAAAACAGCAGCGGTACATTCAGGGCAAGTGCATCTGAGATTCGTTGTAACTCAGCATGTCTGGCTTAGTTCAGTGCAACACCTGTTTTGCAGCTGTCTTTCGCAGTACCCTTTTCAAACTTGGAAACTGTCCTATCTGTAAACAAATCACTAGTCTACAAGGACAGTTTATTTATCTAGGGTCTGTGCTCTTCAGGCAGAAATTAGGTGTCCAGTTCAGCCCTTCCACCCTATTGAGCCTCCGTGCTATCAGCCCCCTCTACCACAAAGATCCTGCAGGAGAAGGGCAGTGTGGACAACCGTGGGATCTGGCAGGGTGAGATCTGTGAACCATAAACCCAAAGCTTTCGCTGTGTCCCTGCACAACAGATACAGTGCCCTTTCTGACCTTAATAAGGACATTAAGGAGACAGGTAAAGGTATCTGTGATAATAACTCAAATAAGCAGGGGATCGTGGTCCAAGATGAAAAACTTGTTTTCGACAGGGAGAAGTGTGAATCGGGTATTACACACCAGTCATGCAAGAACAGAAAGGCATCCAAAAAGAGAAGCCACCTTCTGGTTGGTGATTCAATTATAAGGGATGTAAATTTAGGAAAGGACACAGAGGTTTTGAAAGAGGTCAGGTGTCTTCCAGGTGCTACTGCCAGTAGGGACAAGAAGCGTATTTCCAAAATAATCAAGAATGCCAGCAAGGACTGTGATGTGGAGGCTATTGTACATCTTGGCACTAATGATCTGTCCCAAAAAGATGTACTCTCTGTGCAGAATGATTTCCAGAGCTTGGGGCAGGAACTTAGCAGAATAGGCTGTAGGCTCACTTTTTCAGAGGTTTTACCAGTGTATAAGGAGCAAAATGGAAAAGGCCAGCGTATAGCAGAATTTAATATGTGGCTAAAGGAGTGGTGTAAAGGAGAAGGCTTTGGTTATATTAGTCATGATGTCTGTAGCTGGTCCAATGAAAAAATGTATAAAAGATGGTCTGCATCCATCCAAGAAAGGGACTGAGTTACTTGGCAATAAAATCACAGCTTTTTTGGAGGAACATTTAAACTAAATAATGGGGATAGTGAGTTAATTGATACAGTACATCACTGTCCCCGGCAATCTAAGAAAATAGGGGAAGCCAGGCACCACACAGGTTATGCAGCAAGTAAACACAGCATCAGTCATAAAGGACTCAAATGTCTATACACTAATGCACAGAGTATGAACAGTAAGCAGGGTGAACTAGAAATTCAGGTAAATGAGGGCAGATATGATATTGTTGCCATTACGGAAACATGGTGGGATGAAACCTACAAATGGAACACACAGCTAGAGGGATTTAAACTATTTAAAAGAAACAGACTAAACAAAAGAGGAGGAGGAGTTGCTCTCTATATAAGAAATAACTTTATCTCTACAGAAATAGAGCACAACAATGACGAAAACTGTAAACTTGAATGCATTTGGGTGATTATAAAAGGGGGAAAAAATGACATTGCCATAGGTGTATACTATAGGCCGCCCAACCAAGCAGAGGAAATAGATGAACTTTTTGCTAGTCAGCTAACTAAGGTATGTAAGAAGCACATCACAATAGTAATGGGGGACTTTAATTACCCTGATATCAACTGGGAGACAAACTCTGTACCAAGTGGAAGATCAAACAGATTCCTGTCAAACCTAGCAGACAACTTTCTCTCCCAAAAAGTAGAGAAGGGAACTAGGGCACGGGTCGGCAACCCGCAGCTCTGGAGCCGCATGCGGCTCTTTGAGCCATCTCCTGCGGCTCCCAGCCGCCTGGTGCACGCGCACCTCTTCGAACGGGCAGTGGTGCGCGCGCACCTCTCCAAATGGAGAGTGGCACCGCCCGTTTGGAGAGGTGCGCGCGGACCTCCGCACGAATGGGCAGCGGTGCCGCTGTTAAGCGGTGAGAGGGCAGATGAAAGAAAGCATGCTGTATTCTCATCTTCGCTGTTTCGAAATCCCTGAATCTCTCTTCTTCCACCGCCCCCCCACCCGCCCCCGGGCACGCCAAAGAAACCAAACAGAGCCAAATCAGAACCTCGTCAAAACGGGATAGAAAACCAAAAAAGTCCCAAAAAGTTGAAACGATTCGCCTTTTAAAAGACACGCGTTCCTCAAGCCCAGCTTTAAAGCGGTCTCAGCCTCACCGAGTATATCGGGGGACGCTCTCTCCCCTCCCTCTTGCGCGAATCCTTTATCATCAGGACGCGATAGAATCAAGATCAAGTGAAGTACTAATACCACTTTACAATGCTTTGGTAAGGCCACACCTGGAATACTGCATCCAGTTTTGGTCACCACGATGTAAAAAAGATGTTGAGACTCTAGAAAGAGTACAGAGAAGAGCAACAAAGATGATTAGGGGGCTGGAGGCTAAAACATATAGGGAACGGTTGCTGGAATTGGGTATGTCTGGTTTAATGAAGAGAAGGACGAGGGGGGACATGATAGCAGTGTTCCAATATCTCAGGGGCTGCCACAAAGAAGAGGGAGTCAAGCTGTTCTCCAAAGCTTCTGAAGGGAGGACAAGAAGCAACGGATGGAAACTAGTCAAGGAGAGAAGCAACCTAGAACTAAGGAGAAACTTCCTGACAGTTAGAAGTTCTTCCCAAGTAAAAATGGAGACATTCTCTTGATGAGGTCACTTTTTTTAACGTGTCGTTGTACTCGATCTGTTTCACACCCCAATAGGCAAAACTCCCCGTCACCTCAAAATAACCCCATAAATAGGAGTTGCGACAGATTTACATCCCCTGCAGGGCCTAATGCTGAAGTTACATAGAAAGGAAAGTGTTTAAATAAAAGAGAAAATGATATATAAACTATAAGGCAAAGAATATGTTCAGCATGCTTTATATGTTCCCCAATGAATTAGACCCCGATTTGTTAGAACAGCTGACCAAGATGCTTAAATTCCCCCCCCCCCATGAATTGCACCTTGAAAGGAAAAATTCTGGGCAGGGGTCTGGCTGTGAAGGAAGTTCTTCCGAAGTAAAAATGGAGACATTCTCTTGATGAGGTCACTTTTTTTAACGTGTCGTTGTACTCGATCTGTTTCACACCCCAATAGGCAAAACTCCCCGTCACCTCAAAATAACCCCATAAATAGGAGTTGCATCAGATTTACATCACCTGCAGGGCCTAATGCTGAAGTTACACAGAAAGGAAAGCATTTAGCTTCTTTTGTCTGAGGGCCTGGTGGGAGCGCCCTCAGTTTCCCTCCATCGTTGACTTCTTTAAGCCCCAAGATGAAATACAGGTTGAAGATTGATTTAAACAGTACGATGGTATTAGTGCTTTGGATATGAATGCAACGATGAACACCATCAGAGCCTGAAAGAAAAATCCAGTCAAGTTTGAGCAATCTCAGGACATGAATACCCTTGCAATCAGAAGCATAGAGGAAAATGGCGACACCATTCATATTCTTATTGTGGAAGGATTTTTACTTTACACTTACAGACCCCTAATTGATATTTTTGATGTCCAGTATTTTCTTTCTATTCCTTATGAGGTGGCAAGGTATTGATTTAACAGCTAACCAGCTTATGTAATGTAAGGTGTAATGATGGGAATGACTCAGCAGGGTCTGTGTCTCTTTAAGAGCCTTTGTATAAAGCGAAATCTCTGCTGATGTGTTCTCTTCACTTCCGTTTCCTGCTGTAACTGTGGTTTGTTGGATACTGCTGTATTATTTATTTATTTATTTATTTATTTATTTATTTATTTATTTATTTATTTATTTATTTAATTTGTATACCGCCCTTCTCCCGAAGGACTCAGGGCGGTGAACAGGGCAATACATAAAAACAAGATACAAAAATTAAACATTATTAAAAAGTAATTAAACAGTGCCCGTAATAATTAATACAGATTAAAAGTTAAAATCCATTTATAAAATCCAACCCCATCCCATCCCATTAGCATGTTTGTATTTTGTTCCTAGTATATGATATTATAGATAGTGTAAGATAAACCACCATTTAATACACACCACTGTTTACTGTATTTAGGAGAAATAAATAATAAAGATTGGAAAAATATTTGGAACAGAAAAATATACAAGAATATTTCAGTTAGAGTTAAGGAAAATGGATATATCCTGATATGTAGATGATACCTGACACCACGTAAATTAAATACAAATATTTGCTGGAGGTGCGAGAAAGAGATTGGAACATATAAACATATGTGGTGGGATTGTGATAGCACACAATCAGACATGGTGTTTAGGGAAGTTAGAAAACTTTTGAAGGAAAATTTAGATATGTCATCGAGGATTGCATTACTGTTACAGGTGGAAAAACAAGATATAAATGAAGCAAAAAGGAATTGATTGTAAATTTGATAATGGCAGTTAGATTAGTGATAGTTAAATATTGGATAACGAATTGGATTATTCAAAGAAATGAATGGTATAATGAAATATGGAATATGGCAATAAATGATAAATTAACAGAAATAATTCCATTGTCCCTTGGTGCTTGTTACTCTTATATTTTTTTCCATTGTTCTTTGCTGCTGAAATTCTGCTGACGTTGTCTTCCCTCTCATAGCCATAGTTATTATTGAACTGCATTACAACAAAATGCACACAGGTGTCAATTTCACCTTATAAATAATTTCTTTGTCCACGAGTATGCCCTGGATTTATATGTTGGGGTGCTGGGTGAGAATCAATGGATAATGTTTAAAAAAATTGTTTTGGCACTTTACATACAGAAAAAACATTTGAGTAAATGAAACGGGCGTACAATTCGTATACTCGTTCTGTTTACTGTAGCTATTCAAAGCTATTCAAAGCCCATAACTACTGGCAAACTAAAGCAATAATTCAATTTTGGGAATAAACCTATGTAGCAAGAGACTCTAATAGGAGAACCACTTCCTTTTCCATGAAGACATCCTGACTTTATAAGTTATGAAGTTGGGATGCCAAGGGGGAAAAAATCACTGGATAATGTTAAAAAATATATTATTTTGGCACTACCTACAGCAGCAACATTTGAGTAAATGCAACGAGTGTACAATTTGTACACTCATTCCGTTTACTGTAGCTATTCAAAGCCTCTAACTACAGGCAGACCAAAGGAATAATTTGATTTTTGGGAATAAATTTATATAATAAGAGATCCTGACAAAATTTAATTCTTGGCCTTGTGCAAACATGGAACAAAGCTCTCAACCTCCATGTTTCTGCTAAAATGGCCTCGAGATGTTGGGGTTCTGATGTCCATCTTGCAGCACATCTGCTATCACAGACTTCAAGTCATGCTCTAGATGTCAAAATGTTATAGGGAGATATGTACTGTATAATTATGACAAAGGTTTCTATTGCGGGAAGAATTTTAATAATTGTGGAAAGAATTTTGATTCAGGTTAGATTTATTGTTAGACTTATTTATTGCTACTGTCTCTGGTCCTCCTTTTGATTTGTAACCAGCAAGTAACTAAAAACCAGGAAACTATACTTTATGCAAAGTCAATACAATGTTGCAAAGATCTCTTAAGTTCGACTGCCTCCCTCGATAATTAATGACCAGGCTAAACTAATTAGTGTGTGTAAATAACAGCACAGAGGGAAAATGCTCTCAGATTTTCCAGAGTTTCTCTGGGTACACAAAAGTGGTGCTCAAAGTCAGCACGTAGGCACACATCAAAGAAAAGATCTGTAATCTTAATAAAAATCCAATAAGATATTTCACCACTGGAGCTGAACATTAAAAACATTACAAAGGGCACATTCACACCCACCTCCCAAATGACCACCTTTCCTATAAATATTACCATCCTTTCCCTTTCCGATTGTGGCTAAGTCTGAGCTGCTTCTATGTTCTCAAATAAATCTCTTCCACTTTGAGCAGCATGCCACTGTCATTCTTACCCAGTCCTGGTTTGGACTAGAAGTCTTCTAATACTATAAAAGGTAAAGGTTCCCCCGCACATGCGTGCTAGTCGTGTGTGATAATATATTTTCCCATTTATTGCCCCATTTATTGAGGGCCTCTGCGCATCTTTGGCATGACTAGACGCCAAAGGCGCACGGAACGCTGTTACCTTCCCACCGGAGTGGTCCCTATTTATCTACTTGCATTTTTATGTGCTTTCGAACTGCTAGGTTGGCAGAAGCTGGGACGAGTAACAGGCGCTCACTCTGCTACGCGGCACTCGGGATTCAACCCACCAAACTGCCGACCTTCTGATTGACAAGCTCAGCGTCCTAACCCACTGAGCCACCGCGTCCCTTTCTAACACTATACTAAGGCAGAAATTTGTGCACTTTATGAAACGGCATGCAGGAAAGCAATGTTTTAAAAAAATGCCTGGATGAAATCAGATTTCAAGACCATTCTAAACTGCTCTCACAGTCCATGTTTCTGATCACGCTTACTCAAACAAAAATCCAATTTCTTGAACTTTATAAAACTTGAAACAAGACACTTGAGTTGGAAACAAAACTCTTTGTGAATACATGCCGGCAAGTGTGGGGTGGATCTGCCCATGGTTTCCCTTTGGGGCTGCTTTTGGAGGCATGCCTAGATGCTTTGATCTCTCCTTAATCACAATCTTCAATAAGAGACCTAGCCCTCATCGTGGAAAGAACTGCTTTATTCAAAGTCCTGTTGAATGCAAAATCTTTGCACGACTTTCTCTGCAAGTCAATTGTGGGAAAGAAAACTTTGAAGGTGGACGAGAGGAACCATGGCACCTCGTGCAGGCACATCCAAACGAAAGGGAGGGATGGAAGCAGATGCCTTGGACGCATCCCAGAACAGCACCTCATCATCATGATGAAAAAAAAAACCGTTTGTGAAAACGCTTTGTAAATATCTTAAGATGTTGCGTGATGACTAGTTAACCCCTTTGTAGTTTGCAAAACTAAAATCAAGACTCTCGACCCCAATATGATTGTTTGTGTGTGTGGTTTGGGAGGGAAAAATCAATGCTGTCCAGGGTCGTAAAGACTGCGGAGAAAACAATTGGGTGTACTCTTCCTACTTTAGATCAAATCTTTGCCTCCAGGTGTTATAATAAAGCTGTGGAGATTGTGCAGGATTGCACACACCCCGGAAATGATCTCTTTCAGCTTCTGCCTTCTAGAAGGAGGTATAGGGTCATAAAGACCAGGACCAGCCACTTGAGAAATAGTTTTATCCAAAAGCGGTTTTGGCTTTGAATGCAGCAGAATGCAGTTTCTGAGAGAACTTCTGTATTTAGTTTTTTAAGAGTGTTTCTAGGGGCTAAATGTGTATATGTGGGGTGGGTGGTATGTTGATATGTATTTTGCTGTTTTTGTTGGGTTTTGTGGCGTTGATGTGGATTTTTCAATTTCGTTGTTCTGTATGGGACAATGACAATAAAGATTATCGTATCGTATCATGCATGCATGAAACCTGAACTGATTGTCCTCCTTCTTCCTTGGGGGCATCAGGGGGGTCTTGATCAACTCCAAAGTGAACAGAAGAAACCCCCCCCCCAAAAAAAAACTTTGGAACATAAAGAAAAGAAAGAAGAAAAAGCAGCTTCTTTCAGAAAGGCCCTAGCATGATAAGAGCTTTAGCAGATGCCAGGAAGGGTAACAGCTCTGGGGCAGAAACACCCGCCCTATAGAACAGCTCCCTCTAGAGATCCAGAAGCCCCCCCCCTCCATGGGGCCATGAAGATACAGCATTCACACACACCCCCACACACCGGTACAGGATTGAGTTAAGCCCACCAGCTGTGCACCAGCTGTGCAATTGTTTGGGTGCATGCTCAGAGTAGGTTGGTTTTGAACCCGGTGGTCCGAGACAGAATTATTTGCATTATTAAATATATTTATGCAGGTTTGACTGTTGCAAGATGCCCCGTGCTTAGATTGTGTAACCATGTGAATCTTATGTGTAAAAAGATGAAGTTCATGTTGCTGGCATGGAATCAAAGATCCCTTGATTGTAACTTAGAAAAATGAAAGGTGGGTGAGAAATTCTTTGCGTAGCGTGTGCTGTTCGGTTGTGGCTGCAGCCCCTCCGAGATTCCAGGCAGGATGGGCCCCCCTGGGAAGTAAGGATTGTTCTGAAGCCCCGTTAAATACCCCGCTGTTGACCCCAATTTTATCCTTAATCCCATCCCCAAAATGCCACTTCTGAGCTGACAAGAGTGACAGCTGAGGGAACTGGCTACTATTCCAGGATCCTAATTCTAGGACCCCCAATTAAATAACAATTTCTTAATAAATCCTATTCTTGGGAATAAAGGAGTTCAGGAGTAGCTCCGAGGAATTTAGTCAACATCTGTCGGATAAAATCGCTCGGATTCGGACCGGTTTGGACTCCAACTGGGCAGAGTCTGGCGATCAGGACACGAGCGGTCTTGTCAATGTTACCTGGGAAGAGTTTGATTCTGTGACCCCTGATGAAGTGGACAGGATTATGGGGAGGCTGAGCTCCTCCACATGTTTGTTGGACCCGTGCCCTTCCTGGCTGGTTTATGCAGCTAGGGAGAGGACACGAGGCTGGCTCCAGGCGGTTATATCTGCTTCTTTGAGTGAGGGTTATTTCCCCACCGTCTTGAAGGAGGCGGTGGTGAGACCTCTCCTCAAGAAGCCTGCCTTGGACCCAGCTGTATTGAACAACTTTCGTCCAGTCTCCAACCTTCGCTTTCTTGCGAAGGTTGTTGAGAGTGTGGTGGCGCATCAGCTCCCTCTGGTCCTGGATGAAGCGGATTATTTGGACCCCTACCAATCGGGTTTCAGGCCCGGGTACAGCACGGAGACGGCATTGGTCGCTCTGGTGAATGATCTCTGGAGGGCTCGGGACAGGGGATATTCCTCTGTCCTAGTCCTATTAGACCTCTCGGCGGCTTTCGATACCATCGACCATGGTATCTTGCTGCGGCGTCTCAGGGGATTGGGAGTGGGAGGCACAGTTCTTCGGTGGTTCTCCTCCTATCTCCTGGGACGCTCGCAGTCGGTGTTGGCAGGGGGGCAGAGATCGGCCCCTAGGTCTCTCGTTTGTGGAGTTCCTCAGGGGTCGGTTCTCTCGCCTCTCCTGTTCAACATCTATATGAGACCGCTGGGTGAGATCATTCGTGGTTTTGGAGTTGGGTATCATCAATATGCCGATGATACCCAACTTTTCTTTTCGACCCCAAACCACCCCAGTGATGCCCTCGTTGTGATGTCCCGTTGCCTGGAGGCGGTTCGGGTCTGGATGGGGAGGAACAGACTTCAACTCAACCCTGACAAGACTGAGTGGCTGTGCATTCCGGCATCCCGGGACATTCAAAATGTTCCATCTCTTTCTGTGGGGGGTGAGCTCTTACCCCCCGTGGATAGGGCTCGCAACTTGGGAGTCCTCCTAGATTCACGGCTTACCCTGGAAGATCATGTAGTGGCCGTGACTAGGGGGGCTTTCGCCCAGGTTCGCCTGGTGCGCCAGTTGCGGCCCTATCTGGACCGGGATGCCCTGTGCACGGTCACTCATGCGCTCGTGACCTCTCGCCTTGACTACTGTAATGCTCTCTACATGGGGCTTCCCTTGAAGACCACTCGGAGGCTCCAACTGGTACAGAATGCGGCCGCGAGAGTTGTCTTGGGAGTTTCCCGGTACTCCCATGTTACACCTTTGCTCCGCGAGCTGCATTGGTTACCAGTTGTCTTCCGGGTGAGGTTCAAGGTCTTGGTTATGATCTTTAAGTCCCTACATGGCATGGGTCCGGGTTACCTCGGGGACCACCTGCTGCCGGCGTCAACTCCCCTCCGCCCTGTGCGTTCCCACAGAGAGGGCCTCCTCAGGGTGCCTCCAGTCAGGGAATGCCGACTGGCGGCCCCCAGGGGGAGAGCCTTCTCTGTGGGTGCCCCGGCTTTGTGGAACCAACTGCCGGTGGAGCTCCGGATGGCATCAGACCTCCGAACTTTCCGTCGTGGCCTGAAGACCCATTTATTTGAATTAGCTGGTCTGGCCTGACGGGGGATTTGGGTTTTAAATTGTTGTTTTAGAATAGTATTATTGTTTTTAACTGGGCACTGATTTAATCTTTTTTTAACTTTTGTATTGTATTGTATTGTATTGTTATTTATATATGCCCTGTGAACCGCCCTGAGTCCCTAGGGAGAAGGACGGTATACAAATTAAATAAAACGTAAACGTAAACGTAAACATATGTCCCCACCAAAATTCATTCTGTAGTTTAAAGCCCTGATGGCCACTTTAACGTAGTTTTATATGCTTAATTCCACCGTTCCCTCTCCATTGTGTCACAGCCACATTTCTTCTCAAACTGCATTACAATAATAATAAAAAAATGCACATGAGTTTCAGGTCAAACATGGACTAGCCTTGTAAATAATAATTTCTGAATAAATCCCCTTTTAGGGCTTTATGGAAGGGCTCAGAAGTGACTGATCTCTCTCCATCAAAATCCATTCTGTAATCTTTAAAGCTCTGATTTCCAGTTTATCCCAAAAGGCAACTGGACATTCTTTGTTTTTTCCTTGAATGTGTCTCGCTCTTCATCCAAAGAAGCTTCCTCAGTTCTGATCTGATGGTGGGAAATGGATCATATTTCTTTGCAGTCATCTGGTCGTTAGTACTCTTTCTGAGAGTCATTGCAGCCACTTGGAGGTGCATCTGTGCCCTCAGGGTCACCTGAATTGTCGGATCTTGGAGCTGCCGAAAGGACCATGTTGTCACTGGGAGATGGATAGTATTGTATCTCTCTCCCCCCACTCCCCGTTGAGATAGGACTGTTCAATCTTAACACAGATGGGCTCTTTTACCCCTCTTTCAAACCAGTGGTCCTCTCTGTCCAGTACGTCGACTTTGCTGTCCTCAAAAGATTTCCACTTTACTTTATCTTTATAAGGTTTATCCATACAGTATGCCTTCCGTACTCTCCTAACAGCCAGAGTTAGAGTTGCTGAACTGTATTTACAGATAAATGCACACAATTTTTTCATTTCAAACCCCTGTGCAACAGTGAATGTTGACTTCTAAAATGTATAAATGTTTGTTAAAATGGGAAACAGAAGACAAACTAGTTAAAAATTGTATGACGAGCCGGGCCAAAATAAATAAATACATTTCAATACAACATACCAATCGATCGATGGGAAAATGTGTGGATAAAGAGGGGCGAAGACCCAGCAGACAAAGGGGCAGATCCACACGAGGATCTCTCCTGAAGGGTTACCCTTTATCGTCGTACTTTTAATCCCTTGTTTTAACTACTGTTTCCCCCCTCATGCTATCTTATCTGAGACTCAACACTAGGAAAGAGTTAAGAACATGGAAAGAAGAACGGCAAGTCCTAATGAGCAGACAGCCAACTCATGTTAAGTGTTTCCTCTCCAGCCACACACAGAGATCAGTATTTACATTCTGATTCTCACCACCCACAGGGGCACAAAGCGAGAGTGGTCAGAACCCTACAGGACTGGGCTGAAGGCCTATCTACCAGCGAAGATGGAAAAGAAAGCTAAAACAGGTTGAGGAAGCCCTCAACACCTGTGGCTATCCCAAATGGGCCTTCATCAAATCCCTCAAAAGACCCAGCGGATGCTCCCCATAACAGACAAAGAAGAGAACAAATGAATCCCCCTGGTAACGAGCATCTGGGCACCTCCTCCTCTACCCATCCAAATTCAAGACGACAATACGGCTGCAATTGGGATCTCGGGGGCATACGCGGTGGGCTCTAGGTCCCGCCACATAGACATCCGCTATAAAAATGTCAGGCAGCTTGCCAGAATGGGATTCATACATGTCAAACATTGTAGTACAACTGACCAGATAGCTGACCTGTTCACCAAACCTGTACCCATTGACCGGCACAACCTTCTGTGTAAGCGTTTGTGTTTGGTCTTCTGAACGTGTACAATGCAACTGTATGTCTATGACCCCTGCTCGCCCCCTCACATACACTCACTGGTCCCTGTCATTGGCTGGCAAGAAGGGGAATTGTTAGATGTTTTCGTGCCAGCCATGGCAGTTCTTTAAAAGGTCACCAGATGGGAGCAAAGAGGCACCTTTGCTCCCACTGGTGGGGCAGGGGCCTCTGGCCCTTGCAGCCCCATTGGAGAGAGTTAATGGCCCTCCAGCCCCCTCACTCTCATTGGTAAGGGAGGGGCCGGGAATCCCTAGAAAAACCCCTGCACAGGGGCTGCTGTTGAGCTCTTGATCTAGCTCCCTCTGGGACTGATCCATGGGCTCATTCCAGGCATGGATGCCTCCATGCCAGGGAACTCTTTTTCTTTGCTTTATATTTAAATAAAGCTTTCACCTGATTGCATCCCTGCATGCTGCCTTTTTCTTGGAAGCGCCTCAACGAACCATTGGCCTTGTGAGGACTCTCACATACACATTGCAGGAATATCTGACAAGCTTAGGAGGATTCTTCAGCCAGCACGATAATACATGTACACTTTAAACCCAAAACTACACTAAGGCAGAAGCTCGTCCGCTCCAAGGGTAAAACACACCGACTCAAACGGAGCAATGTGGTATATGCAGCACAACGCAGTGAGGCGTGTGCAGATCTGAACATTGGAGAAACGGAACAATCACTTCACAAACACACAGCACCACACCGGAGAACAAACCCATCAGGACAGGCTCCAGCTCTCCATCTGCATTTCACTCTTTTGAAGACAGCAAAGTCCACATTTTGGACAGGGTGGGCCCGCTGGTTTGAAACGGGGGCCAAAGAGGCCATCTATGTTAAGATGGAACAGACTTTTCCCCAAGACCTTCCACGAAGGCTCCAGACCTATTTGTGCTATTCAGGTGACCTTGGGGGCAGAGATAAACCTCCAAGTGAGGTTTATGATCCGCTTAGAGAGAGTACTAACCACCAGCTGTCTGCAAGGAGTATAAATCCTTCCATTTTCCCCCACACCATTCTGTTCTTCTTGGAAGCACCTTAGATGCTTTTGGAGCTCTTAGACCTCCCCTTTTATTTTACTTTTTAAAAAGAAAGGAAAGGAAAGCATTTAAATGAAAGAGAAAACAACATATAAGCTATAAAGCAAAGAATATACAACTTGTTAGAACCATTGGGCAACATGCTTTATATTTTCCCCGATGAATTAGGCCCCGATTTGTTAGAAGAGCTGATCAAGATGCTTAAACTCTCCCCCCCCTCCCCCATGAATTGGACCTTGAAGTGCAAAAGTCCAAGCAGGGGGTTCTTCCCAAGTGAAAATGGGCATTTTTCTCTTGATGAGGTCACTTTTTTTTAACGTGTCGTGGCACTCGATCTGTTTCACACCCCAATAGGCAAATTTCCCTGTTCTCAGCTGATCCTTTTATGTCTGGACATAGAAGGTCCACCTCAAAGTAATCCCATGGACAAAGTGATTGAGTTACAAAAACAGGAGTTTCAATTCCCTGGACCACGTAATGCTAATTCTAGTGTGTGTGTGGGGGGAAAGTAAACTACTTTTTGCTTTTACAACTCAGTGTACTCTTGTATTTACTGTGTGACTCTTGCTGCTCTCAGTACCCTTCCTTGTCTGTGCAACTCTTTGGTAGCACAAGGAGATCTCTGCACAACAAATTCCTTAACAAGCTTCCGGTATCCTTGGCTCATGGTGTCCTTCTGGACCTGCTGGGTGTTGTGCTGGTTCTCTTCCTTTCCTTGGCTCCAGTGTCCAGCTTCCATCGCAATAGAGCCTCAACAGACACAAGTTCCACCTACATCCTGCACATCTCAACGCACAGCGCATAGCCATCCTTCCACCTGAGTGCCTGATTTGGTGCCCTGATGATGGTGATGATGACCGGGCCCTACGGCACCATGATGTCCAGGGTTCCAAAGAAGATGATTTATATATGATTGTCTCCCCACTTAAGAATTTAGCGAGACTTCAGCATGCGCAACAGGAGCAAAGACGAGAACCCCATGCCATTTGCAGAAAGGGTATTTAAAAGTTTTCAAACCTTTACCGACAATCCGTAGGAAGAGACAAACACTTCACACTCGCAAATAAAAACACGGACAGGCCCAGCAAACCTAAAAATCTTGCCCACTCATCAACAGCCAAGAGCAGGTATAGGCAACCTTGGCTCCTTTAGGACCGGTGGACTTCAACTCCCAGAATTCCTGAGCCAGCCATGCAGAGGGGAAAGGGAGAGGTTTCCAAGCTGAGCCATGTTTCAGGCTGAGTTTTAATTGGGGTTTTAACTGGGGTTTTACATGTTGCAGGGACTTAGTTTAATCTTTTTAAAATTGGTCTTAATTTTTGTATTAATGTTTTTAAAATTATACCCTGTAAACCACCCTGAGTCCTTCGGGAAAGGGCGGTATATAAATTCAAATTCAAATTCAATACACCTGGCCAAGAGCAACAGTTCCCAAGGCTTCTCCATGGGCTCCAACCTTGGAATTGACTACTCAACAAAGACTTTTATCCAGAATGCAACGCAAGTGGTAGGCCTCCCACAGATGGCCCAGTCAGCTGGAGCAAGCTACTCAGTTCCGTCTCAAAACTAGGCTGTTTTCTCATCTGTTTTTTTTTCGCCTATGAAGGGCACCAAGTGACGAGAGACAGATAAACGGGCACCCTGTCAATTTTAGCACCACCCTTCTCACGGTTCAGTTCCTCAGACTGCTCTGAACCCAAAAGTGAGGGTTCAAAAGAATAGAGGCAACTGGAGAAGACGAGAAACCAACTATCAGGAAAGGTTGGCTGGGTCCAGGCAGTTTTAATTAGTGGGGAAAGGTCCAGACCACAGCCCCTACTTTGTGCAGTGTACCAAATCTTGGTTTTCCCCCATTCCTCCTGCTTAGCATCTACACCAAGCTGCTGGGTGAGGTCATCTGACAGTTTGTGTGCATAATGCTCAGTTGTACATCTCTACCTCAATCTGTGTTGTGATTCCGTGCCAGCCTGTGATTCTAGCAGCTGAGTCTGGGGAATCAGAGGAGGAGGAGGAGGAGGGGCCTGGGGAGCCATCAGATTTGGAGGAAGGCTCTGATGAGCTACAGGACTTACAAAGTAAGGAAGAACCTGGCCCCTTCACTCGTGATCAAGCTGAGAGCCAACTATGCTGGGAGGCTGAAGCGCCTGAAGGCAGGACAAGAAGCAATGGATGGAAACTTATCAAGGAGAGAAGCAACCTAGAACTAAGAAGAAACTTCCTGACAGTTAGAACAATTAACCAGTGGAACAACCTGCCTCCAGAAGCTGTGAATGCTCCAACACTGGAAGTTTTAAGAAGAGACCGGACACTCATTTGTCTTGAATGGTAGAGGGTTTCCTGCCTGAGCAGGGGGTTGGACTAGATGACCTCCAAGGTCCCTTCCAACTTTACTATTACGATTATGAAGCACAGAGACACTTGTAAACACAGACAGGTCACATGAGTAGGTCAGAGGGAGGCAATGGGGCGACTCCAGGGGAAGAAGGAGAAAGCAGTGAGAAGCCACACCTTGGGGGCTGCATAACAAAAATGGAAGGTGTGGCAAGGCTGGTTGCTGGAGGCAACCATTTGCAAAGAACTTCCGTGTCAAGAGATCATGGTGCCAGTAAGTTATTTCCTGTTTGACTCGTGCTCCATTTTTTTTTTGGAGAAGGTCTCCATTGGAAAAGTGTTCTGTTGCTTTTGTTTTTCTGGGACAATTATCAGGTCTGTAACTCAAATAAAAAGGGTTTATTTTTCCAGTCTACTTTTAAAAGAGTGGTTGTCTTTGTGAAGTAACAAGGACGTACATTGGCTGGGAGAGAACAATCTGAGTGATGCCCTCAGTGCCCCGTTTCAGTGCCAGGAGGTTGTGTGGGGGCCTGGATGGGGCACAAGAGGCGCCATCTAAATCCAGACAAGGCTCAGTGGTTTTGGAGGTGTGGACCCTTCGGTCCTGGAGGCTTTCCATCTTTGCTTCTGGATTCCAAAATGTGCATGTCTAAGATGGCTGCTCACTGATTTCTGAGCTTCTAGTGTGGAACGGTTTTCGGCTCTGCTGGGTGGCCATGGGGCTTTTTTGCCATCGTTTGGCCCCTGTTCGGTCAGTGGAACTGCCGGTGGAGCATTGGCACCCTCCCTTGTTGGGATACAGCTTGCAATGACAGAGGATGGAGGAGGAGAAGCCAGAGAAGCCAACTATCTAACACACCGGTGAGAGGACGCTGGCGGCTGGGCCAATTCAACTGTTTCTCTGCTGATCCGAGCCGAGCGGAGCTGGGCCGAGTGAATCTGGGCCGATTGAACTTGTGTCGGACTTGGGCTCTGCTCGTGCTTGTTCGTTTTATTGTGAGACCAGGGCTGTGGCAGGGGGAAAGGGGGCTTCGATGATAAGAACATTGTTGTCTGATTCCGGATTATCTGAGAAACTGAGGGGAGAGGCGGCAATGTGTGCTAACCACATCTTAAACGTTGTGGTTCATTCCACAACTGATGAACTACCATACACACGTTGGCATGGTAGAAAACCAGATCTAGGTTACTTGCACATGTTTGGGGCCCCAGCATGGGTTCATATTCCAGCACAACTGAGGCAAAAGGGACAGCATAGAGCAAGGCAATTGTTTTTTGTAGGCTATGACTCCAACCACAGGTCTTTTAGGTTTGGGGAACAAGGTACCACTAACGTGTACTGTAGTGCTAGTGCTACGTTTCTGGAGCATGTAGGCTGGAACGAGCTAGAGCAGGAAAGTGTTGGTGTTGATCCTATTGTGTTTAGTGACACCCCTGTTGCTGTTAAAAGATGTGATGATAAACCTTCTATAGCTGTGAAAGAGGAGGAACCGATAGGGGAGGTAGAGGAAGCAGAAGAGGAGAGTCCGATACCAAGTCTTGTAGTGCCTAGATGTTTGACACGCGAAAGGCATCCACCTGATACCAGGCCAGTGTTGTATGTCAGGTGAATGTAGAACTGTCTAATTTTGAGGAAACAAAAATGTATCCAGAGAAAGAGCAAAAGGCATGGAAGTCAGCGATGGATAAGGAGTTAAGATCCTTGCAGGATCTAGAGGTATATGAAGATGTAAAGCTTCCACCTGGTGAACGTGCAATAGGTTGCAAATGGGTTTATAAATTGAAGAGGGGTGTAGATGGGACTGCTACCCATAGGGCACGTTTAGTTGCTCAAGGATTTGCTCAAACCACCGATGACTATGATGAGGTGTTTGCACCTAGTCTGAGGACTATTACTGTTGTGATTCAGGGTCAGCCTGTGGGTTCGGCAGTTGGGTCAGACGACTCAGAGGAGGAGGGGGGTGTTGAAGAGCTTGCTGAGGGGATTGGAGAGCTTGCTGATGAGAGCCCTCAGCCAGGCCCCTCCCACCTGGTCACGATGCAGACCCAGCTGTGTGAGCCTGACAGCATGGATGAAGATGACCCACAGCTGGCCCTGTTCAAGGACGCCCGACGCAGGAGGCAGTCAATCAGGAGTAAACAGAGGAAGGCAATGGGGCACCTCGGAAGGAGGCAGAGAGAAGCCACGCCCTGAACTGTATAAAAGGGGAATGCGTGGGAGGGCTGGTTTGCTGAAGGCAACCGCTTGAATAGCTCCTGTTTCATGGTTCGTGTCTTGTTCTGTTTGCTTTTGTATCCATAAATTTGGCAGGCTTAGTTCCAGCCTCTTGCCTTCTTGTAAAAGGGGTTGTCCCTGCCTTTTCTGCAGGGCCGGTAGCAGGCTGGTACAGAACAATTACGTTGAGAGCAGCATTAGTGTGGGCAGCTAGAAAATGGTATAAAATAAACCACGTAGACGTAGAGACAGCACATTTGCATGCTCCCTTACAGCACACTATCTACCTAACAAAACCACCAGGAGTAAACAAGGATCAGAAAACCGATTGTTGGAGATTAAAGAAAAGTCTTTATGGCTTAAAACAACCTGGTTTTGAGTGGAATAAGTGAATTTGTTAATGAATTGGTTGCGATGGGCTTTGTAGCCAGTATCGCTGATCCGTGTTTGTTTAGGAAGGAAAGGGACGGTGTAATGTCTTTATTATTGCTTTTTACTGATGACATAGCAATAATTACGAAGACTGAGCAAGAAGCACTGAACATTGTTGCTAGCTTACAAAAGAAATTCAGAATCAGGAACCTAGGAGAGAACAATAACTATTTGGGTCTGGATATTGTGAAGTCCCATGAAGGTTATAAGATTTCACAGGCTAGCCAGATAAGTCAATTATTGAAGAGATACAACATGGAGCTCTGTAAGCCAGCAAAAACTCCAATGTCTCAGGACTTTAAAAAGACTGATATTGAAAGTCCTGTCTTTGACAAAAAAGTGTATCAATCCTTAATTGGTAGTCTATCATATCTGAGCAACTGGTCAAGACCAGACATTTCGTATAGTGTAAACCAATTAGCGAGATACAATGCTGCACCGACTGGTAGACACTGGCAAGCGGCAAAACGAGTATTGAGATACTTAAAACCAGACCACACACTACTCGTCGTATCTGGAACCCAATCGTGATTTAGTTCTCACAGCTTATGCAGATGCAAGCTTTGCTTCTGATGCAAGCACTCGAAAATCAACCTCAGGTTTCGTTATAATGCTAGGTGATTCGATCATAGGGTGGAAATCCATTAGACAGAAGCACATTACCCTGTCTACGATGGAAGCCGAGTTTTCTTGTTTATCAGTTTTGTGTACTGAATTACTGGTTTATAAACAGATATTACTGGACATGGGACTAAGGGGAGAGCCTTCTCTGTGGGCATGCTGACCCTCTGACCCTCCAGAGCTGCGGATGGCTCCTGACCTTCGGTTCTTCCGCTGTGACCTGAAGACATGGATGTTCCAACAAGCGGGCCTGGACTGGCTATGGTTTTAAATTTGGCTTTTATTGGGTTAAATTGTCATGTATCTATTACATTTACTGTTTAATTCTTTTTTAAATTTTGTATTCCATGTTTCTGGCACAGAAAACGGAAACGGTAGCATCGGGCAATGATGGAATCAGTGAAGAGTTTAGTCAGCGTGTGGCAGGTCCCAAAGCCACAATGATGTTGACGATAGTATGGTCAGCAGCGGCGACAGCAGAAGCAAAGGCCATAATAAAGGTGGCGATGACAAGTCCAAAAAAATGCAGTTAGCCAGATGACAATGAAGGCGGACCCAAAACAACAAGTTCAGCCACGGCGACAACGACAGCTGCAACCTCCGCAGTGGCAAGGGAGGGGGGGAGGAGCATCCACATGTCTGGGAATACTTGGCAGGCTCAGCAATTGAAGCACATAGTCAGCAAGTGAATCCCAATGTCTTGGTGAGTCTTTCGCCTCTTACCAGCAAGGACCTTTATCCCACCACCAGCCCTTCAATCCCCAAAATGTCCGAGGTTCCAACATGGCTTCTATCACACCCAACAGGATTGGACTTCCACCTGCAAGTCCGTCTCCTCCCTTTGGGTCAAGATATGCTTCCCAGTCTGTTCCTCAACCAGCACCTGGCCAAAGCCACCTCACATTTGGCAAGTTATAATTCCCTGGCAACTCTAAAAATAATTCCTTTCCAAACAGACAAAAACAGCCGGTTGGCCCGAAGAGATCCTGAAGCAAAATCAAAGAGAAAGGTGTCTTTTAAAAGCATCAGGGTTTTCCCCAAAGAAGAAAAATCCTTAAAGCCACGTTTTATCCACCCTGTGTTCAAATGTGCCCTTTTCTATACGTGGATATCACAAATATAAAAAAGAGCAAAGTGGTGACATCTTCAGAAAACACATTTCAAAATGGTGGCGCAGAACCGCTTGGAGACATTCCCGATTCTCCTCAGCATCAGCATCGTGGCTTTTGAAGACATCTATACCAAATGCAGACCTACCATTTTCTTCTCCAGAACTTGCAGAGACTGGACTAAGCCTCCACATTCCTGGGAATAACTGGCCTGCTCAGCAATGGAAATACACACTATGAGCCTTCATCTGCCATCTGAAAGCCCCAAACTGGATGAGCCTTTTGCTTCTTACCAGCAAGGACCTTTATCCCACCACCAGCACTTCAATCCCCAAAGTGTCCCAGGTTCCAACATGGCTTCTATTACATCCAACAGGATTGGACTTTGACCTGAAAGTCCACCTCCTCCCTTTGGGTCAAGATATGCTTCCCAGTCCGTTCCTCAACCAGCACATAGCCAAAGCCACATCAGGAACGTCATATGATGCAGTTTTCCAACAGCCATCAACCAGAGTCAACAAGAGGAAGAGTCTGTTGCCGCAGAAGTCCAGGTTTCATTCAGCAGTAGCAACCACTCTCTGCTTCCCATGAAGACTTACGTGTCTTCAGCAACATCCACAGCCACCCCACAATCCCAGAAAGTTAAGAACAACCAGTTTCTTCAGCCACAGATGCAGCAATTGCCAAAGATCCTCCTGTTTGAGCTTGGGAATGCCTTTTTGCCGGACTTATTTGGACAATCATTATGTGTCTTAGCTATTCCAGCACGGTTCTGTTCACCCTCAGGGGTGCCCCCCCATCCTGGGTGTGACCCGCCTTATTCTCCATTCTGCCTCTTGATGAAGGGCCCGATTGTTGGGACCCTGAGAGATGGCTGGGCAGGGACAGGGGCCTCCGGTACAAATTTAATAAGAGGCCCCTGGTTACTTTAGTTAATTTTTTTGTGGGGTTAGGGAGGGGGGAGGGATTTCGTGGTTGGATGGAATTGGGGGGGTGTTAGAGATTAAACTTGATTTGGGTGACAATATTATATAATGGAGTAAAAGCACCTTTAAGGAGTTAAACGGCCTTGGGGTGTGGCTGTAATTATTCCACATAAAAGAGAGTTAGATGTTACACGTAGTTGCTCTTGTATATGTGTTTGATGTTAGTGTTTGGATACCTCTTGTTCTCTTGTTTGCTAACTTGATATTTATTCTCTCAAGAATCAACTGCTTGCTACAGTGTATATTGTTTTTGATATTGGTAAGCAGCTTTTGTATTTTGATACTATGTTTTTTATGGACTGACTTTTATGTGCATGATACTGGATTGATACTTGGACTATTTCTTACTGTGTTTCTTTTTGTTGTCTGAGTAAAAAATAAGTTATAAAACTCGTGTTAGTGCATTACTGTTTGCCTAAAAGTCCCAGTACAACTTCCACTGTGTATTAATAATACTCTGTTAAACAAACCATTTTTTCAACAACATATCCTAACAGGGGGGAGTCCACCAACTGTTGTTCAGGCCAGGTCCGGGATTGATCACATGGGGGGAAGCTGGGGTTGGTTGCCTCCGGAGCTCTGGAGCAGGTCGTGGGATTACCTATTCCCACAACATTAGGGAATGGCAGCAGGTGTACGAACAGAGGGCCGTATCGATATCTGGGAGTGCGTCTCCACTATCTCCAAGTGGTGAGGCACTCCGACCCTCTGGTGTCGCCCCGAGGTTCCGGGAGCAAGGATGTGCAGCCTCCTGAGCTCCGGCTGGTGTACTTGAATGCCAGGTCCGTTGTCAATAAGGCTCCTCTCATCCGGGATCTGGTTGGGGGTGAGCATGCGGACCTGGCTTGCATTACGGAGACCTGGTTGGGCCCAGAGGGTGGTGTTCCTCTGGTTGATCTTTGCCCACCAGGTTTCCGGGTGCTGCACCGGCCTTGGGCTCAGGGTAGGGTAGGGGGAGTGGCGGAAGTTATGAGGGAGACCTTGTGTCTGCAGGAGGCCACCGTTGTCCAAATAGCCGGGTGTGAGTCCCTCCTCCCAAGATGTGGTCCTAGGGCGCAGTTGGGCTTGCTGCTGGTGTACCTTTTGCCTAGTCGTGCAGCAGCAGCCCTGCCTGAGCTTCTCGATATCCTCTCAGGGCTGGTGATTGAGTTCCCCAAACTTATGGTTTGGGGTGACTTCAATCTACCATCCCTGGGAGGATCATCTGAGTTAGCTCAGGAGTTCATGGCTTCCATGATGGCCATGGACCTGACGCAAGTAATTCAGGGACCGACTCATGTGGGGGGCCACACCCTTGATTTGGTTTTCCTATTTGGTTTTCCTATTTGGTTTTCCTATCTAGATGATCTCGGTGGGGGTTTCCCAATTGTTTTGCCCCTGTCATGGACCGATCATCATCTCCTGAGGCTGGTCTTCCGTTTTGCCACTCCCCACCGTGGGCTTGTTGAACCAACTAGATGGTTCCGCCCCAGGCGCTTAATACTCACTTACCCTCTGACTTGACCCTCCTACCGAACTATTAATTATGGGACTGCCTCTCCTGGATTCTCCCGGACTTTTATGCACCTTCGTTACACTAGCACGGACTTGTTCGCCCTCAGGGGTGCCCCCCTCTCCTGGGTGCGACCCGCCTTTTTTACCACCTCCAACCTCGATGAAGGGCCCGATTATTGGGACCCTGAGAGATGGCTGGGCTGGGGCAGGGGCCTCCAGTATAAATTTAATAAGAGGCCCCTGGTTAATTTTTTAGTAAAAATTTTTGCGGGGTTAGGGAGGGGGGTGGGAGTGGGTTGTGGTTGTTCGGCTAAGGGGGGTGGTCCAGCAACCGTTGCTCAGGCCAGGTCCGGGACTGATCGCGTGGGGGGAGAGCGGGGTGCGGTTGTATTTATTGCCCTGTTCACCACCCTGAGTCCTTCGGGAGAAGGGCGGTATACAAATTAAATTAAATAAATGAATAAAATAAAGTGGCAACAAATAAAACCATCTCCATTGGCATCACAAATGCAACAATCATTTGTTAAAAGGAAAGTGCTCTCCAGCACCGTGTCTAATGTCATCTTCCCAAAGTGAAAGTAGAGACTTTGTCTTGATGAGGTCACTTTTTTTAACGTGTCGTTGCACTCGATCTGTTTCATACCCCAATAGGCAAAACTCCCCGTCGCCTCAAAATAACCCCATAAACAGGAGCTGGTTCAGTTACATTCCCTGCAGGGCCTAATGCTGAAGTTACATAGTGTGCCAGACCAGTATATATTCAGCTGGTCCATTTTATATCTAGTTTAGGAATTAAGAACTGTGTTAGTGTATTTAGCATTTACAGGGTTAATGTTTATTGAGAGAACTGTATGTTAGCATTTAAAGGGTTAAAGCTATTTCCTTAAGAGATGGCTTCTGAGAGATGTAGTATAGTTGTTTAGTGAATCCTATACTTATCTAGTTAAGTGGGAGGAGCTTTAAAGTTTATTGCAGGACTTCCTGGCTTTGTGCCTTGGTATCATCTCTCTGCATGAGTCCTAACCATGCGGCTGGGGGACAACAAGCTCTGTATCAACATGTAACATTTGCACAGGATGGGAAGTCCATTATTCTTCTACCTAATGAAATGGGTCCAGATTCCAAGCTATATTCCAGAAGAACTTCTGCTATAACCGTGAATTATTGATTGAGGATACCTGTGAATAAAGTAATTTGCTTATCCCATCCATTTGAGTTTTATTCTGGCTGTCTCACATGGACCCAGCAACCCCATCTGCTTAGGAAAGCATACATAGAAAGGAAAGCATTTTAATGAAAAAGAAAATAACATATAAACTATAAAGCAAAGAATATATAACTTGTTAGAACCATTGGGCAACATGCTTTATATTTTACCCAGTGAATTAGATCCCATTGTTAGAAGAGCTGACCAAGATGCTTAAACTTTTCCACCCATGAATTGGACCTTGAAATCCAAAAGTCTGGGCAGGGTTCTGGCGGTGAAGGAAGTTCTTCCTAAGTGAAAATGAAGATTTTCTCTTGATGAGGTCCCTTTTTTTAACGTGTCGTTGTACTCGATCTGTTTCACACCCCAATAGGCAAATTTCCCTGTTCTCAGCTGATCACAGAAGCCCTTTTATGTCTGAACATAGAAGGACCACCTCAAAATAATCACATGAACAGAACGCAAAGGTGCTTCTGAAAAGACAGTGGGACTTTCTTGGTTTTTGGAGAATCTCCATAACCCCATGAACAGGAGTTGTGTTCCCTGCCTCCTAAGGCTAATAATAGTGAAAAAGGAGAGCAACAGGAAAACCGTGGACCAAGAATAACAAGATTTGTCAGAACCTGTAACCAAGGAGGCTTGATCTTCTTCCCCATGACTTGGACCCAGATTTGGTGAAAGAGCTGAGCAAGAGGCCTGATCTTTTTGCATGCTAAGAGCAAAACTCTTAAATATCAAAATGACCAACTGAGAGATCATGCTAAGGATATTATGGGATGCAACAAATTCTATGTGATTGTGTGCAGCAGCAATTAAACCTAGGAAGTAGCCTATGACTAATGAATGACAGAACAACTGTCAGGATAATAATTTAATACCTAAATAGCTTATGTAAAGATGCAATGTAATGTGGATGATGCAATAATAGGAATGACTTGGCAGGTGTGTCTATCCCTTTAAGAGTCTGAGTATAAAAGGGAAGGTTTTTTTTCTGGAGTCTCTCTCTCTCATCTGTTCCCTGCTGTAATTACTGTGTATTGGAGTTTGCTGTTTCCCCACCTGTATGTATTTTATTTCTAGTGTATATTTGTAGATAATGTGTGATAAATCACCATTTAATGCAAACCACTGGGTACTACATTTACTCCTGGGTTACCTCAGCACAATAAGACTGTGCATGCTCTGACATCAATCATGCAAATGGTTTAAAAACCTGATGTAAACATAAGCCAGGGCCCTGTTGGTCCTGAAGTAGACAAAAGGACGAGGTTCTTGCAGCTGTTATTTGACCACCTCCATATTAGATCCATGCCTCTCCTGGAGAGTCAAAGTCACCAAGGAGTGGACACGTGTTTGGGTGTGGGCAGAGGCTAACTCTTCCTTGAGGGAGAGGGTAGCCCTACTGCCCTTAAGGAGATGGTGGTGGACCCCTTTCTCAAGGACCATCCCTCAACCTAACTAATCTGGACAATTTTCACCCACATTCTTTTTTAGGAGAGGTTGTGGAAAAAATGGCTGCACCACCTTGTCAGGTCAACCATGTTGCCCAGGGGGTAAAGCGCTGGTTACACTAACAAAAAAAATCATCATGGTCCCTCTGGATCCCAAGACTCCAAGGATAAAGATGGAATGGCTACTGGCATAGATATTCCTTCCCATAGTTTTTCTCATGCCAGCCAGTTCCTGGGTTCCTTCCCAGTGAAGCCTCCATATACACAAGTTCCATGGACACTCTGCACAACTCAACACTGTGTGTGTAGCTGTTCTTCCATCTAAGCACTGAAACAGCAAAAAGATCAGGAATCGTGATGACAAGATGACCACGATGATCCTGAAGAAGGAGATTTATACACCACAATGTGCTTGCCACATTGTTCGCCGATGGCCATCAAGACGTGTCTACACTTCATCAAATGGGTCCATCTTTGACCCTTCTATCGAAGGCTGGCATTCTACCAACGGGTCCATCAACAAACACACTGACCTAGAACCAGCGCATGAACTAATATGGAACAGACCATCTGAACAAACAGCCAATGACGGAACTGTCTCCACACCAGTTGAATTCCATGCCTCACAGCAACCAGTCAGAAGTCACCAAGTCACAAGAGCAGAATCAGCTTTGTGATTCAACCAGTCTTTGATTCACTCAGCCTTGTGACTCAATCTGTTGTGATCCCGGTCCCGGAGGGTGCTTTATCTTCGCATGCTGACTCAGAGGATGATATGGAAGAGGAGGAAGCTGACACGAGCAATGTGCCTGAGGGGCCGACTCCCCTGGTGAGTCAGCAAGAATTGACTGTGGCTGACGTGCTTATGGATCCCAGCCAAACCAAGGAGGAAACAGAACAGCAAGCAGAGGCCGGCAGCAGTGAGGGGGAGCCCCTATTGGATGCAAGAGAAAGACGTAGGATGCGTCGTCAGCAGCAGCAGCAGCAACTATTGCAATGTCCCAAGAGGCGTGGCCGGGAGATGTAGGGCCACACCCTACAGAGTATAAAAGGGGTGTGGCTGCGCAGGAAAGGTGTGGTGAACAATTTGTTGGTGTTTTGAGTACCATGTAATCAAAAACTGCTCTTGAGATTTGTAAAGGGTCTGCCTCTCTGCATCTGTGCTTTGAAGCTGCTGGCCATCTGCCAAAGACCTTGGAACATCGCCAGGTAATCATAAAATTTATATACGATTTAATCTTTGGGAAAGAGTTAACTGTTAAACGACCAGCTTCCGTTTGTTTAGCCTCCGTTTTCTGCTGTTGGTTTTTGAGCCTCTTTAAGGCTACTTATTGGGAGGGAACAGAACACAATCAGTGTTGGGATTCAACCAGTGACAAGACCAACCGACCACCCAGTACATACATAAACAACACATTTCGTCCCCAAAGCCAGCTGAAGATGTTACTTAAGTTTGGTAACGAAATGCCTCAGAGCTAAACAACAAGCTTGGAGAAGGGACCCTGGCCAAAAAGAGTTTACTCCCTCTGGGACATGCCACACCACCCCTCAACCCAAGTGGACCCTACTTGGCTGGACTCTCTTAAGGGGTTAGGCCAGATGGCCTGGGCGCCTCTTTGGGGAAAGTGCTGGAGAAGACAGAGGGGAAGCCTTTGCACCCCCTCATACACAAGTCAGGATCCAGACCACCAATCATCATGTGTGAGGGTGTTACATTAACGAAAGAGAAAATGCATCTTGGTCTCTCCGAATCCCAAGATCCCACCAGTAAAGAATGAATTGCTTGGGGCTCAGATGTTCCCTTTCACAGTTTCTCCCATTCCAACCAGTTCCCGTGTTCCTCAGTTTCCACCAGAGTGGAGCACCGGTATACACAGGTTCCACCAACACCTTGCACAACTCAACGCTGACTTAGTGTCCTGAAGATGACTGTTGTGCACAGTGTGGACTAATGCTGGCAAGCGATTTCTGGGCTGCTTTTGGAGGCTTCTCACATTTTGCAAGGAATCATTCCATATCAATTCCTAAAATAAGCCCATTCAAATCATGGGGAAGTAGCCATGTTACAAAAAGATCCTGAATTGGATCCTCCTGAAGTCAAATTGAAGAGAAAGGTGTCTTTTAAAAGCATCCGGATTTCTCCCAAAGAAGAAGAGTCCTTGAAGCCAAACCACCCTTTAAAAAAGCAAAAATGTTATTTTTTGACCTGGAAGTCTGTAACAATGAGGATGGGAAGGTACTGCATTGTGAGCATCTTCTTTCCCAGGACTCAGATTGCACCCAAGACGCTAAAAGGATGTTCCAAGTTTTTCCCACCCTGTTTTCCAACCTGTCCTTTCCCGTCAAAGGGAAAGGATCAAAACAAGTGGTGGAAGTCTTCAGAAAACACGTTTCAAGACTGTGGAACAAAAACTGCTTGTAGACTTTCCTGACCTTCCAGTTTCCATCTGTCACAGTGGAGCTTCAGTATACACAAGTTCCATCAACACCCTGCACAACGCAACACTGAGTGTGTAGCTGCTCTTCCATGTCTGACTTGGTGCCCTGAAGATGACCAGGGCCCACAACGGTATGCTGACCAAGATTCTGAAGAAGGAGATTTATATACTATCGTTTGCCATTGTTGTGATTCCTTGCCAGGCAGTGGACCCGGCAGCTGAGTCTGGGGAATCAGAGGAGGAGGAGGAGGGGCCTGGAGAGCCATCAGAGTCAGAGGAAGGCTCTGATGAGCTCCCGGACTTACAATCTGATGAGCCCAGCCCCTCCACTCGTGCTCAGGCTGAGACCCAGCTGTGCTGGGAAGCTGAATCAGACTCTGAGGACTCACAGCTGGAAGACATCATGATGCTCACAAATGCCAACAGGCAACAAGAGTTGGACAGGGGGAAACAATGGGGCGGCTCCAAAGGCAAAGGATAAGGCAACCATTTGTGAAGGAATGAAGTTTCCTGGAATTATGTTGTGTTTGCCTTGCCTGTGGACAATTCTCTGTTTGAATCGTGTTCTGTCTGCCTTTGCTTTTGGGACATTTTGCAGGTCTGTAAATAATAATAAAAGGGGTTTGTTTTTCCTGCAATTCCAGCCTACTTGTTAAAAGAGGGGTTTGTCCTTGTGAGTTAACAAGGACTCACATAGGCTGGGACAGAACAGCCATGTTGTCCACTAATGGCCATCAAGACAGGTCTACAGTTCATCAAATGGATCCCTCTCTCTTTGGATACTCTTGCTCCACTACCTTTGCCCTCCATCCACCCACCAACTCCAGCACCATCAGTTCCTGACCATGATTTTATTCCTGACCCTCCAGCTTTATGAAGATCCACCTTATTAGATTTTGTGACATGTTCAAGTACAAAAAATGGGAACTGACATCTCGAGTTTTGAAAGCTACCCTTCAATCCGGTGAGCTCAGCCTGTCTTGATTTGTGGGTCTCTTCCCATAACATGCTGAGTGATGCTTCCCCCATAAGTGGAAGCCATCTACTGTCTGACCCAAGACCGTCAATCAATAATTGGAGCAACAAATGCATCTGAAGAGCGAACAAGGTCACCATCCAACGTGTGTAAAAGCTCCAGAGGAAGGTTGCTGCTTCTAGTGCTGTCTGGGCACTGGAAGTCTGATTGTGGCACATGGTTTTTAATGTACTGCTACAGCTGCAGTTGTGAGTCAACAAAAGGAGTGAGCAAAGGGGAAGCAGCAGCTCACTTCTGGCCTTGAGGAACATCTGTGTTGTCATTGGGTTGATGAGCTGAGTTGGTTTCTAGACAAGGCTGGTGTGGGGGGATTGGTCCAGCCTGGCATGAAGGTGGGGACTAGATCCTCAGGGGACACCCATCTTCTCGGGTACGTAGGGGTCTGGCCCAAAATTGGAGACAGAGGGAAGGAGAAGAGAGAAAAACAAATGGGATGGCTGGAGAGGACAGGTGCAGAATAATGTTGCATGGATGTTGTGATTCCAGTCCCGGAGGGTGCTTTATCTTCACATGCTGACTCGGAGGATGATATGGAAGAGGAGGAAGCTGACACGAGCAACGTGCCAGAGGGACCGACTCCCCTGGTGAGTCAGCAAGAATTGATTGTGGCTGACGTGCTTATGGACCCCAGCCAAACCGAGGAGGAAACAGAACAGCAAGCAGAGGCCGGCAGCAGCGAGGGGGAGCTCCTATTGGATGCAAGAGAAAGACGTAGGATGCGTCGTCGTCAGCAGCAGCAACAACTATTGTAACGTCCCAAGAGGCGTGGCTGGGAGACGTAGGGCCACACCCTACAGAGTATAAAAGGGGTGTGGCTGTGCAGGAAAGGCATGGTAAACAATTTGTTGGCGTTTTGAGTACCGTGTAATCAAAAACTGCTCTTGAGATTTGTAAAGGGTCTGCCTCTCTGCATCTGGGCTTTGAAGCTGCTGGCCGACTTGGAACATCGCCTGGTAATCATAAAATTGATATACGATTTAACCCTTGGGAAAGAGTTAACTGTTAAAGGACCAGCTTCCGTTTGTTTAGCCTGCGCTTGCTGCTGTTGGATTTTTGAGCCTCTTTAAGGCTACTTATTGGGAGGGGACAGAACAGTGGAGCTGTTGTCAGCTCCTGAATGAATGAATTTATACGGTGAGATTGGCTGGTTGGAGAGCAAGAAGAAAAGTCCACGGGTGGCTTGGTTGGAGGAAGGGAGACCCCAAAGGGTGACAGCTTCATCCAAGACAATTAGGAAAAAGACAGGTCTCTGAGGAAGAACTGGGCAGAAGATCCCTGGAGACCTTCTTCTTCCAATGAAGGAAACACGGGATGGAGCCAAGGAAAGGAGACAGGAGATGAGCCAACCTCAGTCATAAATCCAGAACATTCCTTTCTTTCCACTCTCTCCTCTTCGAACTACCTCTTAATTTTGGTGGGGCAGCCAAAACAGCTCGCCTTGTTGCCTTATCTGGGGTGTGACCTCCAATTCCCCCAACATTACATACTTCCTTGCCAAAAAAAAGCTTATCCATGCAGCCAATCAAGTGAGATACAACTTTAAATAATTTCCAGAGTCCTTTGGAATTTTGCCATTAAAAAGGACATTCAATTTAGACTTCAAAACAAGAAAGTGGGAGGGGACACCCCCCTCCCCCAAATATTTTCCATATTAATCCTGGAGCACTTGATGGCCTGCATCATAAAGCATGCTGGAAACCTTAAAAGTCTCAGCTGCAGAAGAGGAAGAGCAAAGATTACTAGATGGGTCCTAGAATCATAGAATCCTAAGGCTGGGTGGGACCTTGGAGGTCTTCTAGTCCGAGCCCGTGGCTAAGGCTGGAGACCATCCAGCTCAAATGTTTGTCTGGTCTGTTTTTGGAAACCTCCAGTGATGGAGCACCCATAACTCTGGAAGCTGTTCCATGGATTGTTTTGACTATCGGAAAAAAGCAAGCAGGGTAAAATAAGAGTGAGACGAATAAGATAAATAACGGCAATAAGGAAGCGCTCACTTATATCTCAGTTTTGTATCTTGGCGTTATCCAAGCTAAAGAATCCCCCAGGAGAGATAAAAATTCAACTGCCCCAGCTGTCTACAACTTGCTCATTAGAGATTAAAATTCAGGAAAAACTTCCTTAGGTTAACAGAAGACATTAAAGAATTTGGAAGCAGAGTAGATCTACAGAAAAGACCCAACACCGGATGGAACCAATGAGGAACCCAGTTCTGGCGAAGGCTGGGAAGTATGGAGATCATCAAGCAGCCCGTGGAAGAATGCAACAAGATCCAGACACACCTTGAATAAGTTGGGCTCTCTGGTGGCTTTTCCCCTTCGTGATTGTGGTGACACGCAGAGAACAGCACTTAATATACACCTGCCCTTTGTATCCTGCTCACTGCAACACTTGAGAACATTGTGATGCAACAGGAGAAAGAAATTAAGGTGGCTGGTTTCTGGACAAGATCTGTTTAACTTGTACATATTTTAAAGTCGTGTTTTGTTATTTTAATTTTTAGGCTGTACAGTATGCCGTATCTTAATGGTGATGCTTCTGACACAGCTCAATAAATAATAAACAAACTGCCCAGGATCCATTGGTCTCGTGACTCTTTTCCATCTGGCTCAATCAAGTTGGGTATTTTTTTTTAAAAAAAAGCAATTTGTGATAGCAAGACACCCCCTTTCACCCAAAAATGTGAGCTAGAAGAGTTATTCAAAAGGGCTGATGGGGCTACTGCTAAAGTAGTACTGTTACTACTACTGGAAACCAACCAATGACGGGACTGAGCACCTTCTCATTAGCTGACCTTCACACCATGTGACCAGTCGGTCCAATGCACTTCTTTATTGTCATGAGAAGATCGATAAAAGCTGGGGAAAAACTGAAACAAGATGCGTCACCCCAAGTCCCACTGAGGATGTCTCCTAGTCTGGCAACAAAAAGTTTGGAAAATAACAGCAAGCTCGGAGAACAAACCACGGCCACCATCTCCTGCTAAATGTCAAATGTCGTGATTCCCGGCCAGCCAGAGGATCTCGCAGCTGAGTCTGAGGACTCAGAGGACTCAGAGGAGGAGGGGCCCGGAGTCACATCAGAGTCAGAGGAAGGCTCTGAGGAGCTCCAAGACTTACAGTCTGACGAGGAACCTGGCCCCTCTACTTGTGCTCAGGCTGAGACACAGCTGTGCTGGGAGCCAGAGTTGGTCAGTGATGAAGCACAGCTGGGAAATATTCAGGTTGCACGAAAGTGCAGGCAAGAGAAGCGAGTAGGACAGGAATGCAATGGGGCGGCTTCAAAGGCAAAGGAGAAGGCATTAGGAAGCCACACCTGGGCTGCATTATAAAAGGGAAGCTGTGGGAGGTGCTGGTTGCCAAAGGCAACCATTCATGTTGAGGATCGAGTTTCTGTGGACTGTCTTTGTTTGCCTTGGACACTGACTCAGGTCTGTGATTAATAAAAGGGTTGTTATTGTAACCAAGATACCATATTTTTTTGTCAAAGATATAATTGTACTATTGGGAAATTAATAAAAAGTTTAAAATTAATAAAGGGGTGTCAACGGTGGGATGTCACAAAGGTGGGACAGCCATAAAAAAACAAAGGACTAGCCAACACAGGCTCTTTTTAAAGGACTCTGGGGATGAGTGTGTGTCATCCCTTTGTTTTACATGTGGTATTTTGTATCTGGTCTAAAAGACTCAGTGGCACACAAAAATTTAATCATTGTAATAATAATCGCCCCCACTTCAACCTGCCATTCCTTGATGTCCTCATCACTGGGCAAAATGACGTGTGGCAAGCTCACATTTGCAGAAAATTGACACTCCATTGACCAGAACAAATACCGTACATTTGATAAAACGAACACAATATACTGTGCGTAAGGAGCAAAAAGGGACAGGCCAGCATATAGCAGAGTTCAATCTGCGGTTTACAGGAATGGTGTCAGGTGAAAAATTTTGCTTACATTAGTCATGTTCTTTGCAGCTGGTCTGATGAAAAAGTGTACAAAAGATATGGTTTCCATCCCTCAAAGAAAGGGACCGAGTTAGTTAGCACTAAATTTGGGGGTTTTCTGGAGAAACATTTAAACTGAACAATGGAGACAGAGAGTTAATATTTCTGTCCCCAGCAATATAAAACTAGCAGAGTTATCAGTTCTTCTAACACAGAGGTTTGTGTGGTCAAGACTATTAAGGGGGGGAGGGAAATCAAGCTTTTCATAGTGTGTACTGTTATGTATTGGGCTCAATTGTAATATCACGTGGTTAGCTGGAGCAGCTAACGGCTCTCCAGCAACCCAGACTCCAGGTCTCCAGTGCTGCTATTGGCTGTCCCTAGGCGGTAATGGTTGCTTTAAACCTATTGGCTTCTGCCTAGGGCCTAGGCTATAAATTGCTGCTAGTTGCAGCCCAATTCTCAGTTCAGATTCTGCAAGCAATAAACCATGCGCTTTCCTGAACTCACTTGCCTCGTCTTCTTTCCTGTGCGAAGAACCCGCGACATAACATGTACCATACCATGGACCATGTAAAGGGCTGAAAGTTGCCCTGGAGAGGCGACCAGCAAGGAAGGGCTCTCGCTGGATCACGGGAGAGCAGCAACTCTCCCGTTGGATGTAGCGATCCCTCCAAACCAGCGGACGAAAGGACCGTGTTAGAGATTAAACTTGATTTGGGTGACAATATTATATAATGGAGTAAAAGCACCTTTAAGGAGTTAAACGGCCTAAGGGTGTGGTTGTAATTATTCCACATAAAAGAGAGTTAGATGTTACACGTAGTTGCTCTTGTATATGTGTTTGATGTTAGTGTTTGGATACCTCTTGTTCTCTTGTTTGCTAACTTGATATTTATTCTCTCAAGAATCAACTGCTTGCTACAGTGTATATTGTTTTTGATATTGGTAAGCAGCTTTTGTATTTTGATACTATGTTTTTTATGGACTGACTTTTATGTGCATGATACTGGATTGATACTTGGACTATTTCTTACTGTGTTTCTTTTTGTTGTCTGAGTAAAAATAAGTTATAAAACTCGTGTTAGTGCATTACTGTTTGCCTAAAAGTCCCAGTACAACTTCCACTGTGTATTAATAATACTCTGTTAAACAAACCATTTTTTCAACAACATATTCTAACAATGGTTATGGGCCCAGATCCAGTGTGGTGCTGAGGACAGGCACAGTATTGTATTTATATTTCCTAACTGAGTTTTCAAATTCAGACAATGGCACAAGGACTATTCAATCCATTCTGCATTACCCGGCTTAATGGGTCAAACTACGTATCCTGGTCTACACAATGTAGTTTGCTATTACAAAATCAAGGTCTTTGGAAAATAGTCCATAATCCTCCTGATGTAACTGCCTGGGATCCAACTAATGAAGAAGATAACAAGAAGATTGTAGACTTCAATAAAGACAATGATAAGGCTTTATCTATCATTGGGCTAACATTAGGAGACCAACAGCTAGTCCATGTGCGTGGAGAAGAGTCTGCTGCTAAATGTTGGGCTAAGTTGAAAAAGATTTTTGTTCGGGACAGTGTTGGTGCTCATATAAATCTTACCAGAAAGCTATTTAGAGCTAGACTGGAAAAGAATGGCGATATGTTAGCTCACCTTAACTTTATAAAAGCAACTTTGTTGGAACTGCAAGAAAAAGAACTTATTTTCTCAGAGCTTCACCAGGTTTACATCATTTTATCATCATTGGATGAGAGCTACGATGCCTTTGTATCGTCCTTGGAGGTTTTGTCCAAAGAAGACCTAACTGTTTCTTCAATAACTGGAAGGTTGTTGGAAGAATCAAGATGTCGTATGGAGAGAAAACAGTTGAGAGAGCCATTGCAACAAGAAATAAAGAAGACTGAATCTGCTTATATTTTAAGGAAATGCTTTAATTGTGGGTTAAAGGGACATATTGCTAAGTTTTGTCAGAATAGTAATTGTCAGAGAAAGGAAAGCCATAGAAAGAATAAAAAGCTGATTAATGTAGCTGTAGCTAATAGAACTACTAATAACTACAATTGGTGGGTGGTAGATAGTGGAGCTACACACTGTATTTCAAAAATAAAAAGGGATTTTGAGAATATAAGGTCTAGTAAAAAATATATTTCTATGGCTAATGGCTGGAGAGTCAAGGTCTCTGGAGAGGGTAAGGTTTACTGTTCATTTTTAAAACAAAATTTGGAAATGCTATATGTTCCCAGATGTGATTATAATCTATTATCAGTTAAGGCATTATTGGAAGCAGGTTTTAAAGTTACTTTCCAAGGGGAGGAATGTCTTATTCAAAAGAATGAAGTGAACTTAATAGCTAATATGAAAGACGGTTTGTTTGTAATTAGCAATGATCCTATTATAATGGCTACTACTTGTACAAATCAAAAACCACATGATGAATGTATTCATTTATTACATAGAAGATTGGGTCATGTGAATTTTAATACACTAAAAAGGACTGTAGCTTTGTCTAATGGGTTTAAGTTAAAGGCTTGTAAGAAATATCTGCAGTGTAACGTATGTGGTAGAGAAAAGAGCAGGGCAGCACCAGCTAATAGGTTAGATGGATTTAAAACCACAACTCCATTAGAACTGGTATTTATGGATTTGATAGGTCCTATGACACCCAGTTTAGGGGGTGCTTGCTACATATTAAATATTCTAGACCATTATAGCAGATATGGGTTCTGTTATCTCCTTACGTCAAAAACTGAAACTATACAAACAATATCTAATTGGCTCAAGTTTGTACAAAGGAAAACTCAGTTAAATGTAAAAACCATAATAACAGACAATGGAACTGAGTTTGTTAATAAACAGTTCAATGAGCTGTTAGTTTCAGAGGGAATAGAGCATAGACGTACAGCTCCTTATAGACCTCAGCATAATGCATTTGTTGAACGGAGGGGCCAAACATTGCAAGCTATGATTAGATCTATGATTGAAGATTCTGGTTTACCTGATAGCTTATGGGGAGAAGCAGCAAAATGTGCTAATCATATTTTAAACAATGTGGTTAGTTCAGCTACAGGTAAAATTCCTTATACCTTATGGTATAAGAGAAAACCAAATCTTAGTTATATTCACACATTTGGGACACCTGCTTGGGTACATATTCCAAGTTCAATAAGAAATAAAGGAGAACATAGAGCTAAACAATTATTTTTTGTTGGCTATGAGTTAAACCATAAGTCTTATCGGTTCTGGGAGAAAGGTACTAAAAACATTTATTGTAGTTCTAGCGCTGTTTTTCAAGAACAGTCAGGCTGGGAAAGGATAGAAGATATTGTATATATTCCTCAACAAGATTTAACTAACTCCTCAAATGAAAGTGATAAAGAAGAGGAGGAACCTGCTAGAGAGATCAAACAAGAACCACTGATAGTGGAGACAGGAGAGGAAGAAGATAATAATGTAAATGTACCTATAAGTCCAATAATTCTCAGAAGGTCTAACAGGGAAAGACGACAGCCTGATCGTTTCGAGGCAGGTTTAATTTGTCAAATAGACATTGAACCTTCTAATGTTGAAGAAATAAAAATGTATCCTGAGAATGAAAGAAAGAATTGGAAAGTAGCTATGGATAAAGAAATAAAGTCTTTGCAAGATATTAATGTTTATCAAGAGGTTAAAATACCTAAAACAGAAAAGTTAATTGGATGTAAATGGGTTTTTAAACTGAAAGAAAGTGTTACAGGAGAGGTAATACATAAAGCAAGATTAGTTGCTCAAGGATTTGCACAGAATAATAGTGACTATGATGAAGTATTTTCCCCAACGTTAAGAGCTTCCACTCTTAGGGCTGCTTTAGTTTGGGCAGCAAATAAGAATTATAGTATAAAACATGTAGATATTGAAACTGCTTATTTGCATGCAACATTAAACCATGATATATATATGAAAGTTCCATCAGGAATAGAAAGTAAGGTAGGGTACTGTTGGAAACTGAATAAGAGTTTGTATGGTTTAAAACAGTCAGGTTATGAGTGGAATAGATGTTTAGTAAAAGAGTTAAATAGTTTGGGATTTAAAGCTAGTATTGCAGATCCTTGTGTATTTATAAAACAGCAAAATAGTGAATTATCATTGTTATTATTATTCACTGATGATATTGCTATTATAGCAAAAGATGAAACAGAAACTGAAAGAATAATTTCAGGGTTAAAAAGAAAATTTAGAGTAAAAGATCTAGGAGCTATTAGTCATTATCTAGGGCTGGATATTGTCAGGACTAGTAAAGGATTTAAATTGTCTCAAGCTAAGAAAATTAATGGTTTGCTGAAACGTTATAATATGGAAAACTGTAAACCAGTAAAAACACCTATGGTTCAAGGTTTTGAGAGTTCAGCAGATAACAGCAATGTCTTTGATAAAAAGATATATCAATCATTAATAGGCAGCTTGATGTATTTATGTAACTGGTCAAGACCTGATATAGCATTTACAGTTAATCATTTAGCTAGATATTGTGAGAATCCTACAACCAGATGTTGGCAAGGTGCGAAAAGAGTTTTAAGATATTTGAAGCACACCATACATTATTCTCTATATCTAGAGCCAACAAAGGAATTGGAACTAAAAGCATTTGCAGATGCTAGTTTTGCATCTGATACTGTAACCAGGAAATCCACTTCAGGATTGGTTGTATTATTGGGAAACGCTTTAGTAGGATGGAGGTCTAACAGACAGAAGCATATAAGCTTATCAACAACTGAATCCGAATTTTCTTGTTTATCTTTATTATGTACTGAGCTATTGGTATGGAAACAATTATTGTTTGATATGGGTTTAAATTGTAATGAACCAATAAAAGTGTATGAAGACAATCAAGCAGCTATAAAATTAGCAACTAATGCTGCAGTGAAAACTAGATCAAAACATACGGATCTACGGTATCTAAATGTCAGACAATGTGTTAAAGATAATTTGATTAAACTGGAATATTGTGCAACTGAAGATAATATTGCTGACCAGTTTACTAAGGCTCAGGGTGCTATAAAGCATAAATCTGTTTGTGATATGTGTAATTTGAGATTGTAAAAATATATGTATAATATGCCACCCAAAAGGGGAGATTGTTAGAGATTAAACTTGATTTGGGTGACAATATTATATAATGGAGTAAAAGCACCTTTAAGGAGTTAAACGGCCTAAGGGTGTGGTTGTAATTATTCCACATAAAAGAGAGTTAGATGTTACACGTAGTTGCTCTTGTATATGTGTTTGATGTTAGTGTTTGGATACCTCTTGTTCTCTTGTTTGCTAACTTGATATTTATTCTCTCAAGAATCAACTGCTTGCTACAGTGTATATTGTTTTTGATATTGGTAAGCAGCTTTTGTATTTTGATACTATGTTTTTTATGGACTGACTTTTATGTGCATGATACTGGATTGATACTTGGACTATTTCTTACTGTGTTTCTTTTTGTTGTCTGAGTAAAAATAAGTTATAAAACTCGTGTTAGTGCATTACTGTTTGCCTAAAAGTCCCAGTACAACTTCCACTGTGTATTAATAATACTCTGTTAAACAAACCATTTTTTCAACAACATATTCTAACAGACCGGCCATAAAAATATGGCTCATCCCTAGGCTGCAGACAGCCGAAGTCACACTCACCATAAGGCAACTTCAGAACAGTTTGGAAAGGCATGGGTGAGATCTACCTTCGCCCAGGTTCGCCTGGTGCGCCAGTTACGGCCCTATCTAGACCGGGATGCCTTGCGTACAGTCACTCATGCGCTCGTGACCTCTCGTTTGGACTACTGCAACGCTCTCTACATGGGGCTGCCCTTGAGGACCTCTCGGAGGCTTCAGCTGGTGCAGAATGCAGCCGCGTGAGTAGTGTTGGGGGTCTCCCGATACTCCCATGTTACACCTCTGCTCTGCGAGCTGCATTGGCTGCCAGTTGCCCTCTGGGTGAGATTCAAGGTGCTGGTAATGACCTTTAAAGCCCTACATGGCATGGGTCCGGATTACCTACGGCAGCACCTGCTGCCGGCTTCAACTTCCCACCGCCCAGTGCGCTCCCACAGAGTGGGCCTCCTCAGGGTGCCTCTGATCAGAGAATGTCGATTGGTGGCCCCCAGGGGGAGGGCATTCTCTGTGGGCGCGCCAGACCTATGGAACCGCTTGCCGTTTGAGCTCCGGATCGATCTTCTTATGACAGTACAGGTGGCCGTTGGAACCTGGCCCCTCTACTTGCGCTCAGGCTGAGACACAGCTGTGCTGGGAGCCAGAGTTGGACAGTGATGAAGCACAGCTGGGAAATATTCAGGTTGCACGAAAGTGCAGGCAAGAGAAGCGAGTAGGACAGAGGAATGCAATGGGGCGGTTTCAAAGGCAAAGGAGAAGGCATTAGGAAGCCACACCTGGGCTGCATTATAAAAGGGAAGCTGTGGGAGGTGCTGGTTGCCAAAGGCAACTGTTCATGTTGAGGATCGAGTTTCTGTGGACTGTCTTTGTTTGCCTTGGACACTGACTCAGGTCTGTGATTAATAAAAGGGTTGTTTTTTTCTTGCGATTCCTGCCGTTTTCTTGGAAGAGGGGTTTCCCCTTGTGAGCAGAACAAATGGTACAATCCTGCCATAAAGCTTAGGGATGGGGGAGGGGAGGGTATAGAGAGGGGGGAATGACAGGAACCAACTGGAGTGCCAAACGGAGACAACGGTTGGATGATCCAAGGACACAAACCTGGGAACAGAATTCTAACACCCATCAAAGAGGCACAAAACCTGAAAAGTGCTACTAAAACTCCCCAATTTGAACCTTATTGGACACTAACAGGATGACTGGGGTGGGGGGGATGGCCTGGGAGAAAGGGAAAATCACTGGGTTTATGCGGGAATATTCAGATCCAGCTTTGCTTATGTTGTAACTACTAGGCTTTAATAAAGGTATCTTTCCCCTTAGAAATGGAGTCGAGGGTCTCACTTTCCTGAATGCCCCAGTTGGGATAAGCCTGACATAACAGTTGAATCTTTGTGTGTTTCATCTTGTTGTAAGCCTCTCACAAGAGGCTTTGCTTTGCTGCAAGATAGGCAGCAAATAAATTTGATAAATAAAGAAGAGACCTGGGACTTCCGGTTTGCCACGCAGCCGCTATGGATGGCTGGGAGACTTTCTCTCCCCCATTCAGTTTCAGATCGGTGGGGGCCCCTGAAAAGGGCCGAAAGTTGCCCTGGAGAGGCGACCAGCAAGGAAGGGCTCTCGCTGGATCACGGGAGAGCAGCAACTCTCCCGTTGGATGTAGCGATCCCTCCAAACCAGCGGACGAAAGGACCGGCCATAAAAATATGGCTCGTCCCTAGGCTGCAGACAGCCGAAGTCACACTCACCATAAGGCAACTTCAAAGCAGTGTGGAAAGGACTGGGTGAGATCTACCTCTCTTAAATCCTAATTGCTTTTTTGTACCTATTCAAGCTGCTAAATATTAATGCAAAAATAAAGCTGGGAAAATGTATATGGCTATTGATGGTCCAAAAGATGGAATGCCAAAATAAATAAAAATAACTGGAAGAGTTATTCAAAAGGGCTGATGGGGCTACTGCTAAAGTAGTACTGTTACTACTACTGGAAACCAACCAATGACGGGACTGAGCACCTTCTCATTAGCTGACCTTCACACCATGTGACCAGTCGGTCCAATGCACTTCTTTATTGTCATGAGAAGATCGATAAAAGCTGGGGAAAAACTGAAACAAGATGCGTCACCCCAAGTCCCACTGAGGATGTCTCCTAGTCTGGCAACAAAAAGTTTGGAAAATAACAGCAAGCTCGGAGAACAAACCACGGCCACCATCTCCTGCTAAATGCCAAATGTCGTGATTCCCGGCCAGCCAGAGGATCTGGCAGCTGAGTCTGAGTACTCAGAGGACTCAGAGGAGGAGGGGCCCGGAGTCACATCAGAGTCAGAGGAAGGCTCTGAGGAGCTAGAAGACTTACAGTCTGACGAGGAACCTGGCCCCTCTACTTGCGCTCAGGCTGAGACACAGCTGTGCTGAGAGCCAGAGTTGGACAGTGATGAAGCACAGCTGGGAAATATTCAGGTTGCACGAAAGTGCAGGCAAGAGAAGCGAGTAGGACAGAGGAATGCAATGGGGCGGCTTCAAAGGCAAAGGAGAAGGCATTCGGAAGCCACACCTGGGCTGCATTATAAAAGGGAAGCTGTGGGAGGTGCTGGTTGCCAAAGGCAACCGTTCATGTTGAGGATCTAGTTTCTGTGGACTGTCTTTGTTTGCCTTGGACACTGACTCAGGTCTGTGATTAATAAAAGGGTTGTTATTGTAACCGAGATACCACATTGTTTTTCAAAGATATAATTTTACTATTGGGAAATTAATAAAAAGTTTAAAATTAATAAAGGGGTGTCAACGGTGGGATGTCACAAAGGTGGGACAGCCATAAAAAAACAAAGGACTAGCCAACACAGGCTCTTTTTAAAGGACTCTGGGGATGAGTGTGTGTCATCCCTTTGTTTTACATGTGGTATTTTGTATCTGGTCTAAAAGACTCAGTGGCACACAAAAATTTAATCATTGTAATAATAATCGCCCCCACTTCAACCTGCCATTCCTTGGTGTCATCACTGGGCAAAATGACGTGTGGCAAGCTCACATTTGCAGAAAATTGACACTCCAGTGACCAGAAAAAATACCGTACATTTTATATAACGAACACAATATACTGTGCGTAAGGAGCAAAAAGGGACAGGCGAGCATATAGCAGAGTTCAATCTGCGGTTTACAGGAATGGTGTCAGGTGAAAAATTTTGCTTACATTAGTCATGTTCTTTGCAGCTGGTCTGATGAAAAAGTGTACAAAAGATATGGTTTCCATCCCTCAAAGAAAGGGACCGAGTTACTTAGCACTAAATTTGGGGGTTTTCTGGAGAAACATTTAAACTGAACAATGGAGACAGAGTGTTAATATTTCTGTCCCCAGCAATATAAAACTAGCAGAGCTATCAGTTCTTCTAACACAGAGGTTTGTGTGGTCAAGACTATTAAGGGGGGGAGGGAAATCAAGCTTTTCATAGTGTGTACTGTTATGTATTGGGCTCAATTGTAATATCACGTGGTTAGCTGGAGCAGCTAACGGCTCTCCAGCAACCCAGACTCCAGGTCTCCAGTGCTGCTATTGGCTGTCCCTAGGCGGTAATGGTTGCTTTAAACCTATTGGCTTCTGCCTAGGGCCTAGGCTATAAATTGCTGCTAGTCCAATTCTCAGTTCAGATTCTGCAAGCAATAAACCATGCGCTTTCCTGAACTCACTTGCCTCGTCTTCTTTCCTACGCGAAGAACCCGCGACATAACATGTACCATACCATGGACCATGTAAACAGGTGGTAAGGAAGTAGGGAAGCCAGACCCCAAACAGGTTATGTAGAAAACAAACACAAGGTCAAGTCAAAAAGGACTCCAATGTCTATACACCAATGTAAAGATTATGAAGAATAAACAGGGTGAACTAGAAATTCAAGTAAATGAAGGCAGACATTGTTGTTGCCTTAGCTTGGTGTTGAAGCCAATTAATCACCAAACACAAGATGTGGACAGGTGGGCTTTCATTTTGGTACCAAGGGATAAAAGTGGCCTCTGCTTTGTACGTTCCCAGGGCCCCGATTACAATTGTACAGCAGGTTTGATAATCAATGGTGATTGACATACACCCCTTTGCCCTCCCAATACACCTCTTTGGGGGGCCCCCAATAATACATACATAACATATAATATTGATTGGTTACCTCGATTGCAGCCCCCTAAAGCTTTCTCGCTTGCTAGGCAAAATAGCTAAATGTCACGCCACTTATTGCCCACCTCAGGTCATGGGTATTTTGCAATGCTTCTAGTTTGCTGTGCCAGCTATGTGGCTTTAGGTTTTCTTGTAAGTGAGACTCAACATCCTGGCTAAGGGGTTGAACCTGTGAATATGTCTTGCTTCATTATCCCAGCAGCCCCCTCCCCCCTTTGCACTGCTGAACTGTTAGCAAGCTTGTGCTGCAAATCCCTTAGTGATCAGAAAGAAAAAGCTTAAGAAAAAGTTGTTTAATTATTTAAGAGTAAATGTTTCTCCTCTGAATTTGTCTTCCTCACTCCCAGGTCCATCACAATCACACCTGGGTCTTATCTCCACGTAGGACACCCAGGGCCTCCTCTGCATGTATATTCTTTCATCGGACCCTTCATGTGATATTGTTGCCCTTACGGAAACTTGGTGGGATGAAACCCACGGGGGGGGGAATATACAGCAAGAGGGATTTAAGGGAGACCCAGGCGACAGAGTATTGCATAACCGGAGGTAGTATAAAAATTTATAGCAGTATATATCGAGGCCAGATTTATAGAAATATTGACGTAATAGAAAATTAATGTTATCATACCTAATATAGACATTGGAAATCTAAGGAGAGGAGCTGCTCGGACATCACGCCTGAACTGTATCGGAAGAGGAATGGGAGGGAAGAAAGGAGAGGAGAGGAGAGAGGGAAGAGAGTAGAGGAGGGGGAAGGAAGTAGGAAGGTTGGAGGAGAAGAGGAGGAGTGGGGAGAAACAGGAGGGAGAGGAAGAAGAGGGAAGTAGGAAAGAAAGGAGAAAGAAAGTAGAGAAGAGGAAAGAGAGAGGAGGAGGGTGGATACAGTGAAAGGGGAAATGGACGAGCAGCACCCAAACTCACGGGTACGTATCTATGTATTGCGGTATATTTGTTGATTTGTTTGTGGGAGAAATGGAAAAATAAAAATGAATATAAATAGAAAAAAAGGGATTTAAATTATTTATAAGAAACGGATCAAATAAAAGAGGAGGTGGAGTTTCAGTATAAATCTAGGAATTTAAATTTCCATCACAGCCACCCTACATCTGCAGAGCAACTCTTATCAACAGACCAAGAATGCATCCACTCGCAGCTCGCCCACACTCCGGAATGCCGAACTTAACTGTCTTCAAAACACATTTGAGAAAACTAAATCGCTTATTTTATCACGTTGAACAGGGTGTATCGGTAAGGTCTTTTCACAATGGCCTCCGTGGCGCTCTTTTAATTGGTTGGGTGTCGAGTTTTATCTTTTGCTCGCAGCCCAGAATTCCCGTTGGTAAATAAGTGGTGATACAAATCTCTTCAATAAATCACAGAAAATAAAATAGTTAGGAGCACGCTGGGAAACACACAGAGACAGACCTTCTCCAAAGCTTCTCTGGTTACATTGGCATGTAATCAAAAACGCACCTGGATGCCCCATTTTTAATTTATTAAACCTGGACACGGCTCGATTCCCAGTAAAATGCTCTAACCACTAGGCCTCAAAGGACCCCACAAAACCCCTGTAAAGAATTCTGTGCAAAGCAAAAAAACACACAGTCCCCGCCAGGATAGAAGCAGCATCCTGTACAATTGGCAGAGGGCACAATCAATGTACAGAACAGAGCTGCATGGGCAGTTTTGGGGGCTCCCTAGAGAGGCACACGCAACACAGCTGTTGGAAGAGCGGCGGGCGCATAGACCGGTTACACAATCCATGACTAGATCGCTAAATATCCACCTAGCTATATAAGCGAGTTTTCCAACCACCAGCTTTTACTGTGACGATGTCAACAGAGGATTGACGAAAGCTAAGTTATTAAAAAAAATTCTCTCTATCCCGGAGATCAGTGGCTTCATTGTGTTTCCAATAAATATATATCTCTATCTATCTATCTATCTATCTATCTATCTATCTATCTATCTATCTATCTATCTATCTATCTATCTATCTATCTCTGGAGCGATGGCAATGGAAATGGACTGATCATGTAGCAAGAGGAACAGAGGGCAGGTGGACCAAGGCAGTCAGAGAACGGATGCCACTTGATAAAATGTGTCCATGAAAGAGAGCTAAAACAGAAGAAGCGACGACATCAGCAAAAGTTGCGGGTTCAACTGGCAAAGCTAAGGTTGGAAACTGACAGAAGAGGCCTTCATCCTGCAGAGAATGGACAATGGCTAAGCTGATGATAATGATATGTAAAAGGGGAAGAAAATTTTACTTTTTTTTCTTTTTTTTTCAGCGTCCAGCCGGGGTGGATTCTTTACATTAAATTTATTTGGTATCTGGGTCTTCTTCTTTGTACACCATTTTTTTTCTTTTTTGTTGTGGTTACTGCTGGGCATATGTTTTTGCTTTGTTTGTTTTTCTGTTCTGCATTTTACCTTTCATGATAAAACAAAATAAACATACTGAAAGCAAAAGTTGCACGATTTCGGTAGTAAGCTGCCCAGAGTGGCTTTGCAGGGTGAGATGGGGCGAGGTATAAATTTACTAAATAAATATAGAAGTAACTGCCTGGATTGCAACCAGCACTAAGTAGGGACAAACAGGATACTAATTGCATCAAAAGATTAAGCAATGCCAAGACTCTGATGAGGTCGGCAGGGAACCAACGAAAGCTTAGTAATAAACAGTTGTTTTTATACCTATCCTGGAGTTTGATGACTTTTTGTACTTTTGATATCAATACACCCGGGATTCGCATTTTTAAAGTAATTAGAGAGCACCAAGATTATAAATATTGGTCAGGCAACCCTTAAGATGATCCAGCCGTCTGACTGGGAGAATGCAGAAGGGGCAAAGAAGAGAGATTTATTCTAGACCTGGCATTGAGTGGGCCCTTAATCCATCCTGTTGGAACTGATCTACCACTCAGTCAGGTTCCTGATCTGGAACACCTTCAACAAGGTGAAGGGGACAGGGGGTTATTATATTATTTCAACATTTTTCCTCTTGTTATTTTTTTATAGGGTGTTTTTCTATTTAGGCAAGCTGCCTTGAGTTGCCACGTGCAAGTAAGTGGCAATACAAGTGTTCTTTTGTCTTTGAACTCTCAAACTCTTAAACTGCACCTGTGTAAACAATAACATGATTGAAACAATGAGTACGTTACAAAAAGAAATATGCGATGAGCAACAACAACATCAAAGGACAACGACTTTAAACTATATAGAGATGCAGAATAATTTTGAGAGGATGGATCAACTTATTCTCAACTTAATTTCACTTCAAGAAATTTCTGGAAATATAGAAGAAAGGATCAAAACACTTACTTTACAAAAGATATATAATAAGCAGCAAAGCTTCCAAAAGACAATGATTTTAAACTACAAGATAATGCAGAAGAACCTTGAGAGTATGAACCAAGTTACTTTCAACTTAACTTCATCTCAAGAATTTCTTCAGGAGAAGATAGCAGAGATGATTAAATGCAACCCTAAGGAAAGAAACTGGAGGATGGAACTATATAAAATAAAAAACAATGACTTAATTCAAAAGGAAAATATTTTAATATGTCTAAACAATTTGGAATATAGGGGAAAGAAGACACATATGTTTGAATTTGGCTGAATAATGGGAAAATCTTGAAACATATTACTTTGAGAGAGACTTTTTCTTTTTTTTCCTTTTCCTTTTTAGATTTATTCTTTCATGTTGGAACGATTTGAACAGGAATAAAATATAAAATATATGTTTTAAATGGGTTTTAGAGGATTAGATGGCTGGAAATATTAAAGGGAATGTTTAAAGTTTAAATAGATTAAATATATTTTTAGTATAGGTTGAGAAGAGTGGAAATTGAGGAAATTGATATATTTTGAACTGGAAGAAATGTAAGTCTCTCTCTTTCTCTTTTTTTCTTTTCTTTTCTTTTTTCTTTTCCTTGTTCCTCTTTTTCCTTCTCTTTGTATTTGGCTCTCTTTTGTCTCTTTATTAAGAAATATAAAAGTGTAGAGGGTTTATATATATATATAAAAAAACAGAAGAAAAAAAGCAGAATTAAATTCATAAATGTAAATATAGCTGAATGTTGAAATGATTGTTATTTGTAAGAACATTTAGAATGTAAAAGGAGAAATAAGTTGTTCTTTGTTTTCTATTGTTTCTTCTCTATTTTTAAAGTGATTGGGAAATATAAAAGTATGAGAAGGTTTGTGTGAAGGGAGAAAAAAGAAAAAGATGAAACATAGTTGAGTGTTAGAAAAAGACTCTTATTTGTAAATGTTTTTTCTTTTATTGGGGGGAAATAAACTGAAATAAATATAGTGACAGGATTTAAGATAAGGCAACTAAAACGATATATAGGACTATTGAGACTATATATTTAACTGTTGTTAAACAAACAAAATTGCTTTAATCTAATGTTTTGCAAGTAAAGATATGCAAGGGATAGGGGAAATCAAATGAAATTAACAGATGGGATATAGATTATAGAAATTAATTGTTAAGGATTGTTTTATAAATGTCACCTAAACAACATTCTGTTTTATAATGATTTATGTCATGTTAAAGGAAAAAAATTCTATATATATATATATATAAAGAAGAAAAAACAGCCACTATCACACACTTCTCCCAGAAGAACGAAGCTGAAGTCACCAGCCTGAGGATGACGGATGAGATTTCGTCGAAACGTTGCTCTTACACCTTCAATACTACGTGGGGAAAAACCCGAATGACCAAAGATCTACATACAAACACCCGCGAAAACCTTAGAAAACCTTAGAAAACCTTAGAAAACAAACCTCAGAAAACATATATATATACATATTGTATATGTTAGAGATTAAACTTGATTTGGGTTTCAGAGGGAATAGAGCATAGACGTACAGCTCCTTATAGACCTCAGCATAATGCATTTGTTGAACGGAGGGGCCAAACATTGCAAGCTATGATTAGATCTATGATTGAAGATTCTGGTTTACCTGATAGCTTATGGGGAGAAGCAGCAAAATGTGCTAATCATATTTTAAACAATGTGGTTAGTTCAGCTACAGGTAAAATTCCTTATACCTTATGGTATAAGAGAAAACCAAATCTTAGTTATATTCACACATTTGGGACACCTGCTTGGGTACATATTCCAAGTTCAATAAGAAATAAAGGAGAACATAGAGCTAAACAATTATTTTTTGTTGGTTATGAGTTAAACCATAAGTCTTATCGGTTCTGGGAGAAAGGTACTAAAAACATTTATTGTAGTTCTAGCGCTGTTTTTCAAGAACAGTCAGGCTGGGAAAGGGTAGAAGATATTGTATATATTCCTCAACAAGATTTAACTAACTCCTCAAATGAAAGTGATAAAGAAGAGGAGGAACCTGCTAGAGAGATCAAACAAGAACCACTGATAGTGGAGACAGGAGAGGAAGAAGATAATAATGTAAATGTACCTATAAGTCCAATAATTCTCAGAAGGTCTAACAGGGAAAGACGACAGCCTGATCGTTTCGAGGCAGGTTTAATTTGTCAAATAGACATTGAACCTTCTAATGTGGAAGAAATAAAAATGTATCCTGAGAATGAAAGAAAGAATTGGAAAGTAGCTATGGATAAAGAAATAAAGTCTTTGCAAGATCTTAATGTTTATCAAGAGGTTAAAATACCTAAAACAGAAAAGTTAATTGGATGTAAATGGGTTTTTAAACTGAAAGAAAGTGTTACAGGAGAGGTAATACATAAAGCAAGATTAGTTGCTCAAGGATTTGCACAGAATAATAGTGACTATGATGAAGTATTTTCCCCAACGTTAAGAGCTTCCACTCTTAGGGCTGCTTTAGTTTGGGCAGCAAATAAGAATTATAGTATAAAACATGTAGATATTGAAACTGCTTATTTGCATGCAACATTAAACCATGATATATATATGAAAGTTCCATCAGGAATAGAAAGTAAGGTAGGGTACTGTTGGAAACTGAATAAGAGTTTGTATGGTTTAAAACAGTCAGGTTATGAGTGGAATAGATGTTTAGTAAAAGAGTTAAATAGTTTGGGATTTAAAGCTAGTATTGCAGATCCTTGTTTATTTATAAAACAGCAAAATAGTGAATTATCATTGTTATTATTATTCACTGATGATATTGCTATTATAGCAAAAGATGAAACAGAAACTGAAAGAATAATTTCAGGGTTAAAAAGAAAATTTAGAGTAAAAGATCTAGGAGCTATTAGTCATTATCTAGGGCTGGATATTGTCAGAACTAGTAAAGGATTTAAATTGTCTCAAGCTAAGAAAATTAATGGTTTGCTGAAACGTTATAATATGGAAAACTGTAAACCAGTAAAAACACCTATGGTTCAAGGTTTTGAGAGTTCAGCAGATAACAGCAATGTCTTTGATAAAAAGATATATCAATCATTAATAGGCAGCTTGATGTATTTATGTAACTGGTCAAGACCTGATATAGCATTTACAGTTAATCATTTAGCTAGATATTGTGAGAATCCTACAACCAGATGTTGGCAAGGTGCGAAAAGAGTTTTAAGATATTTGAAGCACACCATACATTATTCTCTATATCTAGAGCCAACAAAGGAATTGGAACTAAAAGCATTTGCAGATGCTAGTTTTGCATCTGATACTGTAACCAGGAAATCCACTTCAGGATTGGTTGTATTATTGGGAAACGCTTTAGTAGGATGGAGGTCTAACAGACAGAAGCATATAAGCTTATCAACAACTGAATCCGAATTTTCTTGTTTATCTTTATTATGTACTGAGCTATTGGTATGGAAACAATTATTGTTTGATATGGGTTTAAATTGTAATGAACCAATAAAAGTGTATGAAGACAATCAAGCAGCTATAAAATTAGCAACTAATGCTGCAGTGAAAACTAGATCAAAACATACGGATCTACGGTATCTAAATGTCAGACAATGTGTTAAAGATAATTTGATTAAACTGGAATATTGTGCAATTGAAGATAATATTGCTGACCAGTTTACTAAGGCTCAGGGTGCTATAAAGCATAAATCTGTTTGTGATATGTGTAATTTGAGATTGTAAAAATATATGTATAATATGCCACCCAAAAGGGGAGATTGTTAGAGATTAAACTTGATTTGGGTGACAATATTATATAATGGAGTAAAAGCATCTTTAAGGAGTTAAACGGTCTAAGGGTGTGGCTGTAATTATTCCATATAAAAGAGAGTTAGATGTTACACGTAGTTGCTCTTGTATATGTGTTTGATGTTAGTGTTTGGATACCTCTTGTTCTCTTGTTTGCTAACTTGATATTTATTCTCTCAAGAATCAACTGCTTGCTACAGTGTATATTGTTTTTGATATTGGTAAGCAGCTTTTGTATTTTGATACTATGTTTTTTATGGACTGACTTTTATGTGCATGATACTGGATTGATACTTGGACTATTTCTTACTGTGTTTCTTTTTGTTGTCTGAGTAAAAATAAGTTATAAAACTCATGTTAGTGCATTACTGTTTGCCTAAAAGTCCCAGTACAACTTCCACTGTGTATTAATAATACTCTGTTAAACAAACCATTTTTTCAACAACATATTCTAACAGTATATATAAAACAAATGTTCTAAATAATAAATAAATGATTATGACCATGATTCAATCACTTGTTGCTGGTATGTATCCCGACAGCCTACACACTGGAGACAAATTCCTTGTGTGTCCAAACGGCCTTGGCCAATAGAGAATTCTATTCTATTCTAAACGCACAAGGCGGACCCCGTCACAATAGAGGCAAATACCCACTGCCAAGAACCAAGCGAAGGAGTCAACACCCCGAGTTCAAATCTAGCACAAGCCACAAATGCCTCAAGGCATGCCCCAAGCTTCTGAACCATTAGGCTAAGGAGACATCCCAGAGGCACAAGATGAAATATCGGCAGAACATCTGATTGATACTTCAATATGGCTCTCCTGAAGGACTCAACCACAAGATTTGGACAACAAAATGGAGGCTGCCTCCATTCCAAGGTATCGCTGAGAGATCCAGGCACAAAATCTCCTGTTAAGAGCTGGAATATCCAACCCCCTGGAACTGTGGAGAACTCCTTCACTGGAGAGTTCCTGAGTTGGGTAGAGGGATGGATTAGAAGATCTCTAAGGTCCCTTTCAATGCCAGGATTCTAGGTAGAGTCTGGGTAGACCAGCAAGGTCTGAGGGACCGTCTCTTGCCAGTCACATCCACTCAACCCACTAGAGTGGGGAGGCAAGGAACGCTGTGGGTCCCGTCCCCTAAGGAGGTACATCTGCTAGGACCCAGAAGAAGGGCCTTCTCCGTGGTGGCTTCCTCCCTTTGGAACATCATCCCTTCTGAAATTAGACTGACCGCCACTTTGACAGAAGGCCATGAAGACGTGATTGTGCCCCCGGGCCTACTTTGTGTTTTTGCTGCCTAGAGTCGCTGTGAGCAAATAGGTGGCTATATCAGTTCTCTGAATAAATTAACTTTCCCACTGGGTGACCAAGTGAGGAGTAACTTTTCCCCAATAAATTGCAGCCGAGTTGCATCTTCCTGCCTTTTGCCCAGATTTGCAGAAGTCCACCTGGGAGGAAAAGGATTTTGGATTTGCAGGCGGGAGATTGATCCCCTCCTCCTGAAAAATGGAAGCACCCATTGAAGCCTTTGCAAAAACAGGGGATCAATCCACCGAGAGGAATTCCATCTAGACAAATGGAGTTATTTTTCCCGATCGATGAAAGAGCAGAAATAGCTTCCTCTGAACTTCCTCCCTCAGCCAAAAGTCCCAAACTCAGTATCCTTCTGCACTGCTATGATGGCCCCATAGGCAAATAAGAAAACCTATCCCGTTTAGGTCAACAACCTAAGATATGCAGATGATACCACTCTGATGGCAGTAAGTGAAGAGGAGGAAGCTGAGACGAGCAACATGCCGGAGGGGCCGACTCCCCTGGTGAGTCAGCAAGAATTGACTGTGGCTGACGTGCTTATGGACCCCAGCCAAACCGAGGAGGAAACAGAACAGCAAGCAGAGGCCGGCAGCAGCGAGGGGGAGCTCCTATTGGATGCAAGAGAAAGACGTAGGATGCGTTGTCAGCAGCAGCAGCAACTATTGTAACGTCCCAAGAGGCGTGGCCGGGGGACATAGGGCCACACCCTACAGAGTATAAAAGGGGTGTGGCTGTGCAGGAAAGGCGTGGTGAACAATTTGTTGGTGTTTTGAGTACCGTGTAATCAAAAACTGCTCTTGAGATTTGTAAAGGTTCTGCCTCTCTGCATCTGGGCTTTGAAGTTGCTGGCCATCTGCCAAAGACCTTGGAACATCGCCTGGTAATCATAAAATTGATATACGATTTAACCCTTGGGAAAGAGTTAACTGTTAACGGAGCAGCTTCCATTTCTTTAGCCTGCGTTTGCTGCTGTTGGATTTTTGAGCCTCTTTAAGGCTACTTATTGGGAGGGGACAGAACATGTGTAGAGGACAGGAAGGGCTGGAGGAACGTTGTTCATGGGGACACGAGGGGTTGGACACGACTTCACAATTAACAACAACAATCCTGTTTAGCCTGAGTGTTCCCCTTTATTGGAGGAATTGTGCCCCCCCCCCTTTAAATAGCTTCTTCCATTTGTTAGGTTTTGCTGTGCATTTTCATGCAGAGCATTTCCTGAGTCTTTTGGAGAAAAATCTCCCCATCCCATCTGAGATTCTCACTTAGTATAGATTTATTTAAGCAGGAAAAAGTAGGTGAGCAAAGGCTTGACAGCTGGATACTTTCACTTTCACTTCCAATTAAGCTAAAGAGAGTGGGACTTTTCATCTCTTGATTCAAAAAACTGCTTCACAAAGAGAGCAATTGGCACCACAAGACACCCTGCAATTTCTCTCCCTTTTGGAGTAGCACACCACCAGCCTCTTGCAAGGATGGAAGTGGCACCAGGACACCCAAAACCCTCAGAATGGTGTCCTATCCTCAAGCAACAGCTGGCCAAATGAATGTCAGGAATGTCATATGATGCAGTTTTCCAAGAGCCAACAACCAGGGTTAGAAAACAGGTCTGTTGCCCAAGACCAGTTTTCATTAAGGGATATTGACATGATATTCAGCAGCAAACCACAACTACCCACAATCCCAATGGGGTAACAACAACTGGATACATATGATTGTGCAGGCAATAAGTAAACGGTGAGGGGCCATTTTTAATTTGGCAATTTTGGAAAAGGACCTAGAAGGAGGATCCTAATATTTGGCAGAAATACTTGGTTGTACATTCTGCAGCCATCTGACACCTGGTACGTGAACAGGACTTTTGCAATTGCTCCCAAACTCTTTGCATAGGTTTGTGTCATCCTAGCAAAGCAATACGAGGGAATGCACCCCATGTTGTGTGCACTTCTGTCTCACAAACAGCGGGCTACGTGCAAATGGCTATTCCACTTTTTGAAAAACCCGTTGGCTGCCAGACTCAGTCCAGTTACTGCAATTTTGAAATGGCTGCCACGAATGGCATCAAGGAATGTTTCCCAGGAGCCACTTTAAAAGGCTGTTTCTTCCACCTTGCCCACAACATGAGAAGCCATTGTGTAACAAGAGGAGCTGCCCGTGACTTCAACAGAGATGCAGAGTTCACCGTGAAGGCAAAAATCATTGTGCCCTTTGCATTGTGCCTGTCCTGGACCTGGGAGATTGTGTTGGTGCTCTAGAAGGATCTCTGCCAGGACAGTAGGATCCTGTTGTGCCAGCCTGCCTGCTGCATATCAACCTCTCTGCCATCTGGCTGCCAGCACTTTTTTTAAAAAATCCCATTTATATCCCGCCCTTCTCCGAAGACTCAGGGCGGCTTACCATCTAAGAAGCACAAATCAACGTGCTTAGCAATAAATGCCCTACTTGCCCTACGTCGTCATGCAACAGCTGGCCAAAGCCTTGCCATGAGCAGCACGTGACGCCCTCTTCCAACAGCCATCCACCAGAGTTAGAAAACCAGGCTCTTGCCCAAGACCACTTTTCATTAAGGGATAGTGATGACCAGGAGTTAGGGGACAGTATCAATTGGGAATACGTGCAGACGGCCCCTCTCTCTCTGGCCACTTGCAGACCTATGAATGCAGGGTCATGAAAGGACAGCAAAGGAAACACCAATATCCTAACTCACCTGGGAACAGCCTGGTGTCTTGGGGAAAGACCCAAACCACCCAAAAGTGAACATATGGCGTCTTGGGGGAAACACCCCAAAGGGAACATACTAGCTACTTCTGCTTCCTTATCTACAGAGTGTGCCAGCCTTAAAGGGCGAAGTCTTTTATCTTATGTGCGTCACAATTGCATATGTAATCAAAGTAGGTATGAAAATAAGGCTTTTCTGATATTTGGGGCTTTTTCTCTCTCTTAGAGAAGCCCATTATTGTTCAGCTGAATAAAAACATAAAGCTTGAAGGCAACGTCTGGTTTCCTGTATTTTTGTCAAGCGAAACCTCAGAATCTGCATATCAACAAGAACCCAGTCTCTCCTTTCAATGAATATTGACATGATATTCAGCAACAAGCCACAACGACCCACAATCTCAAAGGGACAACAACAACAACCGGGTACATATGATGGTGCAACCAGTAACTAAGCAGTGAGGGGTCAAAAAAGATGCTCCTTTTGGACCAAGAGGAACCATCCAGTCCATTCCTCAAGCAGCATCTGTCCAATGCAACACCCTGAACATCATATGATGCAGTCTTCCAACAGCCATCAACCAGAGTTAACTAAATAAAAACACCGGTTTTCAAACAGTACACCCAATTCTCTGCTTTCAGTGAATACTGATGTGAGTAGTAATGGGAGTGTCCCGATACTCCCATGTAACACCTCTACTGCATTGGCTTCCAGTTGCCCTCCGGGTGAGATTCAAGGTGCTGGTGATGACCTATAAAGCCCTAAATGGCTTGGGTCCGGGATATCTGAGGGAGCACCTGCTGCCGGCATCAAGCTCCCTTCGTCCAGTGCGCTCCCACAGGGAGGGTCTTCTCAGGGTGCCACCGGTAAGAGATTGCCGGTGGGTGATTCCCAGGGGGAGGGCCTTCTCTGTGAGTGTGTCCGCCCTTTGGAACGAACTGCCGATGGAGCTTCGGACTGCCCCCGACCTTCACTCTTTTCGCCGGGACTTAAAATCCTGGTTGTTCGAATTGTCTGGCCTGGACTGAGGGATTTTAAATTTTAAAGTATTTAATTAAATTATATTAAATTAATTTTAAAATTTAATTTTATTGTTATTAGGAATTGTGGGCCTTTACTAATTTAATTCCATTTTATTGTTCTTTTTTGTACTGTTTTAATTGCCCTGTGAACCGCCCTGAGTACTTCGGGAATAGGGCGGTATATAAATTCAACTAATAAATAATAAATAAATAAATAAATAAATATTCAGCAACAAGCCATAACTACCCCGGATCCCAACAGGTTAGCAACAACCAGCTGTGTATGATTGTGCAGGCAGTAAGTAAACCCAGGAAGTAGCAACAAGCCACAACTACCCTGGATCCCAACAGGTTAGCAACAACCAGCTGTGTACGATTGTGCAGGCAGTAAGTAAACCCAGGAAGTAGCATATAACCAAGGAAGGAAATGATCACCTTCTGCTTCCTTGTACAAACAGCTTAAAATCCTGACTTCTAAGCCCTCTTTCATTTTTCTGAAAATGTCAGCAAGACCAGCTCCTTTGCTTCAGTGCAGAAATAAAGTGTGCAAGTTCCATTTTCCCTACTCTAAGTGAATAATTGCCCCATTGTGTTGGGTGATTGAAACATCAGGTTGGCTCGTGGCCAACAGATTGGCAACTCTGCCTGGACACTTGCCTATCCGGCGGGGATGAAACGAAAGACAGACAAAAGCCTTTGGACCTGGTCAGTCTGATGACCATCTGCCCGCTAGGAAACTCCTTGCCAGGGCTGGCTATGCAGTTCCCCAGAGTTATGGTCCTGGGGGGGGGGACTTCAACTTGCTGTCCCTGGGACAGACCTCTGAAGCATATTGGGAATTCATGGCTACATGGTAGTCCTGGTCATTCTGGGGCTGACCAGGCAGTGTCCTCACCCTGGACATGGTTTTCTTGTCAGAGCAGTGGCTGCGTGCTCTGAGGGATGAACCTTCATTATCACCTCAGTTAAGGCCACATCATGTCCTGGTGGCAACTTTGAGATCCTCTTATGCTACAATCCTCTGTATAGGGAGGCTGGAGTCATTGCTTGGTCTGCACCGACCACTGATGGACCCAACTGGGTTTCAGAGTTGAAATACCTGCCTGGTTGCTCCATGGTTCTACAGAGGCACTGCCAACTGCCTAGAATAGGAAGGAAGAAAGCCTTGGACAGGATCGCATCAGTGTGGCCTTCTCTTGGCCCATAACTTCCATCCCTCCCCGTGGCTCATTGAGAAGCTCTAAGATTACTTTCCCCTTTGGAGTTGTGCACCACCATCTTCTTGGGAGGATGGAAGTGGCATCCTCAAGAAGCACCTGGCAGAAGCAAAGCCACGAACGTCACATGACGCAGTTTTTCCACCAACCAGAGTTGAAAGAAGGGTCTGTTCACAGAACCAGCATTTACTAAGCAACAGCAAGTCCATTTTCAGTACACTCATGCATCGTCTTCAGCAACAAGCCACAACTATCAAACAATCCCAACAGGTGAACGACAACTAGCTATGTATGATTCTGCAGGCAATAAGTAAACCCAGGAAGTTGCAGCTGCAGCTGCTGATTTTACCAGCATCCTCCCTACAGTTCAGTGCTTCACATTGCTCTGGACCCAGTGGTGAGGGTTCAAAAGAATAGAGGGAATTGGACGAGAAGGGAGATCAACTCTCTGGGACAATCTGCAGTCCAGCACATGCAAGGAACAAGTCTTCCCTTCTTTCTTCTGCCAGAACCTGCAGATATTACACTTCAGCCATCCACCTGCCTGGGACTAACTGACATGCTCAGCAATTGAAACATGTAGTCAGCACGTGTGATGGTGCAATCAGTGACTAAGCAGTGAGGGGTAGAAAAGGATGATCCTTTTGGGCCAAGAGGGACCTTTCCAGCCCATTCGTCAAGCAACACCTGACCAATGCAACACCCTGAATGTCATACGATGCAGTCTTCCAACAGCCATCAACCAGAATTAACTAAATGAAACATCGGTTTTCACACAACAGTACACCCAACTCTCCCCTTTCAATGAATACTGACATGATATTCAGCAACAAGCCACAACTACCCCCAATCCCAATGAGGTAGCAACAAACAGCTACATATGGTTGTGCAGGCAGTGAGTGAACCCAGGAAACAACAGGTGCAGAGTGCTGATTTAAGCAGCATCCTCCTTGTGCTTCAGGGCCTCAGACTGCTCCAAACCAAACTCTGAGGGGTTGAAAAAAAAATCTACTTGCTGCCATTATCAACCTCCCATCGCCCGGTTCGCTCCCACAGAGTCAGCCTCCTCAGGGTGCCGTTGGCCAGGCAATGCCGTCTGGCATCCCCCACGGGGAGAGCCTTCTCTGTAGGCGCACTGACCCTCTGGAATGAACTGCCTCCGGAGCTGCGGACGGCCCCTGACCTTCGGTCTTTCCGCCGTGACCTGAAGACTTGGTTATTCCAACAAGCGGGTCTGGACTGACTATGTTTTTTAAATTTGGCTTTTATTGAGTTAAATTGTCATGTATCTATTATATTTACTGTTTAATTCTTTTTTAAATTTTGTATTTCATGTTTCTTAAATTTTTGCTGTGAGCCACCCCGAGTCCTTAGGGAGAAGGGCAGCATATAAATTCAATAAATCTAATCTAATCTAATCTTTTGGGCCAAGAGGAACCATCCAGTCCATTCCTCAAGCAGCACCTGGCTAAAGCACAGCCACGAACGTCATATGACCCAGTTTTCCAACAGCCATCGACTAGAGTTAAAAGAAAGACCTGTTGCCCAAGACCTCTTTTCAGTCAAGCAATAGACACCCACCCTGCACTTTCAATGAGTGCTTGCATGATATCCAGCAACAAGCCGCAACTCCCATTATCCCAAAAGGTTAACCACAATCAGCTGCGTAGAATTGTGGAGGCAGGCAGTAAGGCCAGGAAATAGTAGGAACATATAATAGCAGCATCCTTCTTGTGGTACAAGGCCTCAGGTCATGAATCAAAACAAACTGCCAAAACACTTCCAGCACAGCTCATACAAAATACAGGCAACACCTTTGGAGCCAGTTAGCAAGCTGATCTTATATTACCTGAAGATTACAAGATCTATTTGCCCACACTGGGTGTAGAAGAGAGATTTTTAATTTGGTGATCTCGGAAAGGGACCTAGGAGGATTCTAATATCTGGCAAAAATGCTTGGTTGCACATTCTGCAGTCCTGCTTGAAAAACACTATAACCTACTGCGTTGTGCAGGAAATCTCAGATCCTGTCTATTATGCCTACTATCTCCTATTCTTAATAAAAGTTCCTGCTTGGAAGAAATTGTTTCCAAGAGTTCTGCTTTCTTAAGATGTGGGCTTGAAGTAGGTCCTGACAGTCATCCTAGCCAAACAGAACGAGGGCACACATCCCATGTTGTATGCACTTCTGTCTCACAAACAGCATGCTACGTACGAACGGTTATTCCACTTTGCGAAGAGCCTGCTGGCTCACACCCTGTTGTGGTCCATTTACTGCCATTTTGAAATGGCTTCCACAAATGGCATCAAAGAATGCTTTCCAAAAACTTCTTTAAAAGGCCATTTTAGATGAAGGATCTCCGCCAGGAGAGTAGGAATCTGTTGTGCTAGCCTGCCTGCTGCATAGCAGCTTCTCTGCCATCTGCCTGCCAGGAAGCTCCCTGTTAGGATTGACTGGAGACTGTTGTGATTCAGCATCAGCCTGTGGTATTGTCAGCTGAGTCTGATGATTCTGAAGAGGAGGAGGAGGAGGGGTTTGGAGAGCCTTTGGTATCAGAGGGAGGCTCTGATGCACTGCAGAACTCTCAGCCAGGCCCCTCCTGTCATGTTCCTCATCAGACTCAGCCGTGTGAGCACGAGGTATTGAACATAGATGATTCACAGCTGGATCTATTCAGGGACACTAGGAGCAGGAGGCAATACAGCAGAATAGAATAAAGAAAGGCAATGAGGCAACTTGGTGAGAAGAGGAGAAGGCAATGAGAAGCCATGCCTTGGGACTGCTGATAAAAGGGGAAGGTGTGGGAGGTGCTGGTTGCTGAAGGCAACCTTTTGAAGATCTTCTGCTAGAGTCCTGGTCTGTTATTCCTGTTTAACTCTTGTTTGAACTTTTGGTTTAACTCTTGTTTGAACTTTTGATTTCTTTGTAAATAAATTTGGTTGGGTTTTGCCAGCCTGTTGACTATAAAAAGGGGTTGTCCCTGACATTCAAACAGGGCCGGTCGTATGCTGGAACAGAACAGGGGCTTCAATCTGTCTCCCATCCCTCCCATGGTATAGTGGGGATCACAAAAAAGCCCTAAGAGTTCTCTTGCCTTCCAAGTAGCACTCTCTTCCAGACTGGCTGTGGAGGAAAGAGGGGGCTTGGGTTTACCTGGTTTGAGATTGGACATGGATGCACGCTTTCTGCCCTGTCTAAAAGAGTTTTAGCATCCTCCTCCTTGTGGTTCAGGGCCTCAGATTGCTCCAAAACCAACGGTGAGGGGTCAAAAAAAAATCCTCCATTTGTGCCAAGAGGAACCTCCATTCCTCAAGTAGCATCTGTCCAATGCGACACCACGAATGTCATATGATGCAGTTTTCCAACAGCCATCGACCAGAGTTAACTAAATAAAAAGACCAGTTTTCACACAACACTACACCCAATTGTCTGCTGTCAATGAATACTGACATGATATTCAGCAACAAGCTGCAACTACCCCGGATCTCAACAGGTTAACAAGAAATAGCTACCTATGATTGTACAGGTACTAAGTAAACCCAGGAAGTAGCATATGACCAAGGAACAAAACGGTCACCTTCTGCATCCTGGTGCAAACAGCTTAAAACTCTGATGTAAATATCACTTCCGGGCCCTCTTTTTTTTTGCTGGAACTGTCAGCAAGTCCTGCCCCCTTGCTTCTGTGAAGTAATAAGCTGTTCACCTTCCACTTTCCCCTCTCTGAGGGAATAGGTGGACTTTCGCGACTGGTAAATGAATGAGAAGATTGACTCTTGACCAAAAGATTGGGGATTCTGCCCGGACTATTGCTTGGCTTTGGGGCAATGAATCCTTGAAGTGTGTAGAGTCACAATGGATAAAGGTGCACCCTGCCCATTTTAGCAGCATCCTTTTCATCTTCAATGCTTCAGGCTGCTCCAATCTCAGTGGCGAGAGGTCAAAAGAATAGAGGGAATTGGATAAGAAGGGAGATCAGCTCTCTGGGACAATCTGCAGTCCAGGACGTGCAAGGGGTAAGTCTTCTGCCAGAACCTGCAGATATTAGACTCCACCTGCCTGGAACTAATTGGCATGCTCAGCAATTGAAACAAGAATCTGGCCCAACGCAGCACCTGGCCAAAGCTACGTGATGAATACACGATGCAGTTGTCCAACAGCCATCAGCCAGAGTCAGCAAGAAGAAAGGGAAGAGTTTCACTCAACCCACTCTACGCTTTCAGTGAACACCCACTGTAAGGGCCTACCTCAGTTAAACCTGCCAAGAAAGCAGAACTCTTGTGTCCTTCTCAAGATTATCAGATCTCTCCACGCCTCCTTTTCCTCCAACCTGACAGAAGGTAGATGGCCCCAAACACATTCCGTTCACACCCCGAAGTACAGCACTTCAAAGAGGACAGAACAAAGCAAAGGAAGTACACTGCACAAGGTCCACAGGGTACCCCCCACTTTCCCAGCACAAGGCAGAACCCAAAAATGAAAGCATAAGAAAGCATAAAGGTACACTGGGGGTCTGACACCCACTCTTCTCTTTCAATGAATATCAAGACATGATATTCAGCAACAAGCCGCAACTACCCACGATCCCAACAGGTTAACAACAACCAGCTACATGTGATTGCGCAGGCAATCACATGTAAGTAAACACCCATAAAACAGCCTAACAAACAGTGTGCTATCTACGAACGGCAGTTCTGCTTTGTGAAAAATCTGGTGGCTCACACGCAGTTGCGGTCCCCTTAGGGCAATTTTGAAATGGCTGCCATGAACGGCTTCACTGATGCTGCTTTAAAAGGCCCTTTCTTGCCAGAACATGAGGAAGCGTTTGGTAAGAAGTGGAGCTGCCTGTTGTGATTCAGCATCGGCAGCGGAGTCTGATGATTCTGTACAGGAGGAGGAGGAGGAGGGGTTTGGAGAGCCTTTGGTGTCAGAGGAAGGTTCTGATGCACTGCAGAACTCTCAGCCTGGCCCCTCCCATCTTGTTCCTCCTCAGACTCAGCTGTGTGAGCATGAGGGATTGGAAGAAGACGATCCACAGCTGGCTCTGTTCAGGGATGCTAGGAGTAGGAAGCAATCTAGCAGAGCAGAAGAGAGGAAAGCAATGAGGCAACTCGGGAGAAGGCAATGAGAAGTAATAATAATGGTAATGGTTTTCAAGGCCCTACATGGCATGGGTCCGGAGTACCTTAGGGATCACCTGCTGCCGGGGTCAACTTCCCTCCGCCCTGTGCGTTCCCACAGAGAGGGCCTCCTCAGGGTGCCACCGGTCAGAGAATGTCATCTGGTGGCCCCCAGGGGGAGGTCCTTCTCTGTGGGTGCCCCGGATTTATGGAATCGTTTGCTGGTTGAGCTCCGGATGGCGCCTGACCTTCGCTCCTTCCGACGCGATCTGAAGACTTATTTGTTCGAACAAGCCGGCCTGGCCTGATGGGGGATGGGTTTGGATTTTGTTGTTTTAAATGTATTTTAACCTATTGTTATAACTTGGGCATCTCGTTTAATTCTTTCTTAACTTTTGTATTTTTGTATTTTTATATGTTTGCCCTGTTCACTGCCCTGAGTCCTTCAGGAGAAGGGCGGTATACAAATAAAATTATTATTATTATTAATGAGAAGCCATGCCTTGGGACTGATAAAAGGGGAAGGTGTGGGAGATGCTGGTTGCTGAAGGCAACCATTAGAAGAGCTTCTGCTAGAGTCTTGGTCTGTTATTCTTCTTTAACTCTTGTTTAACCTTTTGGTTTAAGTCTTGTTTGAACTTTTTGTTTAACTTTTGTTTGAATTCTTTGTAAATAAATTTGGTTGGTTTTTTCCAGCCTGTTGATTATAAAAAGGGGTTGTCCCTGACATTCAAACAGGGACGGTCATTGGCTGGAACAAAACACCGCCCCTGACTTTGCGACGCAGAGTTCGCTGTGAAGGCAAAAATGATTGTGGCCTTGGGATTGGTCCCTGTCTCAGACCTGGAAGACTCTGTCGGTGCTCTACAAGGATCTCTGCCAGGAGAATAGCAACCTGTTAAGCTAGCCTGCCTGCTGCATCATCTGCCTGTCAAGAAGCTCCCTGCCAGGATTCGCTGTGTAGACCCCCTTTGATGCTGTCCCTGGGACGGGTGCTCCAAAGCGCCTTGGGAATTCACGGCCTCTGTGGCAGCCATCAGCTCTCCCTGGTCATTCTTGGTCTATCTGGAACTAAAATTGATCTTAGATATGGTTTTCTTGTCGGAGCAAGTAGCTGTGTGATCCAAGGGAAGTGTGAACTTCCATGATTCCTCTATCACCGTCAGATCATGTCCCGCTAAGGAAAGAGGGGGTTTGGGTTTACCAGGTTTGAAATTAAACTTCGATGCTGTCTGGCCTGGCTAAAAGAGTGGGTGAACCTCCAGAAGAGGAGGCTGGTTGGTTTAGAGGGTTGTGAATTCAGGATTGGATGGCACGTACCTTTGCAGAGATATATGTCATCCTAGCAAAGCAATATGAGGCTATGCACGATGTAGGGAAAAGAATTCAGACCCAGGTCGATAGAAATGCTCTGAACCAGCCAGGCAGCCTCGTCTCTCTGAAACCAAACTGAGCAACTGCCCGCTGAACTTTTATTCACCTCCTTTTTCTGAATACCAAATACAGCATTACATAAACCCCATCAATCTCAAAAAATAGGATACATAGTGATAATTGGATACGTAGTGAGAACTACTCAGGTGCCTATGAGATCATTACAAAAACAAAATACTAAAAGATATATGTGAAAGCTCTATCATAGCGTTTCCCAAACCTCCCACATTCCATCCTGTGCAAACCAGGAGAGTGTGCTCATCACTTCAATTCACGTAGAGGCCGATAAGAAACGTTTGGGAAAGCTGAAGGTTGGGAGGCCAAAAGCTGGCCGTTCCCACACACCCTGTGATGTATGCCCTCCTGCCTCAGAAACAGCATGCTAGATACAAATGAGGTGAGGCGCTCCGACCCTCTGCTTCTTTCCCGAGGTTCCGGGAGCGAGGATGTGCAGCCTCCTGAGCTCCGGCTGTTGTACCTGAATGCCAGGTCCGTGGTTAACAAAGCTCCCCTTGTTAGGGATTTAGTTGAGGGTGAGCATGCGGACCTGGCTTGCATCACGGAGACTTGGTTGGGCCCAGAGGGTGGGGTCCCTTTGGTTGACCTTTGCCCACCAGGCTTCCAGGTGCTACACCAGCCTCGAGCTCAAGGTAGGGGTGGGGGTGTGGCGGTGATCATTAGGGAGACCTTATGTCCGCGGGAGACCACCGTTCCTCAGATAGTCGGGTGTGAGTCTCTCTTTGTGAGATTTGGTTCTGGGGCGCAGTTGGGCTTGCTGCTCGTGTACATTTCGCCTAGTCGCACAGCGGCAGCCCTGCCCGAGCTGCTCGATATCCTCTCGGGGTTGGTGGTTGAGTTCCCCAAACTTATAGTTTTGGGAGACTTCAATCTACCATCCCTGGGAGGCTCATCTGAGCTCGCTCAGGAGTTCATGGCTTCCATGACGGCCATGGACCTGACGCAGGTAATTTCTGAACCAACTCATGAGGGAGGCCACACCCTTGACCTGATTTTCTTATCTGGACGGTGGTTGGATGATCTTGGTGGGGGCTTTCCATTTATTATGCCCCTGTCATGGACCGATCATCACCTCCTGCAGCTGGTCTTCCATTTTGCCACCCCCCGCCGTGGGGGTACAGAGCCAATTAGATGGTACCGCCCCAGACGCCTAATGGATCCTGATAGATTCCAAGCGGCGCTGGGGTCCCCACCTGCCTCCATTGCTCACAACTCGGCGGATGCCTTAGTGGAAGCCTGGGAAAGGGCAGCCACTGAGGCACTTGACCGGGTTGTACCCTTGCAGCCCCTGACCCGGTGCAGATCCCAGCGAGCTCCATGGTTCTCCGCGGAGCTCCGGGAGATGAAGCATCGGAAACGGGGCCTAGAGAGCTGCTGGAGGTCCAGCCGATCTGAACCCGACCGATTGCGGTTAAGAACCTACATTAGGTCTTATCTCGCTGCGATGAGGGAGGCGAGGTGTAATTACTTCTCCACCCTCATCGCGTCCGCAGATAATCGCCCGGCCGCCTTGTTTAGGGTGACTCGCTCCCTTCTTAATCAGGAGGTGAGGGAGGATCCCTTGCAGGGTCGTGCCGAGGAGTTTAGTCAACATCTGTCGGATAAAATCGCTCGGATTCGGACCGGTTTGGACTCCAGCTGGGCAGAGTCTGGCGATCAGGACACGGGCGGTCCTGTCAATGTTATCTGGGAGGAGTTTGATTCTGTGACCCCTGATGAAGTGGACAGGATTATGGGGAAGCTGAGTTCCACCACATGTTTATTGGATCCGTGCCCTTCTTGTCTGGTTTATGCAGCTAGGGAGAGGACACGAGGCTGGCTCCAGGCGGTTATATCTGCTTCTTTGAGCGAGGGTTATTTCCCCACCATCTTGAAGGAGGCGGTGGTGAGACCTCTCCTCAAGAAGCCTGCCTTGGACCCAGCTGTATTGAACAACTTTCGTCCAGTCTCCAACCTTCGCTTTCTTGCGAAGGTTGTTGAGAGTGTGGTGGCGCATCAGCTCCCTCTGGTCCTGGATGAAGCGGATTATCTGGACCCTTACCAATCGGGTTTCAGGCCCGGGCACAGCACGGAGACGGCATTGGTCGCTCTGGTGAATGATCTCTGGAGGGCTCGGGATAGGGGATATTCCTCTGTCCTAGTCCTATTAGACCTCTCGGCGGCTTTCGATACCATCGACCATGGTATCCTGCTGCGGCGTCTCAGGGGATTGGGAGTGGGAGGCACGGTTTTTCAGTGGTTCTCCTCCTATCTCCTGGGACGCTCGCAGTCGGTGTTGGCAGGGGGGCAGAGGTCGACCCCTAGGACTCTCGCTTGTGGAGTTCCTCAGGGGTCGGTCCTCTCGCCTCTCCTGTTCAACATCTATATGAAACCGCTGGGTGAGATCATTCGTGGTTTTGGAGTTGGGTATCATCAATATGCTGATGATACCCAACTTTTTATTTCGACCCCAAACCACCCCAGTGATGCCCTCGCTGTGATGTCCCGTTGCCTGGAGGCGGTTCGGGTCTGGATGGGGAGGAACAGACTTCAACTCAACCCTGACAAGACTGAGTGGCTGTACATTCCGGCTTCCCGGGACACCTGGGATGTTCCATCTCTTTCTATGGGGGGTGAGCTTTTACCCCCTGTGGATAGGGCTCGCAACTTGGGAGTCCTCCTAGATTCACGACTCACTTTGGAGGATCATATAGTGGCCGTGACTAGGGGGGCTTTTGCCCAGGTTTGCCTGGTGCGCCAGTTGCGGCCCTATCTGGACCGGGAGGCCTTATGTACGGTCACTCATGCGCTCGTGACCTCTCGCCTAGACTACTGTAATGCTCTCTACATGGGGCTTCCCTTGAAGACTACTCGGAGGCTCCAACTGGTACAGAATGCGGCCGCGAGAGTTGTCTTGGGAGTTTCCCGGTACTCCCATGTTACACCTTTGCTCCGTGAGCTGCATTGGTTACCAGTTGTCTTCCGGGTAAGGTTCAAGGTTTTGGTTATGATCTTTAAGTCCCTACATGGCATGGGTCCGCGATACCTCGAGGACCACCTGCTGCCGGCGTCGACTCCCCTCCGCCCTGTGCGTGCCCACAGAGAGGGCCTCCTCAGGGTGCCTCCGGTCAAGGAATGTCGACTGGTGGCCCCCAGGGGGAGGGCCTTCTCTGTGGGTGCTCCGGCATTATGGAACCAACTGCCGGTTGAGCTCCGGACGGCATCAGACCTCCGATCCTTCCGTCGCGGGTTGAAGACCCATTTATTTGAACTAGCGGGTCTGGCCTGATGGGGGTATATGGGTTTTTATAGGCTTGTTTTATCATTCTTGTTTTAACTTGGGCATTGATTTAATTGTTTTTTAATTTTTGTATTGTTATTTATATATGCCCTGTGAACCGCCCTGAGTCCCCTAGGGAGAAGGGCGGTATAGAAATCTCAATAAATTAAATTAAATTAAATTAAATAGCTACTTTGCTAAGAGTCTGGTGACTCACACCCAGCTGTGGTCCATTTACTGCCATTTTGAAATGGATGCCAGGAATGGCATCAAGGAATGCTTCCCAGAAGCCACTTTAAAAGACCATTTCTTCCACCTCGCTCACAGCATGAGAAGCCATTGGGTAATAAGAGGAGCTGCCCTCAATTTCAACAGTAACGTGGAGTGCGCCATGAAGGAAAAGGTGATTATGGCCTTGTGGGTAATGCATTTCTTCAAAAACAATGTTGGTGCTCTAGGAGGAGTAGGAACCTGTTGTACTAGCCTGCCTGCCACACAGCAGCCTCTCTGCCTGTCAGGAAGCTCCTTGCCAGGGTTGACTGGAGACTCCTGGGGGGCTTCAACTAGAACAGGGAGGCAAGGAATGTTGTGGGCCTCATCCCCTAAGGCGATACATCTGGCAGGACCCAGAAGACCCTTCTCCGTGGTGGCTCTCTCTCTCTGGAACATCATCCCACCCAGAGATTAGACTGGGCCCCACTCCAGATCTCTTCCGGAAGGTGGCTGAAGACCTGGTTCTGCCAGTGGGCCTGGGGGACCCAGAGTGAGATGGAGCCCATTAAATGGTTAATCTGAATGGGTGTTGCTGCCAAGGTGGAGAGGGTGTGTGTGGGGGCTATTATTTCATTATTTTTCTTCTTGTAATTTCTCCCCTTTCTACAGAGTGTTTTTATATCTGTGCAAGTCGCCTTGCATCTACTAGGCGTGAGTTAGGCGGCAACGTGAATTTTCTAAATAAAATAAAAAAAAAAACCTGTCCCTGGGATGGGCCCTCTGAAGCATTTTGGGAATTGATGGCTGCCGTGACAGCCCTGGGCCTCTCTCTGGTCATTCTAGGCCTGATGCGACAGTGGCCTCACCTTTGACGTGGTTTCCTTGTTGGAGTAGTGGCTGTGTGTTCCCAGGGAACAGCCTTATGTGGCTCCTCTGTCAAGGCCATAGTATCCCCTGACAGCTCTGAGTTTCTCTTATGGCAGCCCTCTGTCAAGCACTCTTCCAGCAGCCAACAGCTATCAACCAGAGTTAACAAGGTGGCCTCTTGCCCAAGAGAGCTTTTGTTCAGCAATAGCAACCCACCCTCCTCTTTGAAAGAACACTTGCATGATATTCAGCAACAAGCCGCAAGTCCCCCCAATCTCATCCAGTTAACCACAACCAGGTAAATAGGATGGCACAGGCAGTAAGTAAACCCAGAAATTAGAGGGTGTGCGATGTGGATTGTAGCATCCTCCTCGTGGTTCAGGGCCAAAGATTGCTCCGAACTCAACGGGGAGGGGTCGAAAAAAATCCTCCTTTCGGGACGTGAATGTGGAGTGATGACAGATAAAGATGCATCCTGCCCATTTTAGCAGCATCCTTTTCATCTTTCAGCTCTTCCACAAACCTTGTAATAATTGGCAGGCTCAGCAATCGACACACGTAGCCAGCCAGTGGACCCCAATCTGCAGTCTCCAAGTCCCAAACTGGGTGAATCTTTCACCTCTTACTAGCAAGGACTTTTAGCCAACTCTCAGCTATTCAGTCTTCAAGGGTCAGCTGGCCAAAGCAACGTCACAAACACGTGATGCTATTTTCCAACAGCGGCCAACCGGAGTTAACTAAATAAAAGCACCGATATTCACATATCAGTAGCACCACTCTTCTTGCTTTCAATGACTACTCACTTGGTTTTCAGTAACAAGCCACAACCAGCTCACAATCCCAGCAGGTTAACCACAACCAGCTACATATGATTGTGCATGTGTGAAGGAAACCCAGGAAGTAGCATATGACCAAGGAATGAAACATCCCCTTCTGCTTCCTTGTGGAAACAGTTTAAAACTCTGATGTAAATCTGACATCCGAGCCCTCTTTTTTTTTCTTTTTGCTGAAACTGTTAGCAAGACCTGCTCCTTTGCTTCTGCGCAGAAATAAAATGTTCAGGTTCCCCTTTCCCTACTCCAAGGGAATAACGGGAGAATGGTGACAGGTAAGTGAACCTCCAGGTTGCCTCTTGACCAACAGATTGCCAATTCTGCCAGGATTATTGCCTGGCTTTCGGGCAATAAATCCTCAAAGGCTGCAGAGTCATGACAGTTTCGCCCTGCTGATTTTACCAGCATCCTTCCTGCAGTTCAGTGCTTCACATTGCTCTGGACTCCAGTGGTGAGGGTTCAAAAGAATAGAGGGAATTGGACAAGGGAAATTGGCTCTCTGGGACAATCTGCAGTCCAGGACATGCAAGGGGTAAATCTTCCCCTCTTTCTTCTGCCAGAAACTGCAGATATTAGACTTCAGTCATCCACCTGCCTGGGACTAGTTGACACGCTCAGCAATTGAAACACATAGTCAGCACTTTGAAGTCCCAAATGAGTCTTTCACCTCTGAGCATCAGGGACCCTTATCCCACGATCAGCCACTCAATCCCCAAAACTTTGCAGTTTCCATCACATCTAATAGAATGGGAAGAGAACGGGAAGATGTTCCAACGATAAAAGAGGATAATTGCACCAAATGATTGATTCAAATAAAACTGGATTTGGAAAAATGGCAAAAAAATTTGCAAATGTCGATATTAGGAAGAACTGCCACAGTGAAAATGAATTTACTGCCGAAAATTTTATTTCTGTTTCAAACAATGCCTATAAAATTGGACGTGCTCAGCAATTGAAACATGTAGTCAGCACTTTGAAGTCCCAAATGCCAAACTGGATGAGCCTGCACTAGTGCCAAATATCTGTAGCTCGGGTGGAGAATGAGGGTGAAGTTTTGTTCTCCGAGCTTGGTGGTTCTTTTCAGAACATTTTGTTACCAGCTAGGTGACCTCTTCAGCGATGTTTAGTGGACTACTCTATCAATCTATCGCCTCTGACCAGCAGGGATCCTTATCCCACCACCAGCCACTCAATCCCCCAAATGTCCCATTTTCCATCACATCAAAAAGAACTGATGTCAATGTTTTGTGTTATTCATCGGAACCATGACAACTGGATTTCAACTTGCAGGGAACCACCAATCTCATCCTCTATCAGCACCTGGGCAAAGCAACGTCACAAGCTCATGACGCGATTTTCAACAGCCATCAACCAGAGTTAACAAAATGAAAATGCCAGTTTTCACACAACAGTAGCACCCCACCCTCCGCTTGCAATGAATACTGACATGATGTTTAGCAACAAGCCACAACCAGCCCAGAATCCCAACAGGTTAGCAACAACCAGCCACCTAGGATTGTGCAGGCAGTAAGTAAACCCAGGAAGTAGCATATGACCAAGGAATGAAATGGTCACCTCCTGCTTGCTTTTGCAAACAACTTAAAACTCTAGGCCCTCTTTCATTTTCCTGAAACAGGCAGCGAGTCCTGCCCCCTTGCTTCTGCACAGAAGTTCAAGTTCCACTTTCCACAGTCTGAGTGAATAACTGGAGTATCGCAACAGGTAAATGAACCACAAGGTTGGCTCCTGACCAACAGGTTGGCGACTCTGCCACGACTGTTGCCTGGCTTTAGGGCAATGAATCCTTGAAGGGTGCATTCATGACAGACAGGTACAAGTTCACCCTGATGATTTTAGCAGCATCCTTCTCATCATTTAATGCTTCCTATTGCTCCGAACTCAAGGGTGCGTGGGAAGTCAGCTCCCCAGACAAGGAAATATTAAAAGGGCAGAAAAATATATTTCCTAAAAAGAAATTGAAGAATCAGGAAAGCATGCCCAGGTTTTGCAATAGTCTCAGGTTTCCTTCCCCCCCAAGCAGAAAACCAGTTCTACAGACATGCAAATGTGAGCCATCAAGAAGGTTGGAGCCAGGAGCTTAGGAAAAACAAAGACATATCCCAGGCACCGGGAGGCAGGGGCTGGGACATGCCCACAACCAACAAGCTTCCTAGAAGGGCACTCCTGGACTCAAGACAGAATACGTGACACAAGAACCGGAAATAACTTCAAACAATGGAGTACAGGGGGTATAAATACCCACCACCCACATGTGGTCAGTCCTTTTTCTGTTGGATCCATACTTCTGTCTATAATAAACTACAACTTTCTTCCCAAAGCAGTTGCCATGTTTATTCCCCGCTTGAATGAATCATGATGAAGACTTTTCTTCCTACAGGTGAGTAGTCAAAAGATTAGCAGAAACTTGAGAAAAAGGAAGAGCAACTTTTTGGGACAACTGGACAGTCCAGGTCATGGAAGGAGGTAAGTTTTTCCCCGTTTCCTTTGCCAGAAGCTTCAGAAATTGGACTCTAGCTATCCACAAACCTTTTAATAATTGGCAGGCTCAGCAATTGACACACGTAGCCAGCAAGTGAACCCTAATCTGCAATCTCCAAGTCCCAAATTGGATGAATCTTTCACCTCTTACTAGCAAGGACTTTTAGCCAACTCTCAGCTGTTCAGTCTCCAAGCAGTAGCTAGCCAAAGCAATGTCACAAACTCATGATGTAATTTTCCAACAGCCATCAGCCGGAGTTAACTCAATAAAAGCACTAGTTTTCAGAAAACATTAGCACCACACTCTCCGCTTTCAATGAATACTCACATGCTCTTCAGCAACAAGCCACAATCAGCCCACAATCTCAACAGGTTAACAACAACCAGCTACATACTATTCTGCATGCACTAAGGAAACTCAAGAGGGGGTAAATAACCAATGGGGGGGGGGAATGCAAGCTTGCTCTTCCTTGTACAAACAGTTTAAAAATCTGGTGAAAATCTGACTTTTAGGCCCTCTTTGCTTTGGCTTAAATTGTCAGCAAGAGGTGGATCTGCGTTTAAGCACAGAAATAAAGGACTTAATTTAACATAAGGTTACCCCTTGTGCCAAGCAAAGGAAGCATAATGTTAGTTCTGGACCCCAGATTTGCAACTCTTCCAGGACTCCTGCCTGGGTTCAGAGTAAATCCTTGAAGGCGCAGAATAACAAGGAACAGATAAAGTGCAAACTGCTTATTTTAGCATCCTTCTCCTCGTAGGTCAGTGCCTGAGATTGCTCCGACACCAACTGTGAGGGGTCAAAAGAATAGCAGGAGAAGAAGGGAGACCAACTCAAAAATCCAGGTCATGGAAGGGGGAAGTGTTCTTCTGCCACAACCTGGCATGGGTCCGGATTACCTACGGCAACACCTGCAGCCGGTGTCAACCTCCCTCCGTCCAGTGCGCTCCCACAGAGAGGGCCTCCTCAGGGTGCCTCTGATCAAAGAATGTCGATTGGTGGCCCCCAGGGGGAGGGCGTTCTCTGTGGGCGCACCAGACGTATGGAACCGCTTGCCGGTTGAGCTCCGGACGGCCCCCGACCTTCGCTCCTTCTGGCGTGATCTAAAAACGTATCTATTTGAGCAATCTGACCTGGTCTGATGGGTTAGGGTTGGGGTTTTAATACGTCTTAATTATTGTTTTAACCTTGGGCATTTATTTAATCGCTTTTAACTTTTGTATCCTGTTTTGTATTTATTGCCCTGTACACCGCCCTGAGTCCTTCGGGAGAAGGGCGGTATAAACATATAATAAATAAATAAATAAATAAACCTGGGAAGTGTTCTTCTGCCCAGGTTCGCCTGGTACACCAGTTGCGGCCCTACCTGGACCGAGATGCCCTATGCACAGTCACTCATGCACTTGTGACCTCCCGTTTAGACTACTGCAATGCTCTCTACATGGGGCTGCCCTTGAGGACCACTCGGAGGCTTCAGCTGGTGCAGAATGCAGCCGCGTGAGTAGTGTTGGGGGTCTCCCAATACTCCCATGTAACACCTCTGCTCCGCGAGCTGCATTGGCTTCTGGTTGCCCTCCGGGTGAGATTCAAGGTGCTGATGATGACCTATAAAGCCCTAAATGGCAAGGGTCCGGGATATCTGAGGGAACACCTGCTGCCGGCATCAAGTTCCCTTCGTCCTGTGCGCTTTCACAGGGAGGGCCTTCCTAGGGTGCCGCCGGTAAAAGAATGCCGGCGGATAACACCCAGGGGGAGGGCCTTCTCTGTGGGGGCGCCTGCCCTTTGGAACCAGCTGCCCGTGGAGCTCAGGACTGCTCCCAACCTTCGTTCATTCCGCCGGGACCTGAAGACCTGGCTCTTCGAGCTTTCCGGCCCAGGCTGAGTTTTAATTGGGGTTTTAATTGGGGTTTTATATTTTTTAGGGATTTAATTTAATCTTTTTAAATTATTCTTAATTTTTGTATCGATGTTTTATATACCCTGTAAACTAGTAAACCTGACGTTCGCTCCTTCCGACGCGGTCTGAAAACCTATCTATTTGAACAAGCCGGCCTGGCCTGATGGGGGATGTGTTGGGGTTTTTATTGTGGATTTTTATATTATTCTATTGTTTTAGCTCGGGCTCCTATTTAATTCTTTTTTAATTTTTGTACTCTGTATTTTTATATTTTAATTTAATTTAATTTATTAATATTTCTATACCGCCCTTCTCCCGAAGGACTCAGGGCGGTGTACAGGGCAAGAATAAAACACAGAGATTTACAAAAGATAAAAGATAATTAAATACATGCCCAATTAAAAATACAGTAATACATATTAAAAACCCCCAATAAAAATAGTAAAAAACCCCACCAATCCCCCCTCAGGCCAGGCCGGCTTGCTCGAACAAGTATGTTTTCAGATCGCGGCGAAAGGAGCGAAGATCGGGCGCCGTCCGGAGCTCAACCGGTAACTGGTTCCATAGCTCCGGGGCACCCACAGAGAAGGATCTCCCCCTGGGGGCCACCATATGTGCCCTGTTCACCGCCCTGAGTCCTTTGGGAGAAGGGCGGTATACAAATATAATAAATAAATAAATAAATAAACTGCCCTGAGTCCTACTGGAAAGGGTGGTATATAAATTCAATAAAATTCAAATTCAAATTCAAATTCAACAGATATCAAACTCAAAAGCCATCCACATGCCGACCTCCGGGTGGCAAGGCTCCGCCGCCGGCAGCCATTCAGGCTGTCAGCCCCGTTGTTTCCGTAGAATCGCCAAATACAGCGCCGATCAGCTGTTTTGGCGGCTCGGAAGCCCCCTCCTCGGGAGAAGAGGGGGGGGTGAGCGCCCAGGCAGGGGTAGAGCTCTCCCGGGCTGCCAGAGTTGAAACTCTGGTGGCTGAAGGATCGAGCCACCCCAAAGCCTGAGTTTGCTCCGGACCTCAGGACGCCTCTGCTCCAGGGCTTTGGAGCAGAGCAGGGCATAGCAACCATCCCTGCCAGCGAGAGTGAACTTTGGATTACTTGGATGCAGGCAGAGCGGTACAGGAGAATCATGTGAAAGCAAGTATATGATCTTTAACTCGGTGGACTTTGTGGAGTTTGTTAAAAGTGAAAGTGCGCAACAGGCTCAAGTGGGTGAAAATGGCTGCCAAATCTTCTAAAGCGCGGGGGCTTCCCCGGTGCAGCAATCTTCGTTACAAGCTTTAATGCCCCCCCTCATGCACCTGCACCTGCACCTGCACCAGCTTTAACAGTGAAAGATCTGCAGGATGTTTTGCAAGAGGCTTTGAAAAAGCAGTCTCAACAATTAGCTGAACTTATGGAGGAGAAGCTTACGTAAATTGGAATTTAGGAGGAAAGAATTAGAGGATGAAATTAAGGAAAAAGAAAAGGCTTTAATTTTGAATCCATCTGACAGGAAGATTAAAGAGGTAATTACTTTACTTAGGGGTCAGTTTGACAAGTTAATGGCAGATCAAGTAGCAACTAATTTGCGGTATGCTAGACATAATACTTTTTGTAATGCTAATAAACCAGGTAGATGGTTAGCTTATTTGTTAAGAAAGAAGGAAAGGGCTGCTAATATAGATAGAATAGAACATAAGGGGAAAATAGTGTATCAGCAGAGTCTTATTAAAAAGACTTTTGTTGATTTTTATTCTAAGTTGTATGCTAGAGATAAGATTAGAGATGCAGATATAGATGATTATTTGATAAGAGCTAATATTCCTGTGCTCATGCAAGAACAAAAGGAAGGGATGAATCAGTTGATAACTGATGAAGAAATTTTTTTAGCAATCAAACAATTGAAAGTGGGCAAAGCGCCGGGTACTGACGGATTGACTGCTGTGTATTATAAAAATTTGCAGTTGGAAATGGTGAAGCCTTTAAGGGAATTATTTAAGACAGTTCAAATGGGGGGAGGGGTACCTCCATCTTGGAAGACTTTTATTTCTTTGATTCCGAAGGAAGACCAGGATGTCACCCAAGCCAAAAATTATAGGCCAATATCACTTTTGAATACTGACTACAAGATATTTGCAAAAATTTTAGCTAACAGGTTAATGAGGGTAATACAACAAGTAATTCATGGTGATCAAACTGGATTTATAAGTGGTAGACAAATGAAGAATAATGTGAGACATATTGTAGATTTATTGGAATTTTTGAAAAGAAACAATCAGATCCCTGCAGCGCTGATCTTTTTCGATGCTGAAAAAGCCTTTGATTAATTGGATTGGCAATTTTTGATGAAAGTATTAGAGAAAATGGAATTTGGGGATAAATTTTTACAGCCAATTAGGGCTATATATCAAAAGCAAACAGCCCGTATAATAGTTAATAATAGTTTGACCGAACTATGTAATATTGAAAAAGGTACAAGGCAGGGGTGCCCGTTGTCACCTCTATTATTTGTTTTAACATTGGAAATATTACAGATTAAAATATGTAATTCGGATAAAATTAGGGGAATCCAAATAAGAGATCAGGATTATAGATTGAGGGCGTTTGCAGATGATCTGGTTGTTACAATAACTCAGCCCGATTATTCAGTTGTAGAATTGATGGAGATAATAATGCAATATGGGAAAGTTTCTGGATTTAAGATTAATATACAAAAAACTAAAATACTGTCTAAAAATATGACAGTATCACAAAAGGCTGTTTTAGAAGAGCTAACGGGATTTGAAATAGTTAAAAGGGTTAAATACTTGGGGATATATTTGTCAGCCTCAAATGTGAAGTTATACAAAAATAATTATGAAAAGTTATGGGGAAAAGTTCAAAAAGAATTAGATAGTTGGAAAAAATTACAATTATCTTTATTGGGAAGAATTGCAGCAGTGAAAATGAATGTTTTGCCAAAATTTTTATTTTTATTTCAAATGATACCTATACTTAAAAAGGATTTAAACTTGGAGGAATGGCAAAAAGGAGTTAATAAATTTGTTTGGGCAGGGAAAAAGCCACAAGTTAAATTTAAGATAATGCAAGATACGCGTGAAAGAGGTGGTCTTAAAATGCCTAATTTCAAATTATATTATGAGGCTGCTGCTTTGTCAGCGATAAGCGACTGGTTTAATTTAACACAAGCGAGATTATTAAATCTTGAGGGTCATGATTTGTTATTTGGATGGCATGCTTACTTATTGTATGATAAGAAGGTGGATAATGTGTTCAAGGTACATATTTTAAGGTATGCTCTGTTACGAGTTTGGAAAAAGTATAGACACAAGTTAAATTATAAGATACCTATATGGGCAATACCGAAACACGCAATAGAAAATATAAATGTTGGGTTTAAACATGATGTGACTACATATAAGGAAATTTTAAATTTGGAAAGGAATGTATGGCAATTAAAGCCATATAATATTTTAAGAGAAGAAAAGATTGTACAAACTTGGTTTCAGTATGGGCAATTATAGGCCAGGTGGAGGGAAGACCAGAAAATTGGTTTTTCAATGATTTGTGAAAATCTGGTAAAGCAAATTAGAGATCAAGGTCAAGCACATATTAAAAGGATATATCTTGCATTGATAGAAATTGATTCAGAGACAGAACTTGTTAAGAATGCGGCCGCGAGAGTTGTCTTGGGAGTTTCCCGGTACTCCCATGTAGTTATCCTAGACTCCCAAAGACCTTTTTGCCTTCTATATTGAAAGTTATAAGGTTCTGCATTCCTGTCTCTAGTGATAAACCTCTGCCTCCTCCATTTACAATTGTAAAGTTCTGCATTCCTGTCTCTAGTGATAAACTTCTGCCTCCTCCATTTACAATTGTAAAGTTCTGCATTCCTGTCTCTAGTTTTAAACCTCTGCCTCCTCCATTTACAATTGTATACAACAAATACCTCTGCCTCCTCCATTTACAATTGTATATAACAAGACTTGTCTCCTGTAATTGCCCTTGCCTCAAGATATGGCTTCCTGTCTCCTGTAATTGTCCTTGCCTCAAGTTATGCCTTCCTGTGATAACCCTTGTCTTCTCTGTTAGCATTTGTATACGATAAGTTATGCTTTATTGTTTCCTGTGATGACCTTTGCCCTCTTCATTAGCAGTTGTATGCAATGAGCTATGTTTTCCTATGACCTTCCATATGTTAATTCCTCATGTGTGTACTTCCCCCTCCCTGGTGAAACTGCTCAATAAAAGAGTGCTGTGCAAAGCTGTTCGGGGGGCAACACCATCCACCCCGGGCACTCTGTGCTCTCTCACCTTGAACAAACTTGTGTTGGTGCCTCAGTTTGTCCTAGGATTCTGTTCCTGCGCTATCGCAGTTCCCAAGTGTGACCGTCGGAACGTCCGGCACACTGGGTCGGTGGCAAAGGGCAAATCCTTCCATGTTCAAGGTGTTCACCCTTGCGAGGGTCCCTCTAAATTCTCACCCCTGTTACGGGGCTCTAAGAGTTGAGGCCGGAACCCTGATCGGTCGCTCGACGCGACACTCCCATGTTACACCTTTGCTCCGCGAGCTACATTGGTTACCAGTTGTCTTCCGGGTGAGGTTCAAGGTTTTGGTTATGATCTTCAAGTCCTTACATGGCATGGGTCCGGGGTACCTCGAGGACCACCTGCTGCCGGCGTCAACTTCCCTCCGCCCTGTGTGTTCCCACAGAGAGGGCCTCCTCAGGGTGCCTCCGGTCAGGGAATGTCGACTGGTGGCCCCCAGGGGGAGGGCCTTCTCTGTGGGCGCTCCGGCGTTATGGAACCAACTGCCGGTTGAGCTCCGGATGGCATCGGACCTTCGCTCCTTCCGGCGCGGGCTGAAGACCCACTTATTTGAATTAGCTGGTCTGGCCTGATGGGGAATGTTAGGGTTTTTAATGGGTTTTTATTGTTTTTATTGTTATTGTAACTTTTAATTGGGCATTTGTTTAATTCTTTTTAATTTTTGTATTGTTATTTATATATGCCCTGTTAACCGCCCTGAGTCCTTTGGGAGAAGGGCGGTATACAAATTTAATAAACTAAACTAAACTAAACTAAAGATTGTATGATAAAGTGGGCTCAGAATTTTCAAGAAGTCATTACAATGGATACTTGGGAAAAGATTTGGGTGAGAAATGTAAAATTTACGCAGGCTCAAAACTTAAGAGAGAACTTTTATAAAATGTTTTATAGGTGGCACTTAGATCCTAAAAAATTAGCAAGTATGTATCCGAACTGCCAGCCCAAATGTTGGAGGTGTGGCGGTGAAGATGCAACGTATTTTCATATATGGTGGACCTGTAAAAAGGTTAAAGCTTTTTGGATTAAAATTTAGTGGAATATGCAAAAAATATTTAAGAAAAGGATAAAGTTCTCTCCGCAACTGTTTTTATTGGGTATTATTACAGATACCACCGTTGTAGATACTAAGTTGATGTTGAATTTAATTACGGCAGCGAGACTTTTAGTAGCGCAATATTGGAAAAAGGAAGAACTGCCGACTATAGAAGAATGGACTTTAAAAGTTTCTAACTTGGCGGAGATGGCAAAGATTTCAGCGAATTTGAAAGATCAATCGCAACAGAGATATACTGTGGAGTGGAAGAGATGGATTGATTATATTCAGAATAAATATGGGACTAAAAAGTTTCACTTAGCTACCTGCACTCTTATATATACTTTGCCAGTACCTGGCCAGGTACTCAACCAACCAATCGGATTGAACCTCTGTTTCCCACCGAAATTGCTTCCCACCAAAACAGTTACAGTTCAGCGCCTCCTGGTGGTGACTCTTAAACACAGCTTTAGGTTTCCAATAAAGCTTAATACATAACAAACGGACCTTAATTATCAAAGTGCACCATGTATACAATGAGACTGGCTGAGCCTCCCTTCATGCCCCCACCACCACCGCCGCCACAACTCACAGTGACCCAGCACACCGGCCTTGTAAGTCAATCATACATAGAGTTATTTCCCATTCAGGAGCCTGACAGCCCATGGATAGAAGGGTGTTCTTCAGCCTGTTGTTGTCGTAGTTTCCAACATGGGTTCTATCACATCCAATAGAACTGGATTTCTCCCTCAGAGCCTTGTCCAATCTTCAAGCAGCACTGGGCCAAATTAAGACCATGAACACTATGCAATGCCCTTTTCCAAACCCACCAACCAGAGTTAAAAGGGGTCTGTTGCCCAAGACCAGTTTTCACTCAGCAATAGCAACCCACTCTCCACTTTCAATGAAGGCTTGCATGGCACTCAGCAACAAGTCACAACTACCCATAATCCCAGCAGGTTAACCACAACCAGCTGCACATGATTATGCAGGCCGTAAGTAAACTCAGAAAGTAGCAAGGGCATGTGGCAGATTTTATCAGCATGCTTCCTGTGGTGCAGGGCCTCAGATTGCTCCAGAACCAACGGTGAGGGGGTCAGAAACAATCGTCCTTTTGAGGAATTCCTCAAGCAACACCTGACCAATGCAAGACCCTGAATGTCATATGATGCAGTTTTCCAACAGCCATCAACTGGAGTTAACTAAATGAAATTGCCGGTTTTTACACAACAGTAGCAACCCACTCTCCGCTTTCAATGAATACTGACATGATATTCAGCAACAAGCCACAACTACCCACAATCCCAACAGGTTAACCACAACCAGGTAAATATGATGGTGCAGGCAGTAAGTAAACCCAGAAAGTAGAGGGTGCACAGTGCAAATTTTAGCATACTCCTCCTCCCTGTGGTTCAGGGCCTCAGATTGCTCAGAAACCAACAGCGAGGGGTCAACAACAATCCTCCTTTTGGGCCAAGAGGGACCTTTCCAGCCCATTCCTCAAGCAACACCTGACCAATGCAACCCCCTGAATGTCATACGATGCAGTTTTCCAACAGCCATCAACCGGAATTAACTAAATGAAAGCGCCGGTTTTCACAGAATAGCACCCACTCTCTGCATTCAATGAATATGGACATGATATTCAGCAACAAGTCACAACCATCTCACAATCCCCACACGTTAACCACAACCAGCTACATACGATTGTGCGTGCCGTGAGTAAACTCAGAAATTAGCAAGGGCACATTGCAGATTTTATCAGCATGCTTCTTGTGGTGCAGGGCCCCAGATTGCTGTAGAACCAATGGTGAGGGGGTCAAAAACAATTGTCCTTTTGGGCCAAGAGCGACCTTTCCAGCCCATTCCTCAAGCAACACCTGACCAATGCAACACCCTGAATGTCATATGATGCAGTTTTCCAACAGCCATCAACCGGAGTTAACTAAATAAAAGTGCTGGTTTTTACACAACAGTAGCAACCCACTCTCCGCTTTCAATGAATACTGACATGATATTCAGCAACCAACCACAACTACCCACAATCCCAACAGGTTAACCACAACCAGGTAAATAAGATGGCGCAGGCAATAAGTAAACCCAGAAAGTAGAGGGTGCAGAGTGTAGATTTTAGCATCCTCCTCCTCCTTGTGGTTCAGGGCCTCAGATTGCTTCAAACCCAACGGTGAGGGGACAAGAGAATCTGGGAGAAAACGTATCTGGCGGAGCTTAAACAAAATACAGGCAGCACCTTTGGAGCTGGTCAGCCTGGATGACCTTATATTACCTGTGGGATACAAGATCTATTCACCAATACTGGGCATAGAACAGCCGTTCCTATTTGGCGATTTTGGAAAGGGACCTAGGAGGATCCTAACATCTGGCAGAAATAGTTGGCTGCACATTCTGCCGCCGCTTGACACCCATTATGTGAACGGGACTTGCTCCCAGACAATTGCTCAGCAACCGCTTTCAAACTCTTTGCTCAGGGTTATGTCATCCTAGCAAAGCAGTATGAGGCTGGGCACCCAGTATCGTCTGGGTCTGGAGGTGAAGGAAGTTCTTCCCAAGTGAAAGTGAAGATTTTCTCTCGATGAGGTCGCTTTTTCTAACGTGTCGTTGCACTCGATCTGTTTCACACCCCAATAGGCAAAAATTCCCTGTTCTCAGCTGATCACAGAAGCCCTTTTATGTCTGGACATCAGTTGCCTCACAACATTCACATGGAGTGGTGGTACCTTTACATTCCACGGAGGGCCTAATGCTGAAGTTACGTATGTAGAAAGCAAATCGTATTAATGAGAGAGAAAATAACGTATAAACTATAAAGCATATGAAGGAAGGAAGGGAACCTTTATTATCAAAGTACAACATGTATGCAGTGAGATTGCTTAGACGACACACACACACACAGAGAGACCCTGTGAATTGGACCTTGAAGGGCAAAAGTCTGAGTGGGGGTCTGGAGGCGAAGACAGTTCTTCCTAAGTGAAGAGAGAGAGTTTCTCTTTATGAGGTCACTTTTTTAAAAGTGGTGTGGGACTTGATCTGTTTCATAGCCCAATGTTAGTTTGGGTGGAATGATCTCATTGAAAAACATGGGTGACTCTGCCAGGACTTGAAGGGTGAATGTGGAGTGATGACAGACAGCTAAAGATGCATCCAGCCCATTTTAGCAGCATCCTTTTCACCTTTCAACGCTTCCACAAACCTTGTAATGATTGGCAGGCTCAGCAATTGACACACGTAGCCAGCAAGTGAACACTAATCTGCAGGCTCCAAGTCCCAAACTGGGTGAAACTTTCACCTCTTACTAGCAAGGACTTTTAGCCAACTCTCAGCTATTCAGTCTTCAAGGGTCAGCTGGCCAAAGCAGCGTCACAAACTCATGATGCGATTTTCCAACAGCGGCCAACCAGAGTTAACTAAATAAAAGCACCGATATCCACATATCAGTAGCACCACGCTTTCTGCTTTCAATGAATACTCACATGCTCTTCAGCAACAAGCCACAACCAGCTCACAATCCCAACAGCTTAACCACAACCAGGTACATATGATTGTGCAGGCCGTAAGTAAACCCAGAATGTAGCAAGGGCACCCGGCAGATTTTATCAGCATGCTTCTTGTGGTGCAGGGCCCCAGATTGCTGTAGAACCAATGGTGAGGGGGTCAAAAACAATTGTCCTTTTGGGCCAAGAGCGACCTTTCCAGCCCATTCCTCAAGCAACACCTGACCAATGCAACACCCTGAATGTCATATGATGCAGTTTTCCAACAGCCATCAACCGGAGTTAACTAAATAAAAGTGCTGGTTTTTACACAACAGTAGCAACCCACTCTCCGCTTTCAATGAATACTGACATGATATTCAGCAACCAACCACAACTACCCACAATCCCAACAGGTTAACCACAACCAGGTAAATAAGATGGCGCAGGCAATAAGTAAACCCAGAAAGTAGAGGGTGCAGAGTGTAGATTTTAGCATCCTCCTCCTCCTTGTGGTTCAGGGCCTCAGATTGCTTCAAACCCAACGGTGAGGGGACAAGAGAATCTGGGAGAAAACGTATCTGGCGGAGCTTAAACAAAATACAGGCAGCACCTTTGGAGCTGGTCAGCCTGGATGACCTTATATTACCTGTGGGATACAAGATCTATTCACCAATACTGGGCATAGAACAGCCGTTCCTATTTGGCGATTTTGGAAAGGGACCTAGGAGGATCCTAACATCTGGCAGAAATAGTTGGCTGCACATTCTGCCGCCGCTTGACACCCATTATGTGAACGGGACTTGCTCCCAGACAATTGCTCAGCAACCGCTTTCAAACTCTTTGCTCAGGGTTATGTCATCCTAGCAAAGCAGTATGAGGCTGGGCACCCAGTATCGTCTGGGTCTGGAGGTGAAGGAAGTTCTTCCCAAGTGAAAGTGAAGATTTTCTCTCGATGAGGTCGCTTTTTCTAACGTGTCGTTGCACTCGATCTGTTTCACACCCCAATAGGCAAAAATTCCCTGTTCTCAGCTGATCACAGAAGCCCTTTTATGTCTGGACATCAGTTGCCTCACAACATTCACATGGAGTGGTGGTACCTTTACATTCCACGGAGGGCCTAATGCTGAAGTTACGTATGTAGAAAGCAAATCGTATTAATGAGAGAGAAAATAACGTATAAACTATAAAGCATATGAAGGAAGGAAGGGAACCTTTATTATCAAAGTACAACATGTATGCAGTGAGATTGCTTAGACGACACACACACACACAGAGAGACCCTGTGAATTGGACCTTGAAGGGCAAAAGTCTGAGTGGGGGTCTGGAGGCGAAGACAGTTCTTCCTAAGTGAAGAGAGAGAGTTTCTCTTTATGAGGTCACTTTTTTAAAAGTGGTGTGGGACTTGATCTGTTTCATAGCCCAATGTTAGTTTGGGTGGAATGATCTCATTGAAAAACATGGGTGACTCTGCCAGGACTTGAAGGGTGAATGTGGAGTGATGACAGACAGCTAAAGATGCATCCAGCCCATTTTAGCAGCATCCTTTTCACCTTTCAACGCTTCCACAAACCTTGTAATGATTGGCAGGCTCAGCAATTGACACACGTAGCCAGCAAGTGAACACTAATCTGCAGGCTCCAAGTCCCAAACTGGGTGAAACTTTCACCTCTTACTAGCAAGGACTTTTAGCCAACTCTCAGCTATTCAGTCTTCAAGGGTCAGCTGGCCAAAGCAGCGTCACAAACTCATGATGCGATTTTCCAACAGCGGCCAACCAGAGTTAACTAAATAAAAGCACCGATATCCACATATCAGTAGCACCACGCTTTCTGCTTTCAATGAATACTCACATGCTCTTCAGCAACAAGCCACAACCAGCTCACAATCCCAACAGCTTAACCACAACCAGGTACATATGATTGTGCAGGCCGTAAGTAAACCCAGAATGTAGCAAGGGCACCCGGCAGATTTTATCAGCATGCTTCTTGTGGTGCAGGGCCCCAGATTGCTGTAGAACCAATGGTGAGGGGGTCAAAAACAATTGTCCTTTTGGGCCAAGAGCGACCTTTCCAGCCCATTCCTCAAGCAACACCTGACCAATGCAACACCCTGAATGTCATACGATGCAGTTTTCCAACAGCCATCAACCGGAGTTAACTAAATAAAAGCGCCGGTTTTCACACAACAATAGCACCCACTCTCTGCATTCAATGAATATGGACGTGATATTCAGCAACAAGTCACAACCATCTCACAATCCCAACAGGTTAGCAACAACCAGATGCATATTTACTTATTTATTTATTTATTTAATTTGTATACCGCCCTTCTCCCGAAGGACTCAGGGCGGTGAACAGGGCAATACATAGTAAAAACAAGATACAAAAATTAAAAATTATTTAAAGTAATTAAACAATGGTGCCCGTAATAAATTAGTACAAATTAAAAGTTAAGTTATGACTGTTCAGGCAGTAAGGAAACCCAAGAAGTAGTAGTTGCACCCAGCCAATTGTAGCATCCTCCTCCTTGTGGTGCAGGGCCACAGATGGCTCCCAACCCAACGGTGAGGGGACAAATGAATCTTGGAGAAAACTATCCAGCAGAGCTTACAGAAAATACTAGCCACACCTTTAAACCTGGTCAGCCTGGATGATCTTGCATTACCTCAGCAATACACAATCTATTCATCAACACTGGGTGTAGAACAACTGGGGCAATTTTGGAGAGGATCCTAATATTTGGGAGAAGTATTTGGCTGTCCTACATATTTGGCAATTTTGGAAAGGGACCTAGGAGGATCCTAACATGTGTCAGAAATGGTTGTACATTCTGCAGCCACCTGACACCCATTACATGAATGGGACGTGCTCCCAAACAATTGCTCAGCAACTGCTTCCAAACTCTTGGGTTGCTGTTTCATGGGGAGGGGGCCTCTTTGTCTTTGGCTGTCCCACTCACTCACATGCACAGGTCATGGTGCTTTAGTGGATTTATTTAATATTTAATATTCCCCAGCAATTTCCTTCACCAAAAACCCCAGAACTGTCCCAATTAAGTCCAGCCGAAAGCAAATCAACCCTAGTCCAGAGAGCCATGTCCCAATGAGTCTATGAGGCACTTGAAAGTTTCCAAACCAAGATAAAAGTCACCCAAGCGAACTTAAATCCACAAGAGAATTCACCAAGCAAGAGTTCACAGCCACGATCCAAAGTCAAGGCATGATGTCAGTCCAAAGCAGGACAGGAATTATAACAACCAGGAAACACAAACAAGAAAACCGACGTGGTGTTCCAGGTACCATCTTCCTCCGTCTGCTGTGCTAAATAGCCAGCTTCCAGCGCATCCAATCAAGAGGGGTGAGGCTGCCTCCTCATGAATAGTCAGGCTGAGCTTCACTGCTCTTGCCTTTTCTCTGCCCTGTGTATTCTTCGATCGTAGGGAGAAGGCAGTTCCTCCCCCTCACTTGGAATCGCGGCCCCTAACTTGGGGCCATTGACTGACTCCCCTCCTGGCGTGCCTTTGACTGGTTTATCCTCCTCTGAACTAACATCAGGAGAGGCATCTGGGGAAGTGATCACACAAGACGTGGGTCCAATAAGTTCTAGAGAGAACTTGGGATTTTCTTTAAGGAGCTGACGCTGGTTTGGGCAAAGTTTTAGGCCACCTGGAATAAGCAAGTGGCCAGGATTTGGGAGACCCCTTTGGACACTGATCTCAGGGGCATCTTGGTTTACTGAGGAAGTGCCAGAAAAGATTCCTGGAGTGACGTTGGAGAAAGATCCAAATTGGGTGTGACAGAACAGGAGTAACAAGGATGGCAAAAAAAACCCTAACATTTCTGACAGTATGTGTGCCCAACTAATATTAATTTCATGCATCCAAGCATTTTATGGGATGGTCATTGACCGCGATAAAGATTCTTGCTCAAACAAAAGCTAGGTCATTAATGTAAAATGTCTGGAAAAACGACAACAGATGGAAGAGTAATCTATCTCAAATCACCTTCTTTGGAAATATTAGAACACCCTAAAGGATAAAGGGAGGATTCTAATCTTGAAAATAAAAAATGGCAACATTTTTACACCTGCGCCCATCAATAAAAAATAATAATTTTATACTTTTTCATACGCTAATTTTATGAAATGCTTTTTCATACACAGAGGAAGGAATAGTGATCATGGGAAATATGGAGTGCTAGATTTGAATTTTAAAACAATCAAAGCAAAAAAAAATCTTTCAAGAACAGTCTTCCAGTATATGGACACCGCCAAGGGCCACAATTCAGACTCCTCTGATTTAAAGTCCGACCACATTGCTTCAGTTGACCCCATGGATTGTTAACCTCAGGAATTATCAAGCCATGATCATCGTTTGAGGCTGATCAACCACAGCCTTCTTCCTATCAGCCGGAGAAGTCAGAGGAGGAGGTACAGCTCCTTGATAAATGCAGAGCAATTGTCAGCTACCACTTTGCACTTGATTTTGCTTTGTTATGAGATCAAAATCTACCAAGAACTCTGGGGAGGGTGTTCAAGGAAAGGGAATGCTTGGGGGGAAAGTGAAAATAACTTCTGTATCTCCCGAGATGCTGCTTCAAGGTCAAACCAGCTGGGAAAGGAAAGCAGCTGCACACCAACCTACGCTTGCAGTGACCATTCTGAAAACATCTTGCTTGAACCTGATTGGCCGTGTGTGTGTTTTGTGTGTGTGTGTGAATGATGGGAGGCAATTAAGGGAGGGAAAAGTTGAACTTGGGGATTTTGACCCCTGATTCTCAGTTCTGGCTATGCATTACTGCAATGCACTTGGCTTCTAATAAAACTATGCCTTTTATTGAAGAAATGGAGACCAGGCTTGTTTCTGTTTAGAGGTTTAAGTGGTGGCAGGTCTGACAGCAGTGCCGCTCAATGAGGCTCCCTGCCAGGAAAGAAATAGCACCTAACTGCCTGTAAAGAGATTTGGGTAGCTGTTTTGCCTTTGGTCTTCATTGGAATCAACCCTTTGGAATTCCAGTTTGTGACTTGCTCTTAAATCCTTGTCTGTTGGACTGGCTGTGTCATGCCATCAGAGTCTGACTCATCTGCAACACAGACTGCTACAGGCACTCACTTGCCCCCCCCCCAACAAATTTCTCCTGGGAACTCTGCACTTCACCAGAATCAGAGACTTGTGAACAAGCAGCAAGACGCTGAACTCACCAGCAAGATGTTGCCGTAACTGTGCCTACTCAGCAGAGAGAGGATTCAAGTTTCCATAGGAACAATGGTCCCTTGCTAGAAGTGACTCCAGCATTTGGCTTCCCTTTCGTAACACTTGGAATCTAGTTATTTATGACCCAGATTGTTGACTAACCATGACTTTAATGTCTTTCCATCGATTTGGCCTTGTAAACCAAGGGCCTGACTTTGGATTACTCAAATTGGAAATCTGTTTTGACCAGCTATATTTTTATCTATAGTCAGTTGTGGCTTCCTGATGCCTTGCTGTTCAGATTTGCAGAACTTAACACTCTCTGTATGTCTAAGAAGTATGTCCTGCTTCTGAACAGGTGCTAACAAAGGCCAGGACATGAATGGTTGACTATCCAATTCAGTTCTTGAACTCCTGGAATGAATCTGGACCATCCTCTTACTCCTTGAACTCCTAACGCAATTATTCAGACAAGCACTCTTTGCAAAGACCTTGATTGACTATCTTGTCTGTTATCTGCCTTGTTGTAGTAAATAACTCCTTAGCAAGTGTGTGTGGTGTGTGTGGGTCCAACCCAAGTCAAGTCTGGTTGGTTTTGATAAATGCTTGGAGGCTAAAATATCCAGAAGAGACCAAACATATTTTTCAGCTAGACAGAAAAAAATATCCAAGGATTGCCGTGTGTTGGGTGTCCAAAACTCTTTTCCCATCTATTAAAGAAGTTCAGATCATCCTCCAATGTTTCTCTCATAGTCTCAATGGGAAAAAAACATATTTTAGGTGGAGGATGAATTACATGATATTACTTCAAGAAAGTATTGTACAGCTAGCCTAGAACTGTAATGAGTTCTTTTTTATTCCTGGAGATTCTAAGCTGAGTTCTAAATTATGTTTCCTGGAGATTCTAACTTCTCTTAGGTAAGGAGGATGTAGGACATATGGCTGCTGGTGAGGATTTTTGGCCGCTGTTAAAGTCACTCAACTTTACTCAAAGTTGAACTCTAGCTGGACAGTTCCTCTGGACGTGACCAAGATATATTTGAGCTCTGTTATTTGAGTCGGTTGACCCCCCAGGAAGTGGAGAGGGTCATCATGCCCCTGTGACTTCCCCATGAACTGTCTGGGAGAACCCGGGAACTGACCGCTGTGAGAGGGCGGTTATGGATCGGCCATCAACCACCCCACTGATGTGAGAGATCAGTTGGGGTAGGTTTATTCCTGTGGTTCGTACTCTGTCTACCCCAGGTTGGATGCCTCAGCCGCGGTGAGAGAGCGATTGTTGTCCTTCACCTGGTTACCGGCTCGGGTGAGAGCAGAGCCGGATTGGTGGACTTGAGATACTTCCCAGACTTAACAACATCTTAACATCATCTTTTGACCATCTATCTGCCCATAGCTGCCCCATGTGGACATTATTATATGGCTCGTTTGCGCTATTCCAGTGCAGACCTGTACGCCCTCAGGAGGGGCCCCCCTCCTGGGTGTGACCTGCCGCCCTTTCCAACGTTTCTCTTAAGGATGGCCCCAATTGTTGGGACCCCGAGAGGTGGTTGGGCATAGATAGGGGCCTCTGGTGGAAATATATTAAGAGGCCCCTGGTATGTTTTTTAGCCGGTTGTTTTAAGGGGTTAGGGAGGGAGGTGGATGGTAGGGTTGAGTGGGAATTGGGAGGTGTTCCACCAACCGGTTGTCAGTCCAGGCATGAGATGGTTCCTGGCGGGATGGGGTTGGGGGCTCACCAACTATTGTCCCCCTGTCATGGTGCGATCATTATCTCCTGTGGTTGGTCTTCCGCTATGCCACCCCTCGCCGCTGGGCTGCAGAGCCGACCAGGTGGTTCCGCCCCAGGCGCCTAATGGATCCGGAATGGTTCCAGACGGCGCTAGGGTCTATACCTATCTCCTTCACTCACAGCTCGGCCGATGCCTTGGTGGATGCCTGTGAAAGGGCGGCCACCAAGGCGCTCAACCGTGTTGAACCCTTGAGACCCCTGACCCGGCACACTGTCAGGTCTGCCATTGTAATCACTTCAGCCTACTTCACTTCGCTGGCATCCTGCTATAAAATGCAGGGACAAGGGAGAATGGGGATGCAGAAATGACAGGATGAAAGGAACCAGAGCTGTCAATCTGGAACAAACAGATGGATCCAAGGACATAAGCATGAGAATGGACTGCGAAACTCCACCAGAGAAGGGCCAAAACAGTTGCCCAAACACCATATATGAATACTATTGGACACTTACGAACTGGTCAAGGGGGAAGGGCACAGGAGAAGGAAAAAAGGCAGGCTTTATGTGGGAATATTCAGATCCAGCTTTACATTGTAACCCACTTGGCTTTAGTAAAAGTATCTCTTTGGCTACAAATGGAGTCAAGGGTTGTTCTTTACTAAATGCCCAAGGTGGGACAAGACTGACGGACACTGAATGAAGCAGATTATCTGGACGTTTTTCAGTCTGGATTCATCAGAACCAGATACAGAACCGAAATGGCACTGGTCACACTCATTGATGATCTTTGGAGGACTCGGAACAGGGGTGGTGAAACTGCTCTGGCCCCTTCTGGGTTTCAGTGAGTTTCCAGCGCCGTCTGCTATCCCTTCAGTGCTTCCTTGTAGGGCTCCAAAGGCAAAGAACCATTTGGTGGGGACTCTTTCTCAATGGCCAGTTGAATGAATGAAGCTTTATCGCCAAAGGACAACAGGTATACAATGAGATTGGCTGAGCTTCCAGTTGGCATTCATCGAGGGAGAGGTAGGCCAAGCCCTGGGACTCCTCTAATTTGGGGTGTCTCAGGATTCCTGGCTCTCTCCTCTAATTTTACATAAAGCCACTGATTGAAGCCGTTGGTCTACCAGTGATGCCCTCGATGTGATGTCCCGTTGCCTGGAGGCGGTTCGGTTCTGGATGGGGAGGAACAGGCTTCGGCTCAATCCCGACAAGACTGAGTGGTTGTACGTGCCGGCATCTCGGGAAATTCAGGTTATTCCATCTTTAACCATGGGGGGTGAGGTATTACCCCCCCGCAACTTGGGCATCCTCCTTGATTCACAGCTCAGTTTAGAAGATCATATAGGAGCTGTGACCAGGGGGGCCTTTGCCCAGGTTCGCCTGGTGCACCATTTGTGACCCTATCTGGACCGGGATGCCTTGCGTACAGTCACTCATGCTTGGACTACTGCAATGCTCTGTACATGGGGCTGCCCTTGAGGACCACTCAGAGGCTTCAAGGTGCTGGTGATGACCTATAAAGCAGAAGATATTTAAGAAAAGGATAAAGTTTTGTCCGCAACTGTTTTTACTGGGCATTATTACTGATACTACTGTTGTGGACACTAAGTTGATGTTGAACTTAATTACGGCAGCAAGACTTTTAGTAGGGCAATACTGGAAGGAGGAAGAACTACACACTATGGAAGAATGGACTCTAAAAGTTTCTAACCTGGCGGAAATGGCAAAGATCTCAGCGTATTTGAAAGACCATTTGCAACAGAGATATATTGTGGAGTGGAGAAGATGGATTGATTATATCCAGAATAAATATGGGACTAAAAAGTTTCATTTAGCGTTTGAATAAGTATTGATGTGATATTTATATTGCTTGTAGTCATTTTATAAGAGTTAAAGTGCGATAGATTTAATAGCTTATTGTTTGCATATGGTAGATTATGATTGTTTTTACTTTTATACCTTGTATTTAGCTCTGGGAAGTCGGGGAGGGGGGAAGGGGAGGGAGGGAGGTGTTGGGGTGGGGTGGGAAGAGGGGAGGTGGTTGGGAGGGGTTTTGTTTTGTTAAAGATAAAATGTACTGAAAAACTTTTTTTAAAAAAGAGTCTTGGATATCTCAGAGAGGGAAGCAAATACTCCATCAGCTCCCCACTATGGTGCCCCCAAAGAATCAAAGACCTGAGAATGGATGACAAAGACATGTTTTCATTGGACGTCACAGCCCTTTTCCCATCCAGACTTAGCTAAAGAACTCACGGCAGGGCAGTGATTACACAACATGCCAGACCTAACCAAATACACTATGGCTGAGATTCCTCCAATCATGGACATCAACCTTTGCCTGACCACCTACTTTCAGTTAGATGGACAAATGTATCAACAACTCAGAGGAACCCCCCCATGGGATCGTGGCTATCAGGAATCATAACCAAGACCATAATGCAATGCCTGGAATCTACAGCATTCCCACGCATACAACCCAAAGTGTGGACCTGGCGTGTACATGACCCCTTTGTCATCTTCAAAAGGGACCATCTGAAGAACATGGAGCCATCAACAACATTGGCAACTGTCCTATTAGCATACACAGCCAAAGAATATTCAAAGGAATATTTTGTGCCTTCAAAGGAGAATGTATGACAAAGACATGTTTTCATTGGACGTCACAGCCCTTTTCCCATCCAGACTTAGCTAAAGAACTCATGGCAGGGCAGTGATTACACAACATGCCAGATCTAACCAAATACACTATGGCTGAGATTCCTCCAATCATGGACCTCATCAACCTTTGCCTGACCACCTACTTTCAGTTAGATGGAGAAATGTTTCAACAATGAATGAACCTTTACTATCAAAGTACAAAGTATTTTAACGCTTTGTATTAATTTATTGAATTGGGCTGTTGTATTTAATATTTTTTTAATTTTTATATATTGTATTTTATTGTATTGCCCTGTACACCGCCCTGAGTCCTTCGGGAGAAGGGCGGTATAAAAATAAAATAAAATAAAATAAATAAATAAATATACACAGTGAGATTGGCTGAGCCTCCCTTCGTGCCCCTCAGTGACAACAAAGCCACCATCTTGTTACGCCATGTGAGATAATTTGCAACAAATCAGAAGTTTGCTTCCAGGGCTCATAACTGAGACTGTCATGCAACACCTGGAATCTATAGCACTCCCACCCATACAACCCAAAGTATGGATCCAAAACTGAAGTCCCAGCATATGAGGGCAGACATGAGGTGTGATGTGGACACTAACCTTATGGATCTATCATAAGAGCCTAAAGACCTGGCTCTGCCAGTTAGCTTGATGCTCCAGTGGGGGAGCATCACAATGGAGACGGTTGATCGGTTGACAATGGATCCCACTTCTCCCCATTTTTTAATTGGCCATTGCATTTTGGATTTTTTATCAACTTATGATGGCTTTTAATTTTAATGTTTATGATTGTAAGCCTCTCAGAGTTAACAAGGTAAAATAGGCAGGCCTATAAATTCTATAAATAAATTATAAATAAATAAAATGACATTGCTGCCATTAAACTTAAGATTGGAGGCCTATATATTTTATAAATAAAAATGGCACTGTTGCCATTATTGAAACTCGATGGGATGCTTGCAATGAACTGCTAGAAGGATTTAAACGGGTCAGAAGAAACATTCAATTTTGCAGCTACTAAGATTGTTGGACGAGCAGGCACAAAAATAGCCGGGAAAGTGATTGAAGCTTGGAAAACAGTCCCCTCGTCAGCCATGAAATGTGTTGATTTACCACCAGCCTATCAAGTGTTTAAAAGGCGAAGTCTGGGTAGAAAAAACAAACAAAAGCTAATGGTTTCAAAGCCAGCCATCAATGCAGTTCAGCCAAAGTCTAAAAAGCCTCACACAAAAAGGCAGTATAACACCCCCCCACACAGAACAGGACACTGTCCTAGAGAGGTTTCCCTGAAGATGTGTTCCAGCACAAATCCAAAAGCTCAGAAGACGAAACCTTCTGGTCCCGGTGACTGGCCCAGATTAGATGGTGCAACATTATCCTGGGGAAACCAAGGTTGCCCTTCTTTCGCAAGAATAAATCGTATTCCAAATCAAACCCATTCCAATCTTTTCTGCTGGAGCTAATCAATCCATTTCATAACTTCCCCTTGGAAGAAAGCGAGCAGACATCTTGAGAAGGGACATCAGCCAGTGCACAAAATTATAGAAAAAAAAGTAGACCAGGCTTTCCTTAAAATAAATAAATAAAAAGCATGTGTTGGTGGTAGGAGACTCACTTCTCAGGGGAACTGAATGAGCTATGTGTAGACCGGTCAATCAATCGAGGGAGGTTTGCTGTTTCCCAGGAGCAAAGATCAGAGATATGACCAAGTGTCTTAAGTGCACAGATTATCACACCCCTTTTTTTTCTTTCATGTGGGGACAAATGATACGGCAAAGAGGCCAAACACAGTACTGAGAGACGATGAGCATGGCTATGCTTGAAAATCAAAGAGGCAAGGATAAAAGTGGTGGTTTCTTCCATATTCCCAATGAAAGGTAGACACTCAAGGGAATGCAGAACTTTTGAAGCAAACCGCTGGTTTAGGAGATGTTGAGATCAAAATGATTTTGGATTCTTAGATCACAGTCTACAGTACCTACAGGAGGGGCTTCTGGCAAGGGATGGTCATACACAACACAACAATAACCAAAGAAGCACGTCTTTGGAAACCAACTGGCTCCCTTAATCCAAGGGTTTTAAGCTAAAACTGGAGGGGGAGCTTATTCCAAGCATAAATCTCACGACAATCAACCGAGTGATAAGAAAGAAGGGGAACTTGATTATACGTAAAACCAGAAATGTAGAAAGCACAGAGGCGGCTAATCAGAAAGGACTCTGATGCCTTTACACCAATGCGCAAAGTATGAGGAAGCAAAGGGGGAGGGACTTAAAATCCTAGTCTGTATAAATATGCAAACATTTCGATAAATTATATATTGTCTGCTGCCACCACCTCAGGATGTGACTGGCAGGATCCCATCATCTTAAACTGTTTGAAAAATACTTTTGTTTAACAAGTGGCTCCGCATAAAAAAATATTTTGCTGTTTTTTTATAACGGTACCCAATTGTAATAAAGACATTTTATGTAATTGTAAAAAAAAAAAAAAGAAAGAAGGGGAACTCGGGTATAAAACCGGAGATGTAGAAAGCAAAAACGAGGCTAGTCAAAAAGGACTCGGATGCTCAAATTATGAGGAAGCAAAGAGGGGAACTTAAAATCCTAGTGTCGTGGTTCCCACAGATGAAACTAAAGAACTTCTGCTAACAGATGTTTTTGCTTTGACACCTAGCAGGTAAGGGCAGATATGAGGTGTGAGGTGGACCCCAACTCTCCTGCTCTTCCATAAGAACCTAAGGACCTGGCAATGCCAGTTAGCTTGGCACCCCAATGGGGGGGATCACATTGGAGGTGGTTGATCGATCGACAGCGGATCCCACATGCCCACCCACCCTCTTCCTCTCTGCCCATTTGTTTTGTATTGACGTAATAAAACAATATCAATTAAAAACATTTTTTTAATTTGTGAGAGCCACCCAGAGTTACAGAGTTGTGGTGAAATGGGCGGCCTATGTATTTAATAAATAAATAGGCATTGTTGCCATTACTGAAACTTGGTGGGATGAAAGTCACGCTTGGAATGAACTGCAAGAAGGACGTAGGCCTCCGTTTCTTCTGAACAGCTTAAGAAAAGAGGTGGAGCTGCATTTATATATATATATAAAGACACCCCCCAAGAACCAAGACACAGAACAGGACAACGGCATCGCCCTCCTCCCCTACATTAAAGGCACCACAGATAAAATCAGCAAAATTCTCCACAAACACAATATCAAGACAGCCTTCGGCACTGACCAAAAAATAGCCAACATCTTAAGAAACCCCAGAGACAAGATCCAGCTTGAAAACCAAGGAGTCTATGAAATACCGTGCAAAATCTGCCCAGCCACATACATTGAATAAACTAATAGGAGAATAAATGCACGCATAGCAGAACACAAGAATGCAGTCAGAAAAGAAGAAAAAACTTTCTCCCTTTTCTAGCACCTTAAAGCAACAGGACACGAAATTGACTTTGAAGGTACGAAATTAATCTCCAAAACTGAACGCTACAACAAGAGAATAATTATGGAAGCCATCGAAACAGAGAAACACCACCACAACATGAACAAACGTGATGATACCTCCCGCCTACCAGACATCTGGAAACTAGCCCTAGTCAATAAATGAGTCCCAGCCACACAAACCGACACCGGACCCACAACAACACAGGATGCCACCACCAATCCTCCTCACCAGACTCAAACCCAAACCCACCCCATAGACGAAATGCAACCACCATCCAGAAGCCAAACCACAGCAGCATCCCCAGCTGCTGCACCCCCCCTGACCCCCACAAGCAAACTGACACATGCTATGAACACAAGGCCAGACTGCAAACCTGGAGCCAAACCAAAGCCTGGGATGTTACACCACAGCCTTCTGCTCAGGACATTACATCGCAAAACTCAGGAGGTTACAATACTAAAGCTCGGGATGTCACAACACAGCCAACCACCCAGGATGTTGCAACACAGAACTCAGGATATCACTACACTAGAGCTCAGGATGTCATCACACAGCCCATTATCCAGGTCGTTACAACACAAAAGACTAATAGGCACACAGCCAACACCTCAGCCACACAGGATGTTACAAAACTAATCTGCAAACAATAACACCATCAACCAATCAAGATGTAACACAGCCAACCAACCCGCTTAAAGCAACAAAGCCAGCACCCCACACACCCCCACCCGATCACGCTTTGCTCGCACAAGCACAAAGCTGAAGACACCAGCCTGAAGATGACGAGTGGGACCTCGCCGAAATGTCGCCAAGACACTCTCAATCTTACATGGGAAAAGACCCAAATATGCCAAGACCTACATACCTGTACCCGTGAAAATCTACAAAAACAAATTATATGCTTATGTGCTAGGATTTCGGGATGGGTGGTGTGGGGGGGAGTGCTCTGTTGAAGAACTTGCAAAACAACAGAATACATTGGGAGGGACCTTGGAGGTCTAGCTGTCTCATATATCTGTCTGCAACAGAGCACTCCCCCCCCACACCACCCAACCCGAAGTCCTAGCACATAAGGGCAGATATGCAACAAAGCGGAAGGGCAAAACGGCTTGGGCAGCAGAGTTAGGGAGCCGGATGTGAAGCCCCCTTCCTGAAGTTGGGGCTCAGGAGGGGAGTCAGGACTTTTGCCCTTATGCCAGCCTCCAATGGTATTATTAGCAGGGACCCCAACCTATGATATTGCAAAAGAACTGATACAAAAGTCTTGGATATCTCAGAGAGGGAAGCAAATACTCCATCAGCTCCCCACTACGGTGCCCCCAAAGAATCAAAGACCTGAGAATGGATGACAAAGACATGTTTTCATTGGACGTCACAGCCCTTTTCCCATCCAGACTTAGCTAAAGAACTCATGGCAGGGCAGTGATTACACAACATGCCAGACCTAACCAAATACACTATGGCTGAGATTCCTCCAATCATGGACATCAACCTTTGCCTGACCACCTACTTTCAGTTAGATGGACAAATGTAGCAACACCTCAGAGGAACCCCCCATGGGATCGTGGCTATCAGGAGTCATAACCAAGACCATAATGCAACGCCTGGAATCTACAGCATTCCCACACATACAACCCAAAGTGTGGATCAGGCGTGTAGATGACCCCTTTGTCATCTTCAAAAGGGACCATCCGAAGAAGTGCATGAAGCTATTCGTCTGCTAAATTCGCAAAATTCATTTTTCTTGCCATGCACATCTATACATAACCCCAAACAGACCTTTGTTTCTCTGTGTCATTTAATGTCTGTGAATATATGCACACTTCTGTATTTATTTTTGTCATATTTATATTATATTATTTAGTTATTTCGGAGGTGGTGACCCTTTGGGAGCTGAATGCAATGAAATTCCATTTTTACACATGCTGATTAGTGTGCATTTAGAGGGACAGTAATGATATTATTCTATTCTATTATTCTATCAATAACAAAATCTCTTGGAGGGGGGAGATATTGCCAATGTAATCTACCAGATCCCATGCATGGATTGCCCCTGTGACTAGGTAGGACAGATGGTGGTGGGAACCTATACCAGACTGCAAGAACACAAGTGAGCAGTCAGACAAGGAGGTCTGAACTCATTAGTAGCATCACACAGCAATGAACAAGGACACACATTCAATTTTACAGCTACTAAGATTGTTGGACGAGCAGGCACAAAAACAGCCAGGAAAATGATTGAAGCTTGGAAAACAGTCCCCTCATCAGACAACAAGAATGTTAATTTACCACCAGCCTATCAAGTGTTTAAAAGGCGAAGGCTGGGCAGAAAAAGCAAACAAAAGCTAATGGCTTCAAAGCCAGCCATCAATGCAGTTCAGCCAAAAACTAAAAAGCCTCACACAACAGGCACTGTAAACCCCACACACAGAAGAGGACACTGTCCTAGAGAGGTTTCCCTGAAGATGTGTTCCAGCACAAATCCAAAAGCTCAGAAGACGAAACCTTCTGGTCCCGGTGACTGGCCCAGATTAGATGGTGCAACATTATCCTGGGGAAACCAAGGTTGACCTTCATTCGCAAGGATAAATCGTATTCCAAATCAAACCCATTCCAATCTTTTCTGCTGGAGCTAATCAATCCATTTCATAACTTCCCCATGGAAGAAAGCGAGCAGACATCTTGAGAAGGGACATCAGCCAGTGTACAAAATTATAGAAAAAAAGTAGACCAGGCTTTCCTTAAAATAAACAAATAAAAGCATGTGTTGGTTGCAGGAGTCTCACTTCTCAGAGCAACTGAACGAGCTGTGTGTAGACCGGTCAATCAATCGATGGAGGTTTGCTGTTTCCCAGGAGCAAAGATCAGAGATGTGACCGAGTGGCTTACTAAAATAATTAAGTCCACAGATTATTACACCCCTTCCTACTCTTTCATGTGGGGGCAAATGATAGGGAAAAGAACCCAAAAATGCTATCGAGAGATGAGTGTGGCTATGCTTGAAAATCAAAGAGGCGAGGGTACAGGAGGCATTTCTTCTGTGTTCCCAATGAAAGGTAGGCACCCAAGGAGGGAATGTAGAACTTTTAAAGTAAACGGCTGGTTTAGGAGATGTAATAATGGTATCATTAGCATGTACCCCAACCTATGATATTGCAAAAGAACCGATACAAAAGTCTTGGATATCTCAGAGAGGGAAGCAAATACTCCATCAGCTCCCCATTACGGTGCCCCCAAAGAATCAAAGACCTGAGAATGGACAACAAAGTCAGGTTCTCACTGGACGTCATGGTCCTTTTCCCATCCAGACTTAGCAAAAGAACTCATGGCAGGGCAGCAATTTATTTATTTATTTATTTATTTATTTATTTATTTATTTATTTGTTTTTATAAACCGCCCTTCTCCCGAGGGACTCGGGGCGGTGTACAGAGTAAGATAGGCAACATAATGAAACAGTATTGAAAAACAATAATCAAAACAAAACAAACTGGGACCCCAATTAGAGCTATCAGAGCTATCAGGCCAGGCCGGACTGCTGGAATAGGTAAGTCTTTAAGTCGCGCCGGAAGGTGCGGAGGTCGGGGGCCATCCGGATTTCAGTTGGTAAGCAGTTCCAGAGGGCTGGCGCACCCACTGAGAATGCCCTCCCCCTGGGGGCCACCAGCCGACATTCCTTGAGCGGTGGCACCCTGAGGAGGCCCTCTCTGTGGGAGCGCACAGGGCGGTGGGGTGTTGACATTGGCAGAAGGTGCTCCCGTAGGTAGCAATAACACAACACACCCAAACTTACCAAACGCACTACGGCCGAGATACCCTCAATCATGAACATCATCAACCTTTGCCTGACCACCTACTTTCAGTTTGATGGACAAACGTATCAACAACTCAGAGGAACCGCCATGGGATCATGCCTATCAGGAGTCATAACCAAGACCACAATGCAACGTCTGGAATCTACAGCACTCCCATGCATACAACCCAAAGTTTGGATCTGGCGTGTACATGACCCCTTTGTCATCTTCAAAAGGGACCATCTGAATAAGTCCATGAAGCTATTCATCTGCTAAATTCGCAAAATTCATTTTTCTTGCCATGCACATCTATACATAACCCGAAATAGACCATTGTCTCTGTGTCATTTAATGTCTGAGTATATGCATACTTCTGTATTTATTTTTGTCATATTTATGTAGTTATATCGGAGGTGGTGACCCTTTGGGAGCTGAATGCAATGAAATTCCATTTTAACACATGCTGATTAGTGTGCATTTAGAGGGGCAGTAATGATATTATTCTATTTTATTATTCTATCAACAACAAAATTGTCAACTTTCCCATTCACACATGCAACAAAAGAATATTCAGAGGAATGTTTTTATGCCTTCAAAGGAATAAAGTTCACAAGAAGTGAAGAAAGAGAGATGCTAGTCTACTTGGTCATCAACAGAGGCAGTGATGGCAAAATAGAAACACAGGGTTGGTGTGGGTGGCGTTGCAAGTGCTACACAACCAATGGTGCCACAGATCAAAGGAAAACAGAAGCGGAACCACCTCAAAGGAGATGGAACTTCTCTGAAAGCTTCAAGGAACAAGCAAAGCATCCGTCTTCCCATCAGAAGGCAATGTCATCATGGATGGATGGAACTCAAGGCATACAGAAAGATAAAGAGCCACTGAAGGACAAGGAAACCCACAACCAGGCAAGACCGAGTGGCTTTGGGCATTTGGACCCTCTGGTGCCAGGAGGAGTCAGGCTATTATTCTGCATGGGTGGTGCTGCCTTAGGGACATAATCTGAGGCTCCTCCCGGATTTATTTTCTCCTGCGGGGGTGGGGGGAGCTGTGGCTGGGAAGGCCAAGCAGAGAAAATTCAGGAAACTACCAATGACATCTTCAAAGAAATAAAATTCCCAAGAAACGAAGAAAAACAACAGGCTATATAAAACATACAATTCTGTGACCCTGGCGATGACAATCTTGCAAAACTCCCAACGAGACGGTGACTTTAAAAGATTGCCTTTCTCCGTTGCAGAAGGACACACAAAATTTGTGTCAAAGTTCTCAGCCTTGATGTCACAACACCCAGAATCAGCAAAGGAATCTGTGGGAACACTACTAGCCATCACACCTGACCTAATGGAATACCCTCACATTGAAATATCCACAATCGTGGATCTTCCCAAGCTTTGTCAGACCCACTACTTTCAGTTTGATGGACAAATATTATGAATCAAAGGAACTGCCCTGGCATCACCACTCTCAGGACTCATAGCAGAGACTTTAATGCAACTTCTAGAAACCGTGTACTCCTCTCACACGCATACAATCCAAAGTAAGGATCCGGTACTTAGATGACACCTTGGTCAAAATAAAGGAGGGACAACTAAAGACGCATGAACCTATCAACAATGTCAATCAATTTTACTCTTTGCTTGGTGATTTGACGCCAAGGAAGGACAGAGAAAGAGGAAGGAGAAAGAGTCAGGCATCTGGCTTCTCATGAGTTACACAACATGGGTCCAGGCTACGTTTAAACCCAATGATTTATCACTTGTTGCTTGTTCGTACACCAAGAGCTTTTTCAGAGAAATAATCCTTGCGAGTCCAGTCACACTTGGCCAATAAAGGATTCTATTCTTCTGTTCCTAATGGGAATGGCCTGCCCCACCTGGCTGGCGGAGGAGGGGGCACACTGCAAATCCCATCGGTCAAGGAATTTTAGCTGGGAGGGGGGCGGGAGAAGAGACTTTTCTGCCAAGGCTCCTGTCCTCTGGAATATTTTGCCCGCTTAGGTGTCATCAGATCCCACCCTCCTGACTTTTCATAAGACCTGGATCTGCCACATGGCTTGGCGACCCAATGGGGGAGCTTCATACTGGGGGGGAATGGATTAATAAAAAGCTGACCCCGCCTCCCCACCCTCCTTTGCCATCTTGTGTTAATGATTTTATTTTTATCTGCTTTTTCATTTTACAGTTGATGGTTTTATTCTATTTTGATGCTGAAAGCCACCCTGTTGTGATTCAGTCAGTCTCTGCTCCCAGCAGCTGAGTCTGAGGAATCTGAGGAGGAGGAGGAGGGGTTTGGAGAACCTTTGGTGTTGGAGGGAGGCTCTGATGCACTGCAGGACTGTCAGCCTGGCACCTCCAATTGTGTTCCTCATAAGGCTCAACTGTGTGAGGAGGAAGTGTTAGACTTGGGAGGAGTCACAGCTGAATCTCTTCAGAGATGCTAGAAGCAGAAGGCAGTCCAGCAGAGCAGAGCAGAGAAAATCAATGAGGCAACTCAATGAAAGGAGGAGAAGGCAGTGAGAAGCCACGCCTTGGGACAGATAATAAAAGGGGAAGGTGTGGGCAGTGCTGGTTGCTGAAGGCAACCATTTGGAGACATTCGAAAAGAATCCTGGTCTGTTCTTGCTAATCTGACTCTTGTTTGACTCTTGTTGGATGTTTTGAATCATGTATTTTTGGTTGAAGAAAATATTCTGCTGCTTTTTTGTTTGAAAGACTATTATTTGGAACTGTAAATAAATTTGGGTTGGGTTTTTTTCTGCCTATTGATTGTTAAAAGGAAAAAGGGGTTGTCCCTGACACACAAACAGGGCCGGTCTTGGCTGGAACAGAACACACTCAGATGTTTGACATGAGGTGGGTGACAAATTTCATAATAAAAATAAAAATGAGCTCTTTTCCTTCTGAGGTGACCACCTGTGACATTTTGATTGCTTTATGGCTGGTTGTACATTTTGAAAACAACTAAAATGTTTTCCTGGATTGAATCGCTTTGCAGAATAAAGTTTTTTCCCCCTGACTGAGTGTTTATCTAATGGCTTGAAATCAATTTCCTGGACATACTTACTCGCAAGAGGAGAACAATGGTTACCCAACTAAAGGTTTATCTCGGCACACTCAAAACAAAAATGCATTGTAAAAATCGCTTGGAGGGGGGGGTATTGCCAATGTAATCTACCAGATCCCATGCATGGATTGCCCCTATGATTAGGTAGGACAGATGTGGGGCGGGGAGGAACCTACACCAGACTGCAAGAACAGAAGTGAGTAGTCAGACAAGGAGGCCCGAACTCATTAGTAGCATCACACAGCAATGAACAAGGACACACAATTTTGCAGCTACTAAGATTGTTGGACGAGCAGGCACAAAAACAGCCGGGAAAGTGATTGAAGCTTGGAAAACAGTCCCCTCGTCAGTCAACAAGAGTGTTGATTTACCACCAGCCTATCAAGTGTTTAAAAGGCGAAGTCTGGGCAGAAAAAACAAACAAAAGCTAATGGCTTCAAAGCCAGCCATCAATGCAGTTCAGCCAAAATCTAAAAAGCCTCACACAACAGGCACTATAACCCACCCCCCACAGAACACGACACTGTCCTAGAGAGGTTTCCCTGAAGATGTGTTCCAGCACAAATCCAAAAGCTCAGAAGACGAAACCTTCTGGTCCCGGTGACTGGCCCAGATTAGACGGTGCAACATTTATCCTGGGGACACGAAGGTTGGCCCTCATTCGCAAGGATAAATTGTATTCCAAATCAAACCCATTCAAATCTTTTCTGCTGGAGCTAATCAATCCATTTCATAACTTCCCCATGGAAGAAAGCGAGCAGACATCTTGAGAAGGGACATCAGCCAGTGCACAAAATTATAGAAAAAAAGTAGACCAGGCTTTCCTTAAAATAAACAAATAAAAGCATGTGTTGGTTGCAGGAGTCTCACTTCTCAGAGGAACTGAACGAGCTGTGTGTAGACCGGTCAATCAATCGATGGAGGTTTGCTGTTTCCCAGGAGCAAAGATCAGAGATGTGACCAAGTGGCTTACTAAAATAATTAAGTCCACAGATTATTACACCCCTTCCTACTCTTTCATGTGGGGGCAAATGATAGGGAAAAGAACCCAAAAATGCTATCGAGAGATGAGTGTGGCTATGCTTGAAAATCAAAGAGGCGAGGGTACAGGAGGCATTTCTTCTGTGTTCCCAATGAAAGGTAGGCACCCAATGAGGGAATGTAGAACTTTTAAAGTAAACGGCTGGTTTAGGAGATGTAATAATGGTATCATTAGCATGTACCCCAACCTATGATATTGCAAAAGAACCGAAACGAAAGTCTTGGATATCTCAGAGAGTGAAGCAAATACTCCATCAGCTCCCCATTACGGTGCCCCCAAAGAATCAAAGACCTGAGAATAGACAAAAAAGTCAGGTTCTCATTGGACATCATGGTCCTTTTCCCATCCAGACTTAGCAAAAGAACTCATGGCAGGGCAGCAATAACACAACACGCCCAAACTTACCAAACGCACTACGGCCGAGATACCCTCAATCATGATCATCATCAACCTTTGCCTGACCACCTACTTTCAGTTTGATGGACAAACGTATCAACAACTCAACTTCGCTTTCTTGCGAAGGTTGTTGAGAGTGTGGTGGCGCATCAGCTCCCTCTGGTCCTGGATGAAGCGGATTATTTGGACCCGTACCAATCGGGTTTCAGGCCCGGGTACAGCATGGAGACGGCATTGGTCGCTCTGGTGAATGATCTCTGGAGGGCTCGGGATAGGGGATATTCCTCTGTCCTAGTCCTATTAGACCTCTCGGTGGCTTTCGATACCATCGACCATGGTATCTTGCTGCGGCGTCTCAGGGGATTGGGAGTGGGAGGCACGGTTCTTTGGTGGTTCTCCTATCTCCTGGGACGTTCGCAGTCGGTGTTGGCAGGGGGGCAGAGGTCGACCCCTAGGTCTCTCGTTTGTGGAGTTCCTCAGGGGTCGGTCCTCTCGCCTCTCCTGTTCAACATCTACATGAAACCGCTGGGTGAGATCATTCGTGGTTTTGGAGTTGGGTATCATCAATATGCCGATGATACCCAACTTTTCATTTCGACCCCAAACCACCCCAGTGATGCCCTCGCTGTGATGTCCCGTTGCCTGGAGGCAGTTCGGGTCTGGATGGGGAGGAACAGACTTCAACTCAACCCTGACAAGACTGAGTGGCTGTGCATTCCGGCATCCCGGGACATTCAAAATGTTCCATCGCTTTCTATGGGGGGTGAGTTTTTACCCCCCGTGGATAGGGCCCGCAACTTGGGAGTCCTCCTAGATTCACGGCTTACCTTAGAAGACCACATAGTAGCCGTGACTAGGGGGGCTTTCGCTCAGGTTCGCCTGGTGCGTCAGTTGCGGCCCTATCTGGACCGGGATGCCCTGTGTACGGTCACTCATGCGCTCGTGACCTCTCGTCTTGACTATTGCAATGCTCTCTACATGGGGCTTCCCTTGAAGACCACTCGGAGGCTCCAACTGGTACAGAATGCGGCCGCGAGAGTTGTCTTGGGAGTTTCCCGGTACTCCCATGTTACACCTTTGCTCCGCGAGCTGCATTGGTTACCAGTTGTCTTCCGGGTGAGGTTCAAGGTCTTGGTGATGGTTTTTAAGTCCTTACATGGCATGGGTCCGGAATACCTCGGGGACCACCTGCTGCCGGCATCAACTCCCCTCCGCCCTGTGCGTTCCCACAGAGAGGGCCTCCTCAGGGTGCCTCCGGTCAGAGAATGCCGGTTGGTGGCCCCCAGGGGGAGGGCCTTCTCTGTGGGCGCCCCGGCTTTGTGGAATCAACTGCCGGTTGAGCTCCGGATGGCACCAGATCTTCGCTCCTTCCGGCGCGGGTTAAAGACCCATTTATTCGAACAAGCTGGCCTGGCCTGATGGGGAGTCAGGGTTTTAATGTTTGTATATTTTGATTGTTTTAATTTGGGCAATAATTTAATCCTTTTTTAACTTTTGTACTTTTGTATTTTTATTCATATGCCCTGTTCACCACCCTGAGTCCTTCGGGAGAAGGGCGGTATAAAAATTCAATAAACTTAAACTTAAACTTGTTGCTTGTGTGTACTCCAAGAGCTTTTTCCCAGAGACATAGCACTACGGCCAAGATACCCTCAATCACGAACATGATCAACCTTTGCCTGACCACCTACTTTCAGTCTGATGGACAAACGTATCAACAACTCAGAGGAACCCCCAATGGGATCGTGCCTATCAGGAGTCATAACCAAGACCATAATGCAACACCTGGAATCTACAGCACTCACGCATACAACTCAAAGTGTGGACCTGGCATGTACATGACCTGTTTGTCATCTTCAAAAGGGACCATCTGAAGTGCATGAAGCTATCCATCTGCTAAACTCACAAAATTTATACAATATGTATACAATGAGATTGGCTGAGCCTCCCTTTGTGCCCCACCACCACCACAACTCACACTTGTGATGCTCTTTTGTGAGGCCCTGAAGACTTGGTTTTGCCAGTGGGCCTAGATAACCCAGAGTGTGATGGAGTCCATCAAATGGCCGATTAAACTGTTTTTGACAGGCGGGTGGGGTTGGGGGTTATTTTTTTTACTTTTTCCTCTATACTGCGTTTTTATGGTTTGTAAGCCACCAAGAGTCACTTTGAGCGAGCAGATAGACCTATAGACTCCTTAAATATTTTTTTTGCAATAGTGGCGAATATTTGTAGCTCAGGTATAGGATGAGGGTGGAGACTCACTCTCCAAGCTTGTGGCCACAGGTGACACCCCCCCACACAAGACCTTCACCTGATGTAACCCACACCTGGCCTCTCACAAGATCCATCACTAGTTCCTCACCTGAGGTGAGCCTCCCATCACAAGACCTACTGATCACAAGAAGCCCTTATAAGCAGAATCCACCAACACTAACCTTCCTTAAATTCCTCTGAAGATGTTACCTGTATAACATCTACCTGTGGAATCCCTCAGATGTAAGGTTCTGGGGGAGGGACTTTGAAACTTGGTCCCTGGAATGGACTTCTGAAGCAGCTTAGGAATTCCGTCTTAGAATAGAGCTAGAAGGATCTTGGAGATCTTCTAGTCCAGCCCCCTGCATGACAGCCATGGGCTTCTCCTTTGTGCTGGACCAATATGTAACCATTTGGCTAGAGCATGCACTTAAGAACTGTGTTAGAGTATTTAGCATTTATAGGATTAATGTTACATGTTTTGTGCCAGCCCATGGCAGTTTCCCAAATAGGTCATCAGATGGAGCAAAGAGGCTTCTTTGCTCCCCTGCAGCAGCCCCATTGGCGAGAGAGTTTTATGGCTAGGGAGGGGCCGAGACCCCCCATAAATACCTCTGCCCAGGGGCTGCTTCTTTGTTCTGCTTCTCATTTCTATTTTCTCTCTTGCATGCGTTCTCTATCATACAAGCATGGATGCTTCCATGCCATATAGCTCTTTTTATATAACCTATCGATGAATAAAGCTTCATAATGACTGCATCTCTGCATTCTGCCTATTTCACTTGGAAGCACCTTAACGTTCCATCGATCTCTTGTGAAAGCTGCTTTACAATTAATGTTGTATCATTAAGCGAAATATTTGAACGCTTAGCATTTAAAGGTTTAAAGCTATTTCCTTAAGAGATGGCTTCAGTTGCCAGTTGTCTTCCGGGTGAGGTTCAAGGTCCTGGTTATGATCTTTAAGTCCCTACATGGCATGGGTCCGGGATACCTCGAGGACCACCTGCTGCCGGCGTCAACTCCCCTCCGCCCTGTGCGTGCCCACAGAGAGGGCCTCCTCAGGGTGCCTCCAGTCAGGGAATGTCGACTGGTGGCCCCCAGGGGGAGGGCCTTCTCTGTGGGTGCCCCGGCACTATGGAACCAACTGCCGGTTGAGCTCCGGATGGCATCGGACCTCCGATCCTTCCGTCGCGGGTTGAAGACCCACTTATTTGAATTAGCTGGTCTGGCCTGATGGGGGGGATTATTGGGTTTTTAAATTGATTTTTAGTATTATTATTGTTGTTTTAACCGGGCACTAGTTTAATTTCCTTTTAACTTTTGTATTGTTATTTATATATGCCCTGTGAACCGCCCTGAGTCCCTAGGGAGAAGGGCGGTATAGAAATCAAATAAAATTGAAATTGACATTGAAGTTCAGAGAGATGTAGTCTAGTTCTTAGTAAATCCTATACTTATCTAGTTAAGTGGGTGGAGCTTCAAAGTTTATTGCAGGACATCCTGGCTGTGTGCCAGGACTATTGTTCTCTGCATGAACCCTAGCCATGTGGCTGGAGGACAACAAGCCGTAACCTTTGCACAGGATGGGAAAGTCCATGATTCTTTTACCTAATGAGATGGGTACAGATTGTTATTGTTAGGGCCAATTAATTTAATTTTCTTTTTAACTTTTGTATGTTGCATTTTATTGCCCTGTACACCGCCCTGAGTCCTTTGGGAGAAGGGCAGTATAGAAATTTAATAAAATAAAAATAAATAAATAAATGATCTACATTCCGGAAGAACTTCTGCTCTAACCGTGATTTATTGATGGAGGATACCTGTGAATAAAATAATTTGCTTATCCCATGCATTTGAGTTTTATTCTGGCTCTCTCGTGTGGAACCAGCAATCCCATCTGCTTGGGACAGTATATCCCTGGTCATTCTCAGCCCAATGGTGCAGTGGCCTCACCCTAGACATGATTTTGTTGTAGTAGCCGTGGTTGTGATCTGAGGGCTTTCAATGCCACTGATCGTAGTATCCTTTTCGGCCGACTTAGGGAGGGCTTAAGGATTCAACCTCCTTATACTACTTGGAGAATCCTGAACAGATTGAGCGTCCAATATGCTCAAGAGGAGGGCTTAGGGGATAACACCAGGCTGTATGAATGTGGAGAGATGCAGAGCCTGGCCCAGCTGCTGGTAACTTGGCTACTATCAGAAACATGTACCAATAATAACTTACTTTATATCCAGACTTCTCCCCTCTGGATGCTACTATAGGGCATTGGATGCCCCAAAAAATAAACACAAAGCTAATTTTCCCCATCCCATGCCTGACGACGTTAGGGGGTCCAACTTCCTTTCTCCTCCTGCCCAAGCTCAGAAGCTGCCGAGTCAGCTCTAAGCATCAATAAAATGCACAGATGGGTGGGCTATAATTCAACAAGGCAGCCAAAAAGATAAAAAGAACATCTTAATCTCGCCAATGATCATGATGCTCACCTCAGACTACACAAATGCCAGCACATCAGAGTTCCCCTCAAAAAGCAACTGGAACAAAGCAGAACCCCACAACACACAAAAATGCTGACCGCCACCACCAAGACTACTTTCTGGGACAAGCCAAAAGAAGGAAGATCAAACAGCCAACAGCGAATATGCTCAAGGGGGTCTTAGCAGATAATAACACACTGTATGAATGTGGAGAGCCCGGCCCAGCTGCTGGTAACTTGGCTACTATCAGAAACATGTACCAACAATAACTTACTTTATATCCAGACCCCTAACCTCTGGATGCCGTTATAAGGAACAGGAATGGCTGTATCCAAAGAAAAGAAATGGACATGAAGATAGCTTTTCCCTGTGCCATCACTCTGCTGAACACCTTATTCCCACAGAAGTGTCTTAGGCCTAAAGATATTTACCCACATGGTAGGGCTGTATTGCTATTATCCTTCATCTTCTCAGCGTTCCCCTCTCATCCTCTTTCCTACTATCTTCTCTCCTATTGCTAACTATCATCAGGTGTAGTTGTATCTCACAACTAATGATTGTAACTATGATTTACGACTTATCACTTGGTGGTTTGCACGTACGACGAGTGCTTCTGCACCCGAGGCAAATTCCTCGTGCGCGCATCCCATCACACTTGGCCAATAAAGAACTCTAAACTTTGACTTCCGGTGGCGGCGCGGCGCCGAAGACAGCCTTCCCGGGCTGCCCGCGGCTCAGCTGTTTGTTTTTTCGCCCGAAACAGCGCTGATCAGCTGTTCGGGCGAAATTGAAGCCCCCTCCTCGGGAGAAGAGGAGGGGGTGAGGTCTCAGGTAGGGGTAGAGTTCTCCAGGGCCGCCTGAGCTTGGAGCTTGGGCGGCTGAAGGATTGAACTCCCCCGAAGCCTGGGTTGCTCCCAGCTGGCCGGCGTCTCTGCTCCGAACTTCTTGGAGCAGAGCCAGGCGTCTGCGAACCATCCCTGCCTGAGGAAAGAACTATGATTTAAAGGAGCAGGCAGAGCGGTGCAAGAGGGAAAGGTGAAGAGGATTATTTTACTATACTTTCTAGCTTTTTGGACTTTTTAAACTTTAAGTGAAAGTGCGTCATAATTGAGGACTAAAAGATGGCGGCGAAACCTCCCCCTAAAACTCTTCGGAGCGGTGGATCCTCGCCGGTGCAACAATCATCACTACAGGCGTTGCACCCTTCTGAAGTGCTGACACCGAAGGATTTACGAGATGCTCTGGATAAACTTTTGGAATCAATCAATCAATCAATCGGTGATAAATTTGCACAGATGGAGGAGAAATTGGAGAAATTGGAGGAGAGAATGGAAGAGAGGATGGAACAGAAGTACAGCGTGATGAAGGTAGACATTTTGTCTTCAGTGCATAAAGTGGCGGGATGTGTGGAAGAATTAGATGAAAAAATGGATGATCTGGCTCAAAGGAACGCTATATTAGAAGTAAAAGCACGGGAGAATGAAAATGCAAGAGACAAAATGGAAAGGGAGTTAAGCCTAGCCCAATATTACCAGATGCAGTTTGCTGTTAGAATCAGAGGGTTAAAAGAGAACATTAAAGAAGATTTAAAGCAGCTGATTTCTGAGGCTCTTGAAGTGGTATTAAACCAGCCAGCATCTGAAATAAGAGCAGCTATGGATAAAGTGTTTCGGGTGAATTCATGGATTGCCAGACAGAGAAAATTGCCTAGAGATGTGGTGGTTTACTTTGCAAAAAGAGAGATTAGAGATCAAGTTATACAAGCTGCCTATGATGCTAAAGTGGTGATTGCTGAACAAGAAGTCTTGGTTTTAAAAGAAATTCCTCCAAGGATTTTAAGGGGAAGGAAGGACTATACATTTCTCGTGCATGAGCTTAAGCAAAGAGATATAAGGTTCAGATGGGAGATTCCAGATGGGCTGATGGTGATGCATGAAGGTAAAAGGTATCGGCTGATTACTGTGAAGCAAGCGCGTGATTTTTACAATAACGTCTTAAAAGCAACCCCATCAACACTTCTGGAAGCTGGAAAGGGATCGGGAGAAGGAGAACATCAAGAGGATGAAACAGAGGAAAGTGGCCCTGGAGTAGATCAAGATACAACTTCTTTGGATGATCCTAGAGAGCAAAGAGTAACGCGTGCTGCTTTAAAACGAGCAAAGAAAATAAAAGAACAAGATCAGCAAAAGTCTTCAGATTCTTCACAACGTACGCAAGCTGTGGGAGGAGCACGGCCTAAAGAAATTAGCCCTATCAAAGCTGTGCTCCAAGAGCTTTGGGAGGATATGCATGGCAACTAAATTTCTAACCTGGAATGTTAATGGACTAAATTCACCGCAGAAGAGGAAGAAAGTTTTTCAATATTTAAAACAATTTAAGATAGATGTTATATGTTTGCAAGAAACGCATATTAGAGTTTTGGATCAAAAGTATTTATTGAACTCGAGACTGGGTACGCAATTTGTTGCCTCTGCAGAGAATAAGAAAAATGGAGTGGTTGTTTATGTTAAAAGTGCCTTAACAGCAGACTTAATTGAAGTAGATAAGCATGGAAGATATGTTATGATTGAGCTGTTGTTAGAAGGCAAAAAGACGCTTCTAGTTGGATTATATGCACCTAATCAACAACAAGCGGATTTTTTTAGCTTACTCCACACAAAGCTTACCCAGTTGGATTATAAATCTTTTATTCTTATGGGAGACTGGAATGGTGTCTTGGATGCACAGTTGGACAAGGCTGGAGCTTTTAAGCGCATTCCAAGTCATGCTAGATTGCCTAAATCTTTTTTTGAAATGAAGGACGACCTGGAATTGAGAGATATTTGGCATGAGAGGCATTTGCAGGAGAAGGATTATACTTTTTATTCTGATAGACACCAATCTTTTTCGAGGATTGATTTTATTTTGTTGACTAATGATTTTTTTTGGAGAACTAAAAAGGTGAAGATTTGTGCAAGAACTATTTCTGACCACAGTCCAGTTTGGTTGGAGATTGATAAGGAGAAAAGAGACAGGCGCTCATGGCGTGTAAATGAGAATTTGTTTAGAAATCAGAGAAATGTGGAAGAATGCAAACAGCGGATGAAGGATTTTTTTGAGATTAATATGAATAAGGGTACCTCTATGGATATGGTTTGGGATGCTAGCAAGGCATATATGAGAGGGGTGTTGATATATATGAATAATAGACATAGACGTGCAGTGGAAACTAGAAGGAAAGAACTGGAGAATGAAATAAAGGAAAAAGAAAAGGCTTTGATTCTGAATCCAGAGGATGTGAAGGTTAAGGAGGCTATTAGACTGCTAAGAGGACAATTTGATAAATTAATGGCAGATCAAGTGGCAACCAATCTGCGGTTTGCTAAGTATAATACTTTTTGCAACGCTAATAAGCCAGGCAGATGGTTAGCTTATAGACTGAGGAAAAAACAAAGGGCCTCTAATATAGATAAGATTGAGTATAAAGGAAGGGTTGTGTTTCAACAGAATCTTATTAAGGATGCTTTTGTGGATTTTTATTCGAAATTATATACTAAAGAGGAAATTAATGTAAAAGATATTGATATATATTTGGAGAATGCTAGCATCCCAGTTCTTACGCAAGTACAAAAAGAGGGGATTAATCAACTGATTACAGAAGAAGAAATTCTTACAGCAATTAAGGAATTGAAGTTGGATAAAGCGCCAGGTACGGATGGCTTGACTGCAGCCTATTATAAAAATTTACAATTTGAGATGATAAAGCCGTTAAAGGAACTGTTTCAGACAATTCAGAGGGAGGGAAAGGTGCCACCGTCTTGGAGAACAGCTTTTATCTCTTTGATTCCGAAGGAAGACCAGGATGCTACTCAAGTTAAAAATTACAGACCGATATCGCTTTTGAACACAGATTATAAGATATTTGCTAAGGTTTTGGCTAATAGACTGATGAGGGTTCTGCAACAGGTGATTCATGGGGATCAAACGGGGTTTATTAGTGGTAGGCAAATGAAAAATAATGTGAGACATATAGTTGATGTTTTAGAGTTTTTGGAAAGGCACAACCAGATCTCTGCAGCGCTAATTTTTTTAGATGCTGAAAAGGCCTTTGATCAATTGAATTGGCAATTTTTGTTGAAAGTTTTAGATAAAATGGATTTTGGGGAAAATTTCTTACAACTGATTAGGGCATTATATCAAAAACAAACTGCCCGAATCATAGTTAACAATAGCCTGACAGCAGCATGTAACATTGAGAAGGGCACAAGGCAGGGGTGTCCGTTATCGCCCTTGTTATTTGTGTTAACATTAGAGATATTATTGGTTAAGATTCGGAGTTCGGGAAAAATTAAGGGGATACAAGTTGGGGATCAGGACTATAGATTGAGAGCATTTGCAGATGATCTGGTTGTTACAGTGACCCAGCCAGAGCACTCTGTTGTGGACCTGATGGAGATAATAACACAATATGGGAAGGTTTCTGGATTTAAGGTAAATACACAGAAAACTAAAATTTTGGCTAAAAATATGACAGTTTCACAGAAGGCTCTCTTAGAAGGATTAACTGGATTTGAGATTGTTAAGAGGGTTAAATATTTGGGGGTGATTTTGTCGCCCTCTAATACAAAGCTATATAAAAATAATTATGAAAAATTATGGGGGAAAATTCAAAAAGAATTGGAGAGTTGGCAAAAATTGCAATTGTCTTTGTTGGGACGGATTGCAGCAGTGAAAAATGAATGTCCTGCCCAAATTTTTATTTTTGTTTCAAATGATACCGATCCTTAAGAAAGATTCTAATTTGGAGGAATGGCAGCGTGGTATCAATAAATTTGTGTGGGCAGGGAAAAAACCACGAGTTAAACTTAAGATTATGCAGGATACTCGTGAGAGAGGTGGTCTTAAACTGCCTAATTTTAAATTATACTATGAAGCTGCTGCATTAGTAGGAATAAGTGATTGGATTAATTTGACGCAAGGGAGGTTATTAAATCTTGAGGGCCATGATTTGTGGTTTGGCTGGCATGCATATTTGTTGTATGATAAGAAGGTAGACAATGTGTTTAGGGTGCATATTTTAAGACAGGCATTGCTGAGAGTTTGGAAGAAGTATAGACATAAGTTGAGTTGCAAGATACCATTGTGGGCAATTCCAAAACACGCAATAGAAAATATTCATGCTGGCTTCAAACATGATGTGACTACGTACAAGGAGATTTTAACTTTGGAAAGAAATGTTTGGTGTTTGAAATCATATAGCCTCTTGCGAGAAGAGAAGGTTGTTCAAAACTGGTTTCAATATATTCAGCTACAGGCCAGGTGGAAAGAAGACCAGAAAAATGGTTTTACAATGACTGATGAAAATTTGATAAAGCAAGTTAGAAATCAGGGATCAGCACATATCAAACGGATATATCTTGCATTGATAGAGATTGATTCAGAGACAGAGCTTGTTAAGGATTGTATGATAAAATGGGCCCAAAACATCCAAGAAGTTATCACAATGGACATGTGGGAAAAGATTTGGGTGAGGAACGTAAAATTTACTCAAGCTCAAAATCTAAGAGAGAACTTTTATAAAATGTTTTATAGATGGCATTTAGATCCTAAAAAGCTTGCAAGTATGTATCCGAATTACCAGCCTAAATGTTGGAGGTGTGGTGATGAAGATGCAACATATTTTCACATATGGTGGACATGTAAGAAGGTCAAGGCTTTTTGGATAAAAGTCTGGTGGAATATGCAGAAGATTTTTAAACAGAGGATAAAGTTTTGTCCGCAACTTTTTTTGTTGGGAATAATTGCAGACGCTACAGTTGTGGACACTAAGTTGATGTTGAACCTAATTACGGCAGCAAGACTTTTGATAGGCCAATATTGGAAGAAAGAGGAATTGCCGACCATAGAAGAGTGGACTTTAAAGGTTTCCGACCTGGCAGAGATGGCGAAGATTTCGGCCTATTTGAAAGATCATTCGCAAGAACGCTATATTATGGAATGGAGAAAATGGATTGAGTTTATCCAGAACAAGTATAGGGTTAAGAAGTTTTATGTAGCATTCGAATAAGTCTTCTTTCGTTTTTTTTTCTTTTTTATTTTAGTTTTTTATATATAGTTAATATTGTTAAGGTGTGTCTTATCCTATATAAGCTAGAGAGTAATGGATTTTAGATTTTATAGTGGGTAGTATATGGTTGCTTATGATTGCCTTTTTATAGATATATACCTTGTATTTAGCTCTGGGAAGTCGGGGGGGAGGGGGGGATGGAGGGAGGGGAGGAGGGAGGGAGGTTGGGGGGAGGTAGGGGGGGGAGTAGGGAGGGGGAAGGTGGGTTTTTTAAAGGAAAATTGTATTTTAAAACTTTTCAATAAAAAAAAAAAAAAGAACTCTAAACTTTGGCCAGCGACAAAGCCAAGCGGGTGGCTTCATTTTGGCAGTCTAAAGTTTGAACTGAACATGGAAGAACGGAATTGGGGGTGGGTGTCACAGTTCCGAGAGTTGGGTCATGTCCTTCTTCTGAAGCCGGTCCCAATTTGCGTTGATAGGGAGCGAGGGGGTCCAGCTCACACCCGCTGCTTCATGGGGTGCCACAGCGATTGGTGCTCTCCCCTCTCCTTTTTAACCATCTACATGAAACCTCTGGGTGAGGCTATCCATCACCTCAGAATGAGGCATCACCAATACCCTGATGATACCAAGTTATCCATCTCCTTCCTGGGCAAAGCGAGTGATGCAGTGGGCATTCTTTGGGGTGCCTGGAGGTTGTGGGAACCTGGATGGGGAACAAGAGATCTTAGCTAAACACTGGAATGGCTTAGGGTGGACCCTTCTGGATCCAGGCGCTGACCCCCTTTGTTCTTGGATAGAGTGGTGGCACTACTCCAGACAGTGTGCAAGCTAGGGGGCAGAACAGGGGGCAGCCGTGGCTAGGAGGATCTTTGCTCAACTTTGGGTTGTGCACCAGTTGCACCCTTACTTTTGATCATGAGGCCGGTGCACAATTACTCATTCTCCTGGTCATCTCCCAGCAGTACTACCATGCGCTTTACATGGGGCTGCCCTTGAGGACTACATAGAAACTTCAGCAGCTACAAAATACAACCGCAGTGGCAATTTTGGGCATCCAGAGGGTGGCACACAAAGCACCTTTGTTCTGCCAACTGCATTGAGTGCCAGTTTGCTTCAAGGTGTGGGTTGTGGCCTCGTACAGCCCTATATGGTATGGGGCCAGGATACCTATGGAACGGTCTTTGTCCCATCACATCAACCCATTCCACCTAGTCAAGAAAGAAAAGTGCATTGCAGACCCAAGCAGTTAAAAGAATTCTGAGTGGGGGGGGGGGTCCAGGAAGAGAGCCATCTCTGCTGTTGCCCCTTCCCTGTGCAATATTCTCCCCCAGGTGGAGAGACAAGCCCCCCCCACCCTCCTGGCCTTCCAAAAAGGAGTAAAAACATGGCTCTGCAGCCTTGTGTGGGGAGCACACAGCTATGGGGCCATCTCTGGTGCCCCGAAGGCCCTCCCCTCCCAGTTAATTTCTAACAGTGCTTTAAGCATTCTTGACTCTTTTAAATTTTTAACTTATATTGTTTTTATATTTCAACATTTTATTGAGGTGCTGGCGCCACCGGTTGGAGGTATGTGGGTGTGAGAGAGGGAGGTACGTGCGTTCCTACCTGGAAACAAAGCAGCCTGAAGCAGCTAGGAAGAGATTTCAGTATCTCTAGTGATACGCACAAGGAGTAGCACTTGGAGTAGCAGGAGTAGGAGTAGAAGTAGTAGCAACGGGGGACAGTGGAACAGAGGCAAGTAGCGAGTAGTAACTGTGAAGGCTGGCTTGTGTGTGGCATCTTATCGCAGCACAGGGAAGCCAAATAAATAATATCAGGGGTTTTCCATTACACCAGAAGCAAAAGAATCCTCTCGGCCCAGGAATTCTGACTAATAGGTGTAAGGAGAAAAGCTGTTTTCACCATGCCCCCCCCCACCCTTTGGAATATCTTGTAGCCAAAGGTGAAGTCCACTTTCCATCTTTCCAAAAGAGCCTGAAGACCTGGCTCTGCCAGTTGGTTTGGGGGGGCGAGGGGGGGGGGTTTCCCAATAGAGACCCTCAAAGCCTGACAGAGAAGACACCACCCTATTTGGTGTGAATCATGGTGTGGTTGTTTTTCTTTTTACTCTTTTGCTCTATTTAATTCCTGCCAATTTAACTGCTTCCCTATTTATAACCAAAGACGTAGCACAAGATTGGACAACATAACGGAGAACATTCTTCTTCTTCATCACCGCCATCATCATCGTATTTATAACTGCATTTTACATTCTTCATTGCATTGTTAAGTCCACCCAGAATTGCTCTCGATGGGAGAGAGGGAGGGAGAGGGGAGAGGCTGCCCAGGAAATGGGACACCACTTGTGCTGTTGTTGCCCTGTCTCTTGAAGCCCCCTCCCCAGACAGAAGTGCGACATGGGCTAGAAAAGCTGTGAGCTTGTGGGCGGGTTGCCTCAGGGCAAAGGAGGATTGTGTGGGCTTCTCTGGGGTCTGAGGGGGCCCACTGACTTTGGGCATAGATTAAAAATATGGGACGGTGGGCTATAGTAATTAATACATTTAATAAAATCATGGCCTTTGTTCCCAGGGACTGAGAAATAGCCAAATAAACCCCTCCTGGCAAAAGAGAAAAAGAGCAAAATATATTTGTGTTTGTATGGACCACCTGTGCATGTTGGCATCCTTGCTTCGTGCAAATGAAGACCTGGGAAGGCTGCTGGCCTTCTCTGAAGCCTCCACATCCAGAGGTCAAGGTAGGTACCCAGTGCGAAACTGTTCCTTCAAACCATACTTTTGGGGAAAAAAACCTAAGCAATCTAGTTGCGTTACCTGTCACCGCTTCCCAAAAACAACTATGCTAAATTACAGCCAGATTTCAAAGAAGAGATCTTTCAAAGGTTCAGAAACCTGAAGCTGCCTTAGTGAGGATCCATTGCAATAGTCAAGAATGAAGATAAAATGGGTCATTTCAAACGGCACCACTTCGTTTCAGGGAAGAAAATCATCAGTAAAATTTGTATGGAGCGAGGAAGGAGTTAAATTAAAATTTTTTGTAAGATTCAAAAGATGGAGGCCCTCAAATAATAGGCTAATAACGTGAGGAGCCAGCCTAGCTAACGGATTCTCGGTATTTATGGTACAAAGATATAAAAAGAGGACAACACTCTAAAAGGGTGTATTAGCAAACAAAGTTTGATAATGAGAAATAATAAGATCAACAATTTCCCTATTAGGCCCTCCTTCAAATGCCTTCCATGTGGGAGACAATTATAATAAGAAAAATGTAATTACATCCGCAGATACGGTTCACTTAGACCCAAAGAACAGATTAAACACACAGAATTATTTAGCCAAGGACCAGAATGTACCATCGTTGATGTACTTACAAATTGCCCAAAGGATAAAATCTCATCTTAATGAAGAATAAGGATAAAGGAAAGAAAGAAAAAGAGCAGAATTTGAAATTGCTCAAATAATTTTTTTTAATATTCATAAATATACAATGGAGCAGAGACTTCAGTGTCAAATCAGAAAAAGCCTGAAATGTCTCTTACTGCAAAATAATTCAGTGAGTTTTGCAGTGGTCTATTCCTGCTAAGATAAACACATTTAACTTTAATTGCACAATTTCATCTCAGAATTATGGTTAACATTATGGCCCCTTTCCCCCTTTTATCTTTGGTGGTTTAAACTGGCAACTTCTAGTTCAAATGCTAGAAATGCCAGCGTGCCCAGCTAATATCTGCAAGACTGCTTAAATATTCAGAGTTTTAGGAGCAACTGTACGAAGCAGAGAAGCATCTGATATAACATTACTAAACAAAATCCATATGAGAGCAATTTTTCTTCCTCTTGCTAGCTTTAATTTTATTGGCCTCCTAAGAAATTCGTTTTGAACTCAGGGCTTAAAAATTTGCAAGTATTTCCGTTTCTGTTTACAACTCCCATTGTTATCTATTTGTTGCTTCATTTTACTTAGAGAAGCAATTTTAATTCTGGAGATTAACATTTGGAAAATCAGGCATTTTACAAATATAGATTAGCTCCGGAAAAAAGAAATTATAACATATGGAGTTTTTTTTCTCCCCTTTTAATGTAGGAAAATGAATCCATATGTGATACGCTATTGCATGTAAGTATCTACCCGATGGTGTGTTCCCTTAATTTTCACTGTGTTACCACTATGCCTTGAAAACATTTTCGAAAACCTGAAGCTGGAATTAGACGTTTTCACATTCTCTAAAAACGTGGCATCAAACGGAAGTACGTAGAGACACACTATGTATGAACCCTGTCAGGAAACGGGAATCTACAAGTTGAGTGATGGTTGTGCCATTGTGGGAATGTGTCCAGAGGGCTCCATGGTGGATGGGGCCATTTTTAATTCTCCCTTCACCTACGATTTGTATCTTCGGTTCTTACGATATTACAATGATTCTGTCAACCATCCCATTGGCTTATGCTGCAAAAGAAACTCCTGGGACATTATTTTACCAAGAGTATAACTTTCCTGATAGATCCATACAGGCACAGAGGAAACTAAGCTAACTCTGAGGTTTTAGCACAAAAAACAGCATGATTTCCCCCTTTTTCCCCATTTGGGCCACAATCCAACACATTAGTATTTTGGGAAAACAGCCTATGCCTTTGAAAAGTTCCCATTGCACGGCCTTGAAGTATCAGGATTGTCTCAGGCTGTGAACGGCTCACATACATTCCTCACCTTCCCAGCTCCCAATACATTCCAAGCATTCCCCTCCCCCCTTAGTTTCTGTTGTCAAGTTGCGAGTAGGGGTGTGTTACGAGTTCAACCTTGACAGGTTCTTGTGTTCACAGTTCCCATTTTTGTATGCCGTTTTATCCACAGTTGTGCACTGCTCCGAGTTGGTGATGATGGTGCCCTGCACCCCTTAGGACTTCTCCTAGCCAGCCCAGCTACGAGTAGCCCCTCAAAGCCAAGCAACAAAGCAGCCAGGTGTGGTGCGTGTCATTGTGATGGAACTGTGGTGGAACTGTGGTGTTGATGTTTTGGGAACGAGAGGAGGTGGGCTTCTGTTAACTTTGTGGAAATAAAACGACTGGGGGCAGCGCAGTCAATACTGTAGGAAAAAAACACTGCTTCTTTTAGCAGTAGGGCTCACAAATTGTAGTGGTCAAGTACTAGGACCAGAAGCAGTAGTAGCAGTGTGTGAGAAGGAACTGCGAGTACCACCCATTGTGTGCTTGTGGGCGGGTTGCCTCAGGGCCAAGGAGGATTGCGTGGGCTTCTCTGGGGTCTGAGGGGGCCCACCGACTTTGGGCAGAGATTAAAAATATGGGACGGTGGGCTATATAAATGTAATTAATACATTTAATTAATAAAATCATGGCCTTTGTTCCCAGGGACTGAGAAATAGCCAAATAAACCCCTTCTTGCAAAAAAGAGCAAAATATTTTTGTGTTTCTATAGACCGCCTGTGCTTGTTGGCGTCCTCGCTTCGTGCAAACGAAGACCTGGGAAGGCTGCTGGCCTTCTCTGAAGCCTCCACATCCAGAGGTCAAGGTAGGTACCCAGTGCGAATGCCCCAAAGCCTGAAGAAAATGCCAGAAAATTTGGGAAAGTGGGAGAAGGGTGCTGCGTTGTCAAGAACCCCAACTCTACACAACACCCCCAGGAATGGCCCTCCACCCCGTGTGCCATCTCTCCCCCTCCCCCTGCTCCTTTCAGGGACATGGTTGTGAGGGGAAAAGGGGACTTTGTGGATTCTGTCTTGGATTTTGGAGCACACTCCCAAATTTAACAATCAAGGTCAGCCGTGGAGAAGCTCCTGAAATCAATCATAAGGACGGGGAAGGAGAGGGTGAACCTCTGTGAACATCTGCCCTCATTACGTGTTGATTTTTGTTTTTCTCTGCAGAACCATTTATGGACATTTTAGCTTCACCCCACACAAAGGATGCTTTGGACCGAGGCAGCTTCGCCGGATATTATAACCCTGGTAGGAGAATCCTGAACTTTGTTTCAAGAGATGAAACCATCTCCCAAGTTGCAAAGGGGCAGATGAGTGAGCGGAAGGGGAGGGGGCAAATCCACCCCCCCTTCCTCCTTCTGTCAACCGCAGGGAGGAGGCTGTGCCCGACCGACACCCGAACAGCAGATATGAGAATGATTGCGTATCTTGCTTTGCCCTCAACGGTGGTGGTGGTGGAGAACCCAACCCCGACAGACAGCCTGCTTGTTCCCCTGATTTAAAGGCATCACTCGGGGGGGTGGTCGCATCCTTGAAAAGAAGAGGTTCCTTCTGCACGTTCCCCAAATTCAAAGTTCACCCAGATATCCTTCGTTGCGTTAAAGTCAGGGCGACGCACAGCTTGCATCTGCGAGAAAACACAATGCCTTCACAAGAAAACCTTGGAGAACCGAGATTCTTCATGGATGACTGTGTGGAGGTCCATGGGGGGGGTGTTGAAGACGTCCACATGAAATGTTGGGGCGAGGAACTGGAAAAATATTTCATGCTGCATCATGTCTGGTGGCAGAATTTCAGCTGCTGCGTTTCTTGAACTTTAGGGCTGCTTTTCTGCAGACTGGCAAAAATGGTTTCTTTTTTTTTTAACCATCTGTGCATCACCGAGGCAACGCTGAAGCCTATGTTGGTTTGTCCAGCAGGTCCCCCTACTGGTGGCCAGTGAAGCCGTTTTTGGCAGAGGGAAGGATTATCTGAACCCCCTTCCAAGGTTGGGGTGGAGGATGGGAGGACCACAACTAACCTCAAGGTTTCTCCTCGCCTCCCCCCTTCAGAGTCCGCACCCACCTCCCCTTTCAAGCAGGGAAGGGACCACAGAGGACCCAACGGTCTGAAAATGGCACCAACAAGCACAAACCTCCAGCCAGATTTATGATTTTAAAAAATAAATAGTAACGTGCAGACTGTTTGAATTTAATGTTTTCCACTATTCCATAAATTTTTTTTTAAGAAATATGGGATCGATCCATTTAAATTTTATGCCGCTTCCTTGCTTTCCCATCCCACGTATATTCCTGAGTGTAGGACAGTTGCTTTTTATTTTAAAGTTGGGTAGCAAATTGTGTAAATCGAGATCTGCCGCCCCGGGTTTTTCTGCTTTTCTCCTGAGGTTTCTGTGGTTGGAAACGAAACACACATTTCACCACTTTGGGGTGTTGCTAACCCTGCTGTTTCAGAGAGGAAGCTTCAGAGCAGAGAAACTCAAACAGCAAAAGTTTTGTCTCCTTTTGTTTCATTCCAGAAAAAGCCTGGAGTCCTTCACACATATTGGCTTGCGCTTCCCTTTGGGGACTGTGAGCTCATGGACCACATCATGGATTACACCCAAGTGATGTCCCCCCCCCCCCAGAGGCCTTTGACGCTTAGTGATTTTTGTCTCTTTGTGTAGCCCTGTAGTTCTATTTTCTCCGGGGGGGGGGGTGTTGTGTTTTTTTTGCAGTTTAGCCCTTGTATTGAAAGAAAACCACTCAGTATCCTGCCAGACCAGGATACTGCGACATTGGCTAGAAAAAACGTGCTGACAGAGCTGGTGTGGTTGCATGGGTGTGAGAAAGAGAATTAAGGCCGAGATAAGTCAACCTGCAAGATCCTCGTATTTCAGAATAAAGACAAAAATGCTCAAAAATGCCCTTAGTCTATACTTAACAAGCTGCCCAGAGTCAACTTATCAGGGAGATGGGCAGCATATAAATTTAATAAAATAAATTGCAGCACTCAGCACACCAACATGATAGGTGTCAACTGTGCATCTCATCATCCAAAGGTCAACCTCTGGAATGCAAAGAGGGCCAAAGTCAACAAATTGCTGCAAGTGGCCTCTCCTTGCTCAACATGGTGAATGAATGAATGAATGATCTTTATGGACCTTGAGTTTTCCGAGGCACACCAAAGACAAGCCAATTGAAGAAATCCCTACAGCAGTTGATAATTTGTGTGCAATCACAAATGGGTGAAAATCATCCAAAGTTTGCCCCACGACAAGGACAGTGAACTGGGACTTCTCTTCTCCACTTCTACTGCATCTGGAGAAGATCAGGCAGAGGAACAGTAGATAGATTAGCCGGTGTTGCAATCGTCTGGCCAAGCTTTTTTGTGGATAAAATCTCTCATCTTCGCTCCAAGTTGGAAGCCAAGTTAATTTTTAAGGAGCCGGCCTTCAAAATTATATGCATTTTAAATACAGAGCTGGGTTTGGTGGTGCTGGTCGGTGAAATATGGTGATGTGTGTCAGTGAAGCTACGCCACTGAAGAAAAAGCAGCAGCTGTTTTTGAGAAAGAGCAATATATCTGTGTGACCCTGCGGGAAGGGTAGAGGGACCCCCTAGAGGGAGGCTGTCAGCTTTTGATCAATGGGTTTTGTGGTGGTGACCTACAAAATTCTACAGAAGAGTCCAGAACTGGAGCAACGGTGAGAAGATGCAGAGAAACTTGAACCAAATGAGCTTCAGAAAGGAAGTCTGTTGGGTTTTTTCCACCCTCCGTTTTAGGACTGAAGGCCAAGCTGGACACAAATCTGACAGAGGAGCAGAAGGACCAGAACTGACCTAGTAGCCAAAGGGCCATAAAAATGAAGGACACTACCCCAATAGATGGTAGAACTTAAAAGTGACCAGCAGCCAACAGAAAAGCGAAATATATTTAAGCTGACTAATGTACCATAGCAATTTGGAGCTTTGTGTAAAGGTGTAAAAACATAGTTCTGTGCCCTTCTTGGGGCTGGTTAGCTCCCCAAAATTCCCTCCCCCATCTCTTAATTTTTAACACTCCTCACCTCTTTTAAATTTTGCATATATTTTAATGTTTAGACATAAAAGTAAAACATCTGCGAGGGAGATGCGCGATTTCAAAATTTGATAAAATAGTCTGTAGAAATAATATTTAAAGAGCACAAAACATTTTTTCTTATTTCATCCACTACTCCAAATCTGAATGTAGAGGGTTAATTTTGTAAGTAATCCAACTTTTTGAAACAGAAAGGGCTCTTCTTCAATCTGACCGGTGTTCTGTCTGTTGTTCTGTCTGTTGGTCTGTCGCCCTCCCTTTTCCATACCGGCAGCGGGAGAGAAGACGCAAGGGATCACTCTCGTAGTGCGACCTCCGACAGGACTTAAGAGTGACATTTGCCCAGTCTGGATTTGTAGAAAAGTTGTGGCCTTTTGAGAACATGAAAGGCCTCAAGGATGATCAGACAGGCCATGGTCAATGTTAGAAATGGATTACCAGAATTCACTGTATATGGAGCTTCCCTTGAAGACTATTTTGGAAGCTTCAACTCATGCATCTACAGCAGTTGTATTAGCTACAATTTCAGGTGGGATGTGCTGGTTGTCACCTCAAAACGGGGCCTAGAGAGCTGTTGGAGGTCTAGCCGATCCGAACCCGACCGGTTGCGGTTAAGAACCTATATTAGGTCTTATCTCGCAGCGATGAGGGTGGCGAGGTGTAATTACTTCTCCACCCTCATCGCGTCCGCAGATAATCGCCCAGCCGCCCTGTTTAGGGTGACTCGCTCACTTCTTAATCAGGAGGTGAGGGAGGATCCCTTGCAGGGTCGTGCCGAGGAATTTAGTCAACATCTGTCGGATAAAATCGCTCGGATTCGGACCGGTTTGGACTCCAACTGGGCAGAGTCTGGCGATCAGGACACGGGCGGTCTTGTCAATGTTACCTGGGAAGAGTTTGATTCTGTGACCCCTGATGAAGTGGACAGCATTATGGGGAGGCTGAGCTCCTCCACATGTTTGTTGGACCCGTGCCCTTCCTGGCTGGTTTATGCAGCTAGGGAGAGGACACGAGGCTGGCTCCAGGCGGTTATATCTGCTTCCTTGAGTGAGGGTTATTTCCCCACCGTCTTGAAGGAGGCGGTGGTGAGACCTCTCCTCAAGAAGCCTGCCCTGGACCCAGCTGTATTGAACAACTTTCGTCCAGTCTCCAACCTTCGCTTTCTTGCGAAGGTTGTCGAGAGTGTGGTGGCGCATCAGCTCCCTCTGGTCCTGGATGAAGCGGATTATTTGGACCCCTACCAATCGGGTTTCAGGCCCGGGTACAGCACGGAGACGGCATTGGTCGCTCTGGTGAATGATCTTTGGAGGGCTCGGGATAGGGGATATTCCTCTGTCCTAGTCCTATTAGACCTCTCGGCGGCTTTCGATACCATCGACCATGGTATCTTGCTGCGGCGTCTCAGGGGATTGGGAGTGGGAGGCACAGTTCTTCAGTGGTTCTCCTCCTATCTCCTGGGACGCTCGCAGTCGGTGTTGGCAGGGGGGCAGAGATCGGCCCCTAGGTCTCTCGTTTGTGGAGTTCCTCAGGGGTCGGTTCTCTCGCCTCTCCTGTTCAACATCTACATGAAACCGCTGGGTGAGATCATTCGTGGTTTTGGAGTTGGGTATCATCAATATGCCGATGATACCCAACTTTTCCTTTCGACCCCAAACCACCCCAGTGATGCCCTCGCTGTGATGTCCCGTTCCCTGGAGGCGGTTCGGGTCTGGATGGGGAGGAACAGACTTCAACTCAACCCTGACAAGACTGAGTGGCTGTACATCCCGGCATCCCGGGACACTCAAAATGTCCCATCTCTTTCTATGGGGGGTGAGCTCTTACCCCCCGTGGATAGGGCTCGCAACTTGGGAGTCCTCCTAGATTCACGACTTACCCTGGAAGATCATATAGTGGCCGTGACTAGGGGGGCTTTCGCCCAGGTTCGCCTGGTGCGCCAGTTGCGGCCCTATCTGGACCGGGATGCCCTGTGTACGGTCACTCATGCGCTCGTGACCTCTCGCCTTGACTACTGTAATGTTACACCCTTGCTCCGCGAGCTGCATTGGCTACCAGTTGTCTTCCGGGTGAGGTTCAAGGTCTTGGTTATGATCTTTAAGTCCTTACATGGCATGGGTCCGGGTTACCTCAGGGACCACCTGCTGCCGGCGTCAACTTCCCTCCGCCCAGTACGTGCCCACAGAGAGGGCCTCCTCAGGGTGCCTCCGATCAGGGAATGCCGACTGGTGGCCCCCAGGGGGAGGGCCTTCTCTGTGGGTGCTCCGGCGTTATGGAACCAACTGCCGGTGGAGCTCCGGATGACATCAGACCTCCGATCCTTCCGTCGCGGCCTGAAGACCCACTTATTTGAATTAGCTGGTCTGGCCTGATGGGGGATTATGGGTTTTTAAATTGGTGTTTTTAGTATTGTATTATTGTTTTTTAACTGGGCATTGGTTTAATTTCTTTTTAACTTTTGTATCGTTATTTATACATGCCCTGTGAACCGCCCTGAGTCCCTAGGGAGAAGGGCGGTATACAAATCAAATCAAATAAAATAAAAAATAAATAAATAAAAGGTCTACATGGACTTGGACATCTCTACAACCATCCTCTCCAGGGTGGAACTGCCAGACTGGCAAGAAAAAAGTGCCACCTACAGAACATGTATTTGGCAACCACCCTCTCAGGGATGGTTCCCATTCCAGGAAGCACCTTCAACTCCTGGGCCTGTGGACCATTTACAGGCCCTGGACTTCAGAACCACCTCAACGATGCGGGTTTTCAGAAGCACATTTGGGAACGGGGAAGATTAGCCTTCCCTGTGCTTGTGCACTGGACTGTTGTTAGTTGTCTAAATGAATGATTGAAAGGCTATTGTGTTATCCACCTTATGTTTATTGGTGGATATCAAATGTAGCTGTTCCCCCATGTAGAGTTTCCTTGTTGCTTTAGAGGGTAAATTGACGGTTTATTAATCTTCTGGTCTGACTTATAACTATCTTTGGAAGTCATGCACAGTAAGCACAAAGCAGAGGAAACATCCAAGGTCCTTAAGGGGGTGGTGGAAGAACTTGACAAAGCCAAGGTGGTTTATTCTTCCATTCTGCTCATCACTGCTTCACACTACAGCTTCAGCCTTGCTGTTATGGGGTACATGATATTGACTCTGTGACCTAAGCAGAAATTGAAGTGTAGTGTATGCTCTTAAGCATACACAGGATTTCAGCACAGCAGGGGGCTGGACAGCTCCAGGCTACAACTGCTTTTGGCGGGAAAGCCTGAATAGAGCAAGTTGTTGACAGCCCCAGGGCATGGTCAGCTCTGGCGGGAAGCCAGGGTTTAAATCCATTGGCCACCTGCACTGGCGGGAAGCCCAGGTTTGAATCTATTGGTTGCGATTCACCTGGCCAGGTATAGACGCCAGGTAACCCCTTGCCCCAGCTTCATTCCTGATCCAATAAAGGTTCGCCTGGTGCGCCAGTTGTGGCCCTATCTGGACCAGGATGCCCTGTGTACAGTCACTCATGCGCTCGTGACCTCTCGCCTGGACTACTGCAATGCTCTTTACATGGGGCTTCCCTTGAAGACCACTCGGAGGCTCCAACTGGTACAGAATGCGGCCGCGAGAGTTGTCTTGGGAGTTTCCCGGTACTCCCATGTTACACCTTTGCTCCGCGAGCTGCATTGGTTACCAGTTGTCTTCCGGGTGAGATTCAAGGTTTTGGTTATGATCTTCAAGTCCTTACATGGCATGGGTCCGGGGTACCTCGGGGACCACCTGCTGCCGGCGTCAACTTCCCTCCGCCCTGTGCGTTCCCACAGAGAGGACCTCCTCAGGGTGCCTCCGGTCAGAGAATGTCGACTGGTGGCCCCCAGAGGGAGGGCCTTCTCTGTGGGCCCCCCCCGGCTTTATGGAACCAACTGCCGGTTGAGCTCCGGATGGCATCGGACCTTCGCTCCTTCCGGCGTGGTCTGAAGACCCATTTATTTGAACAAGCTGGCCTGGCCTGATGGGGGAATGTTGGGGTTTTTAATGGGTTTCTTATATTGTTATTGTTTTTTATCTGGGCACTTGTTTAATTCCCTTTTAATTTTTGTATTTGCTATTTATATATGCCCTGTTCACCACCCTGAGTCCTTCGGGAGAAGGGCGGCATACAAATTCAATAAAATGAAAATGAAAAAGAAGTTACTACCCAGCTCCAGTGTCTGTCTCTGTGTGACCACGCGACTTTGCATGAAGCTTCTTCAGATGCCAGGCTAAGTGATTTGGGTAAACAGCATTCTAGAAATTTATAAATTATGTACAGGCTTTGCAAGGAGTACTTACAGTCCTCAGAGTTATGTTCAAAGAACCAACAGAGATTTTGCCGTAAGGGTGTTACACCATTCATGCAATCTCGGAATAACTCCAATTCTCATGATGGCACCAAGGGTTTAAAGAAAGTGTCCCTCAAATCTCCAACTTCAAGCAAAAACTGCTTTTTATTTTTTTTAGCCCATCCGGTAACAATGGAACAAGAGAAGATGGACAGACATCGGAAATTATATTTCATACATAACTTCAGTAAACTGAGCTGAAGGAAAAAGAAAAAAAAGATGACTCTGGAAAGAGTGCAGAGAAGAGCAACGAGAATGCGCATGCCACTGGGAGGCAAAAATCACAGAACAGCGTCTCACTTATTTTGGCTGTGTCGTGTGAGGGAATTTTTTTTTAATCCCATTTATATCCCGCCCTTCTCCGAAGATTCAGGGCGGCTTACAATCTAAGAAGCACAAATCAATGTGCTTAGCAATAGCCTTCATTCTATGTATATGCCTGCTTATTAGGGCTTTCACACCCCCCCCCAAGCGGCATTATTACAAAGTCAGCTTAATTGCCCCCAACAATCTGGGTCCTCATTTTACCTACCTCGGAAGGATGGAAGGCTGAGTCAACCTGGAGCCTGGTGGGATGCGAACCTGCACTAATTGCAGGCAGCTGGTGTTACTTGAGGCATTAGCCCACTGCTCCAAGGCAGAAAGCAATTACATTGGGAAGAGTTATTGGTAAAAGGAAACCAGGCTGTTGAATAACCCGGTGGGCTAGGCACCATCACACCTGGCAAAAAAAGCAGTGCAAGATCAGAAGAGGTGAAGAGACTTGGTCCATAGAATCACCAAGAGTCAGACATGACTGAAGGGATAACATCAGCATTATTTCAATGTTTCATGGTGCTGCTTTTATTGATTATAGGGTTGTCTCTAGGAGAGATGGGTAACACATCACCTTTAATAATTAGGCCCAGCCTTTGTCTCTTGACCAAACATGGAAGACCCAAAACCACAGCTTTCCATGCCACATGTAGTTTGGCCACCAAGAGGCAGTTTGTTCCAGGAAGTGGTGAGCGGGAGGGGGGGCTTGACCTGCTTCTATTTGGACTGTTCCTCCAAAACATACTTTGGGGGGAAAAATCCTAAGCAATCTAGTTGTGTTACCTGTCACCGCTTCCCAAAAACAACTATGCTAAATTACAGCCAGACTTCAAAAAAGAGATCTTTCAAAGGTTCAGAAACCTGAAGCTGCCTTAGTGAGAATGTCACTGCACATTTTTTAGTTCGTTATTTAGTTCGTTATCATTCGTTATCATTCATTAGAATGAATCCTGGACCAGTTAGCATCTTCCTCAAAAGTAGCAGATTGTGAAACCACAATAACATGATGAGAGTCAATGTATTTGCTCCATTTTGAATCATCATGAATACCCATAAATCTCATCCTTCTTGCTGCAGGACCCCCTCTTTCTTTGGGCTAAGGGAATATTCACCATAGCGTATGAACCAAAAATATGGAGATGTGAGAGGTCAGGCTTGTGTCCATACAACATGAAATAAGGGGTCTGATTTATCACACTACTCCAAGTACGGTTGATGATATGGTTAGCATATTTGATAGCTTCACCCCAGTATGGAAGACCAAGGTTGGCATCTTCAAGAAGGCAACGCATCATGGTTTGCAAAAACCCATTTCTGCGTTCTGCCACTCCATTTTCAGCTGGCGTATAAGGAGCAGATGTCTGATGTACTATCCCATTCTCACGCATCCAGTCCTGGAAACGCTGAGACATGAATTCAGCACCGCGATCACTCTGGATTCTGGCAATGTTGACCTCGAATTGGGTATAGACAAGACTAGCAAAGTCTTTAAAGATCTGAAAGGTCTCAGATTTTTCTTTCATAGGATATACATATCCATATCTAGATTATGTGTCGTGTTTTATTTCCTTCCTTCATGCACGTCATGCATCCTCTGAAGCACGGTCCTTCGCCCTCTACTAAGGTGATTTATACCTTGACAGAGGATCCATTGCAATAGTCAAGAATGAAGATAAAATAGGTCATTTCAAATGGCACCACTTCGTTTCAGGGAAGAAAATCATCAGTAAAATTTGTATGGAGCGAGGAAGGAGTTAAATTAAAATTTTGGTAAGATTCAAAAGATGGAGGCCCTCAAATAATAGGCTAATAACGTGAGGAGCCAGCCTAGCTAACGGATTCTCGGTATTTATGGTACAAAGATATAAAAAGAGGACAACACTCTAAAAGGGTGTATTAGCAAACAAAGTTTGATAATGAGAAATAATAAGATCAACAATTTCCCTATTAGGCCCTCCTTCAAATGCCTTCCATGCGGGAGACAATTATAATAAGAAAAATGTAATTACATCCGCAGATACGGTTCACTTAGACCCAAAGAACAGATTAAACACACAGAATTATTTAGCCAAGGACCAGAATGTACCATCGTTGATGTACTTACAAATTGCCCAAAGGATAAAATCTCATCTTAATGAAGAATAAGGATAAAGGAAAGAAAGAAAAAGAGCAGAATTTGAAATTGCTCAAATAATTTTTTTTTAATATTCATAAATATACAATAGAGCAGAGACTTCAGTGTCAAGTCAGAAAAAGCCTGAAATGTCTCTTACTGCAAAATAATTCAGTGAGTTTTGCAGTGGTCTATTCCTGCTAAGATAAACACATTTAACTTTAATTGCACAATTTCATCTCAGAATTATGGTTAACATTATGGCCCCTTTCCCCCTTTTATCTTTGGTGGTTTAAACTGGCAACTTCTAGTTCAAATGCTAGAAATGCCAGCGTGCCCAGGCTGAGGATTAATTTATTTTAATTGGGGTTTTATTTATACAGGGATAAATTTAATCTTTTTTAAACTTGGCTTTTAACTTTTGTATTTTTGGTTTTTAATTAGCCTGTAAACCGCCCTGAGTCCTCTGGGAAAGGGCGGTATATAAATGTAATAAAATAAATAAAATAAATGAATATCTGCAAGACTGCTTAAATATTCAGAGTTTTAGGAGCAACTGTATGAAGCAGAGAAGCATCTGATATAACATTACTAAACAAAATCCATACAAGGGCAATTTTTCTTCCTCTTGCTAGCTTTAATTTTATTGGCCTCCTAAGAAATTCATTTTTAACTCAGGGCTTAAAAATTTGCAAGTATTTCCGTTTCTGTTTACAACTCCCATTGTTTCTATTTGTTGCTTCATTTTACTTAGAGAAGCCATTTTAATTCTGGAGATTAACATTTGGAAAATCAATCCTGGTGGAATATGCAGAAGATATTCAAGCAAATGATAAAGTTTTGTCCGCAATTGTTTTTACTGGGCATAATTACGGATACTACTGTTGTGGACACTAAGTTGATGTTGAACTTAATTACAGCAGCAAGACTTTTAGTAGGTCAATATTGGAAGAAGGAGGAACTGCCAACTATAGAAGAATGGACTCTGACCTGGCGGAAATGGCAAAGATTTCGGCTTATTTGAAAGACCATTCGCAACGTTATATTATGGAGTGGAAAAAGGAAGGGTTGGGAGGAGGGAGGGGGGAGGGATTGTTAAAGATAAAATGTATTGTAAAACTTTTCAATTAAAAAAACATTTGGAAAATCAGGCATTTTACAAATATAGATTAGCTCCGGGAAAAAGAAATTATAACATATGGATTTTTTTTCTCCCCTTTTAATGTAGGAAAATGAATCCATATGTGATACGCTATTGCATATAAGTATCTACCTGAAACTTAGTGTGTTCCCTTAATTTTCACTGTGTTACCACTATGCCTTGAAACCATATTTTCTAAAACCTGAAGCTGGAATTAGACGTTTTCACATTCTCTAAAAACGTGGCATCAAACGGAAGTACGTAGAGACACACTATGTATGAACCCTGTCAGGAAACGGGAATCTACGAGTTGAGTGACGGTTGTGCCATTGTGGGAATGTGTCCAGAGGGCTCCATGGTGGATGGGGCCATTTTTAATTCTCCCTTCACCTACTGAATTATTTTGTAGTAAGAGGAATTTCATACAGGCACAGAGGAAGCTAAGCTAGCTCTGAGGATTTAGCACAAAAACCAGCATGATTTCCCCCTTTTTCCCCATTTGGGCCACAATCCAACACGTTAGTATTTTGGGAAAACAGCCTATGCCTTCAAAAAGTTCCCATTGCACGGCCTTGAAGTATCAGGATTGTCTCAGGCTGTGAACGGCTCACATACATTCCTCACCTTCCCAGCTCCCAATACATTCCAAGCATTCCCCTCCCCCCTTAGTTTCTGTTGTCAAGTTGCGAGTAGGGGTGTGTTACGAGTTCAACCTTGACAGGTTCTTGTGTTCACAGTTCCCATTTTTGTATGCCGTTTTATCCACAGTTGTGCACTGCTCCGAGTTGGTGATGATGGTGCCCTGCACCCCTTAGGACTTCTCCTAGCCAGCCCAGCTACGAGTAGCCCCTCAAAGCCAAGCAACAAAGCAGCCAGGTGTGGTGCGTGTCATTGTGATGGAACTGTGGTGGAACTGTGGTGTTGATGTTTTGGGAACGAGAGGAGGTGGGCTTCTGTTAACTTTGTGGAAATAAAACGACTGGGGGCAGCGCAGTCAATACTGTAGGAAAAAAACACTGCTTCTTTTAGCAGTAGGGCTCACAAATTGTAGTGGTCAAGTACTAGGACCAGAAGCAGTAGTAGCAGTGTGTGAGAAGGAACTGCCGAGTACCACCCATTGTGTGCTTGTGGGCGGGTTGCCTCAGGGCCAAGGAGGATTGCGTGGGCTTCTCTGGGGCCCACTGACTATGGGCATAGATTAAAAATATGGGACGGTGGGCTATATAAATGTAATTAATACATTTAATTAATAAAATCATGGCCTTTGTTCCCAGGGACTGAGAAATAGCCAAATAAACCCCTTCTTGCAAAAAAGAGCAAAATATATTTGTGTTTCTATAGACCGCCTGTGCTTGTTGGCGTCCTCGCTTTGTGCAAACGAAGACCTGGGAAGGCTGCTGGCCTTCTCTGAAGCCTCCACATCCAGAGGTCAAGGTGGGCACCCAGTGCGAATGCCCCAAAGCCTGAAGAAAATGCCAGAAAATTTGGGAAAGTGGGAGAAGGGTGCCGCGTTGTCAAGAACCCTAACTCTACACAACACCCCCAGGAATGGCCCTCCATCCCGTGTGCCATCTCTCCCCCTCCCCCTGCTCCTTTAAGGGACATGGTTGTGAGGGGAAAAGGGGAGGTTTGTGGATTCTGCAGGAAAGATCAGCTACGTATCTTCTACCTGCAAGCACAAGAATTTTTGAGTCAAAACAAGCTCAGATTAAACCCATATAAGACAGAGATGGTTTTTTTCCCCTGGTTCTATTAATCTCATTGGGAAGAAGGTAGGAGCTGAACAAACAAATCAATAGAACCAGATTAATTGCCTGGGAGGATCTATCGAAAGACACCACAGAAGCTCCCTACAGCTCAAAGCTCAAATCACTCCAATGCATTATTAAGAAACGATTGTCTATGCTGGATGCAACACTTTCTCAGACCGTGGGTGGTAAGGCCATACTTGCATGTGGGCAAACGCCCAACCTGCAGCAGATCCTATCAACAAGAGGAGAATGAGGTCCAAATCAGGTCTTGCACCAATGCAGATGTCTACTTTGTGCCCACATCTACACCCAGGGCACCATCTCCCTGGTCCCACACAAGATCTTGAGACTGTTTTCCACTGCTCTTCTTCCAAAGTGATGTGTAGGCCATCACCAGCCAGCAATGTCCCTCTGGACTGCACACAGGACAAACAGCAAAACTTTGATAATAAAAGTTCATTTTGCCCAAAGTACATCATGTGTACAGTGAGATTGGCTGAGCCTCCAATCTTAAGGGACATAAGCGTGACCTTTGGATTCAAACCTACAGTAGCTTGAAGTCCCATCAAAGATCTGGAAGTAGCTTCACAAGCCCAGTTGATCAAGAGACTGCTGATTAGAATTGATATGGATGACAAAAGAAATCAACTCCGAAGTTGAAGAGGTGTGTATTGAGACAGGTACTTGGGCAGAGCATAACCCCATGAAATTTAGCTGGAAAGGTTAAAAAAAAATATCTAGATGGACCTTACAAAGATCAATCCTAAAAGATGATGATTTTAAATCAAAGATGGAGAGAGAATTAGATCTCTTCTTCAAGGAAAATAAAGTTGAACACACCTCTGTACAAAATAACTGGAACACAGCCAAGGCAATAATGAGAGGAGTAGCAATGGCATATATGATAAATAAGAACAAGGGGAAAAAACAACGGAAAAGGTTAGAAGGGGAATATAAAAGTTTAGAAACAATACTCCAACAAGACTCACAAAAAAAGAATATCAATGGATTTGATTAAACATAAGCTTAATATTCTAGATAAAGAGAAACTAGCACAACAAATGAGAGGCATAAAACAAAACCTTTTTGAAAATGCAAACAAACCAGGCCGATGGCTCGCATATAAATTGAAAAAACAAAAGGAGAAAAGCTGGATTAGTAAACTATGTGATGACAAAGGGAGAATACACTATCAGGAAGAGGAGAAAAAAACTATAGCCCAGGAATTTTATGAGCGACTATATAAAGAAGATAGTCAGATAAATGTGGAGAAAGTGGAGGAATGTTTCCAAAAAGCTAAACTACCTAAGGTTACAGAGGAAATCAGAAATATGCTGAACGAAGAAGTTAGGTTGTCTGAGGTGATAAAGGCCATTAACGAACAAAAAAACAATAAAGCATCGGGCCCTGACGGTCTACCGATAGAAATCTATAAGGAACAACAAAATATTTTAGCACAACCCTTACTGGAGGTGTTTAATGCGGTATTAGAAGACGCAAGAACGCCTAAATCTTTGTCTGAGGCAAATATAGTTCTCATCCCGAAAGACAATACTGATCATACATCAATTCAAAATTATAGACCTATATCGCTACTCAATTCGGATTATAAGATATTCACATCAATCATAGCTGAACGACTTAGATTCCTGAATGACTTTATACATGTAGACCAGAATGGCTTCCTTGCTAAGAGGCAAACTAAACATAATATTAGAGTAATACTGGATACATTAGAGTATTATGAACTACACAGTGGACAACAGATGGCGTTATTATTTCTAGATGCCCAGAAGGCTTTTGATAATGTAAAATGGTCATTTTTATATCAACAACTCAATTTTATGGATATGGGTGAAAAATTTATAAACATAATTAGGGCAATCTATACTAACCAGGAAGCAAAATTATTAATGGGGAAACATCTAGGAAATTTCAAATCCAAAAGGGAACATGGCAAGGTTGCCCTTTATCTCCACTGCTGTTCATACTGACACTAGAGGTTCTAACGAGAACAATTAGAAATGACCCACAGATAAAAGGTTTAGCTATTAAAAAGGAAACTTTTAAACTCCAAGCATTTGCTGATGATCTGGTCTTCATCATGGAGGACCCATACCACACGGGACCAAAATTACTGGAAGAATTAATTAAATATGGTGAAGTTGCTGGATTGAGAATAAATAGACATAAGACTAAGATGATTGTTAAAAATATGACTAATAAACAAAGAAAAATTGGCTGGAATTATGGACATAGAAATAGTCAAAAAAATAAAATACCTAGAAATCAATATCACGGCTAGATGCACTTCACTTAAAGAAGATAACTATGATAAAATAGTGAAACAAATAAAAGGTTGTTAGAGATTAAACTTGATTTGGGTGACAATATTATATAATGGAGTAAAAGCACCTTTAAGGAGTTAAACGGTCTAAGGGTGTGGCTGTAATTATTCCATATAAAAGAGAGTTAGATGTTACACGTAGTTGCTCTTGTATATGTGTTTGATGTTAGTGTTTGGATACCTCTTGTTCTCTTGTTTGCTAACTTGATATTTATTCTCTCAAGAATCAACTGCTTGCTACAGTGTATATTGTTTTTGATATTGGTAAGCAGCTTTTGTATTTTGATACTATGTTTTTTATGGACTGACTTTTATGTGCATGATACTGGATTGATACTTGGACTATTTCTTACTGTGTTTCTTTTTGTTGTCTGAGTAAAAATAAGTTATAAAACTCGTGTTAGTGCATTACTGTTTGCCTAAAAGTCCCAGTACAACTTCCACTGTGTATTAATAATACTCTGTTAAACAAACCATTTTTTCAACAACATATTCTGACAAAGGTGATTTGGAAAGATGGGGAAACCTGAAACTTTCATTATTGGGGAGAATTGCGGTTATCAAGATGAATGTCCTGCCCAAAATCTTGTTCTTGTTCTTGTTCCAAAATATTCCAATACAACTTGACTCCAAATTCTTTCGAAATCTGAACAAACTATCACTAAATTTTGTTTGGCAAGGGAAAAAACCAAGAATCAAAATGAAATACTTGCAGGATACAAAGGAAAACGGGGGTTTTGGATTGCCAGACTGGGAGTTATTTTATCACGCCGCAGCGTTAAATTGGATTAGAGAATGGATAATTTTGAAAAATAGAAGATTACTGACTTTAGAAGGCCATGATTTACAATTTGGTTGGCACGCCTTTTTATGGACTGAGAAACAAGGATTATTTTCACACTTTCAAAAACATCGGATTAGGCAAGCATTATTTAACATCTGCAACAAAATTAGAACTCACAATTATACTAAAGTACCAGTCTGGCTATCCACTCTCGAAGCGATTGTTTACCCAAATCTATTTGATTTGGGCAACATAATTTCATATAAGGATATCATGAATGATGAGGGGGAATTGAAGTCTAGAAATGAATTAGATTTACAAGGAATAAAACTAGATTGGTGGGCCTATTTACAGATTCAATCAAGATTCGGGAAGGATAAAAAAGAATGGGGGATAAATACTCATGAAACAGCCTTGGACAAATTATTGGGCCCAGATAATAAACAGATAAAGAAATTATATAATTTGCTTCTGGGATACAAGTTGTTCGAGGAACAAGTGAAGGACCCTATGTTGACTTGGGCTAAAAATCTGGGACATGGCATTGACCTTGATACATGGCAAACGCTCTGGGACAGAAATAAAAGAATAACATTGGCTTCATCTTACAAAGAAAACCTATTCAAAATGTTCTATCGATGGCATCTTCCTCCAGCACGTTTAGCCAAAATGTATAAGACAGTATCTCCTAAATGTTGGAAGTGCTCCGAAGAACTAGGTACATACTTTCATACGTGGTGGTCCTGTAGCAAGTCACAAAGATTTTGGGAAATGATTTGGGCATGGCTAAAAGAAATATTAAGACAAGAAGTTGAGTTCAGTCCAGAATTTTTCCTATTGGGCATAACAAAAGAGAAATACCCCAAAGACGAGTTGTATCTGATGATTCATATTATTACAGCAGCAAGAATGTCATTTGCCCAGAATTGGAAAAGGAGTGAAATTCCAGTAGAAAATAAGGTAATTAGGAAAATTTGGGAATGCGCAGAAATGGATAAATTAACTTTGGAAATTAAAAATAAAGACCAATCAGGTTACTACAAAATTTGGAATAAATTTTATCTTTGGCAGGAACAAAAGGAAGGTCTCTATTAGAACTTATAGATTGGTTGATTGCTCTAAGTATTGTATTATATTTAATTGACTTGTATCTTAAGTGTATTTTATATGTACATATATATATATATATGAATATTGTAGACAAGGTATGTCAGTCCATTTGTACCGTGTCCAATGTTTTAAATAATAAAGTAAAAAAAAAAGAGACTGCTGATTAGAGATCAAGAGATTTCAGGTTACTTGGAAGGTTTAAACACACAATGTGTGTTTTAACCCTTTACAATCACCTTTCAAGTTAACTGTTTTAATATGCCTTGCCAGAAACCCTGTCTGCATCTTTCCCTGCCTCGTCCTAATATGTACTTAAATCGCACTGCAGCCCACAAAAATGTGCACTTTAAAAATGCTAGTTTTAAAAGGGGCTCCTGGATTCAAGATTTCCAAGTAAAAATATGTTACGTGTTCTTAAAGTTTGGCACCGGGCCTGGGGTTTGAATGAATGAATGAACCTTTATAATCAAATAACCACCATGTATACATTGAGATTGGCTGAGTGTCCATTTGTGCCCCCCCACCACAACTCAATGACAACAAACCCACCATCTTGTTACACCATGTGAGCTAATTGCACAACACACCGGCCTCGCAAGTCAATCATACATAAAATTATTTCCCGTTCAAGAGCCTGACAGCCGATGGATAGAAGCTGTTCTTCAGCCTGTTGGTACAGCTGGCTATGCTCCTGTATCTCCTACCTAATGGTAGGAGAGTAAAGAGGTACCGACCAGGGTGTGAGTCGTCCCTGAGAATTTTCCTCCCTCTTCCAAGGCAGCGAGCCTTGGAGAAGAGCCAGGGCCATTTCTGTGTTTAGAAAGGGATGGGGGGGGGGGAACCTGCAAATTGCATTCGGCTTAGCTTAACATCTGTTCTGGCAATCGGGTGGAAAGCATAGTCAAAGACAAAATAACGAAGGAGGGAGGAAAATGTGCAATTAAAATTTTATTTCCTTATTAAGAGTTAAGAATCGTAGCCAGAAGAATGTGGCAGTGAGCAATTTCACACACTTTGTGACTTTTTGCTAGCCTGTTTAGCCCAACATTCTGGTTTCAGAACTATGTCCTAACGTTGGTCAATTCCTGTAAGACTGCGTCTGGATGAAACTCAAAGGGGGGGCGGGGTGGTTTGAATGTGACTAAGAATTTCGCACACTTTGACTTTTTAAAAGCCTGTCAAACCCACCATTCTGGTTTTAAGAACCGTGTCAGAATGTCATCCAATTGATTGGATTCATTTGAAACTTGACACTTTCCCAAGTCTGAAGTAATGGTAGGTAGCGCACCACAAAGCTGGTATGTATCTGCGCGTCAGTTTTTGCCCTTTTCTGGACCGACAATCCCTGATCCCACACATCCGCACCCTAGCCACCTCCTGCTCGACTACTGCAATGTGCTCCACAAGGGGCAGTCCTTGAAAACTACCCTGAAGTTTCAATTGGTTCACAATGGGGCAGCCCTGCCATGCTTTTGTGCAAACCTAGATTTGCACACTGGTGTCACCTCTCTTGCAAGAGCAGCACAGGCTGAGAATTTGCTTTTGGATGCAACAGGGGGGGGGTCACCTCCAAATCCCTCCATGGCCTGTGAAGGACCATCTACTTCCAACAGTGGTGAGGAATGAGAAATTCTCTTAAAGAGGCCCTCCGGACAGATCATCTTTCTTCAAGGAGCAGCGTTGACTGAGAATTTGCTTCTGGATGCAACTCAAGGGATGGGTTGAATTTGTTGAGTGTGTCAAAGAAGAATTTCATACACTTTGTGACTTTCTTCCAGCCGGTTAAACCCCCATTATTCTGGTTTAAGAACTGGGTCAGAGAATGTCAGCCAATTCCCGTAAAACTGCCAAGGGCCAAATGAATCCATTTTCTGGAGTGGGTGGTAGGTAGCCCACCACAAACATGGTACTGTACATACCTGTGTGTCACTTATGCCCTTTCCTGGATCAACCATCCCTGATCCCACTTTTCTATACCATCGTCACCTCCTGTTTTGACTACTACAATGTGCTCTTCATGGGACGGTCCTTGAAAACTATCCTGAAGCTTCCATTGGTTCAAAATGGGGTGGCCCACATTTTTTTGTGCAAGGTAGATTTACACAGGTATTTTCTATTGAGGCCTGCCCTGGCTGAAAATTTCCTCTGGATGCAACCCAAGGCGTGGGTGGTCACCTTCAAAGCCCTCCATGGCCTGGAACCAGGTTATGTAAAGGACTGTCCGGTTCCAAACACATCCACCTGACCCAAGAGTTGGGGAAGGGGACTGAGAAGTTCTAAGGGGGGGTCCTCCATGCACAGATCTTCAAGGAGCAGCGCTAGCTGAGAATTTGCTTCAGGATGCAACTCGAGTGGGATTGAATGTGGCAGTGAGCAATTTCATGCAATTTGGGACCCTTCCCTAGCCTGTTTAACCCATCATTCTGGTTTTAGAACTGTCAGAATGTCAGCCAAGTCCTGTAAAAATGACAGGTTTCAAATGAACCCCCGAGTCTGTGCCTCAGTTAAGTCCTTTCTTGGACCAACAGTCCATATGTCAACTCCGTTGTGGGAACTGCACTGGCTGAAAAATTGCTCCTGGATGCAACTCAAGGCGGGGGGGGGGGGGAGGAAGTGTGTTGAATGTGGCAGTGAGCAATTTCATGCAATTTGGCAGATTTTGCCAGCCTGTTAAACCCATCATTCTGGTTTAAGAACAGTTATCAGAATGTCAGCCAAGTTCTGTAAAATTGCCAAATTTCCAATGAATCCAGAGTGTGCCAAAACCCATTCCTATTTTATTTCATTTCTATTTCATACCACCTCTGGATCTTGTCCATCTTCCGAACATGGAGGGATCACACTTTCCTAGGAAGAACTGAGGCATAAAATCTGGACTTCTGAATCTTCCTCAAAGATCAGCTGGGCCTAGGGTGCCCTTTGCACTGGGTCATCTACACTAATTAGGACCACCAACTCATGCCTTATCATTCATGCCTTAGTCACCTGGATATCGCATAGTAGTATATTTGGGGCTGGGAAAGTAATCCCAGCAACCAAATGAAGGTTAATTTGCTCTATTGTGTTCCCTCGGAGCTTCCAACGGTTGTGAATGTTGGACCTTAAGACAGGGGGGGAAAATTGACTTTCGTTTGAGCTGTGGGGCTGGAGAAGGCATGTTCCTTGGACAGCAAAGAGGACTAACAAGGAAAGACTGTTGTTGCCCGTAAACAAAAATTAAAATTAAATAAATTAACACCTGATGTGTCCCCAGAAGGGCTTAGTCACAAAACCGCGTCTCACTTATTTTGACCGTGTCATGCAGGGGAATTTATGGAGAAAGCAATTGTGTTGGGAAGAGTCAACGATAAAAAGGAAAGTGGGTGTCCAAAGAACACAGTGGCTGGACTCCCGCCAAAGCTGACACCCAGTCAGAGCACACGAATATTCAAAGAAGCAGAGATTGGAAGAGGTGGAGACCTGGCCCATAGAACAGCCAAGAGTTGGACACAACAATGGAGAACTTCACCGCCATGATCACCATCATATTTTGGGCTTCCTTGAAGACCACACACAAACCTCAGTTGGTTCTCGTAATTACGACTTCAGTTACCCAGATAACTCCACGAAATCAATGTTTCACAAGCTGCCAAATTGGCTCAACTCCAGTCCAAGAAAATTAATTGTCACCTATAAAAGCCTGCGGTTGCCCAGTCAGGACTATCATGGCCCTTGGCCTATTCTCCACCAACAGCTCACTCAAGTGCCACTGTCTGCTGAACTAAAAACTGTCCGGTTTGTACTGTGCACGCACAAAAAGGTATTTAAAGGCCAGTGCTCCGACAGATGAGCACAACCCAAAGTTCACAGAAGCCGTTTCCCCCACACCCACCCAATGGAGACGAAACGTTTGCAGCCAAATTGCCAAGCTCGGAAATCAAACCAAGAGCCCGTGGGTTAAAAAAAAAGAAAAACATATGCTATTGTGGGAGGACAGCATTCCGCCCCACCAAAGAAATATTTTGGTGGAATATTAAAAAGCAGATTATATTTCCCAGAGGAATACAGTAATGGAGAAAGAAAATCCTTAAAGACAGAAACCAACGCCAGCCCTCTTCCCCGCAGGCAGAGGCCGGATATGTAACAAATGCAGATTTGATAATCCTATTCAGAAAGGTTGGGGGCAGGAAGGCTGGAGCTGATGGCATTAGAAAGACAAAGATCCCTAGAACCAACAACCCCCTCACCCCAAAAAATCCAACACAGGACATAGCCATCAGCCACAGTCCCAGAGAAGTAGTACTCTTCCAATAAATTGCAACCTTTCTAAAGCAGTCTCCATTTTGTTTATTCCCAGGACTTACGGTTATGACCCAGCTTTTTATAAACCATTGGTTCTTTTGATTTTGGGTTCTACTATAAGCTGCAGAACTACAAAACGTAACTTAGGAATCCTCTTAAATTTAACAAAGCTCCTTTGGAAGAGTCTTCCACTGTTAGAAACTCAGCGCCCAGGGGACAGACAGAAATGTCTTCTCCAATTTAGTCCCCAAATCATATAAGGTTCTCTCCCCTCCACCACCCCCCGCCCCCAGTGACATTAAACATGTGACTTTTTATCCAATTCTCATGTGGCACCAAAGGATGCTGGACGAAACTGATTATCTGGACCCGTACCAATCGGGTTTCAGACCCGGGTACAGCACGGAGACAGCATTGGTCGCGCTGATGAATGATCTCTGGCGGGCTCGGGACAGGGGTTGCTCCTCTGTCCTGGTCCTATTAGATCTCTTAGCAGCTTTTGATACCATCGACCATGGTATCTTGCTGCGACGTCTCAGGGGGTTGGGAGTGGGGGGCACTGTTTTACGGTGGTTTTCCTACCTCCTGGGCCGTTCGCAGTCTGTGTTGATGGGAGGGCAGAGGTCCACCCCGAGGCCTCTCATTTGTGGAGTCCCTCAGGGGTCGGTTCTCTCACCTCTCCTGTTCAACATCTATATGAAGCCGCTGGGTGAGATCATTCGTGGTTTCGGGGTGGGGTATCATCAGTACGCTGATGATACCCAGCTTTTTCTTTCCACCCCGAACCAACCCAGTGATGCCCTCGCCGTGATGTCCCGTTGCCTGGAGGCGGTCCGGGTTTGGATGGGGAGAAACAGGCTCCGACTCAATCCTGCCAAGACTGAGTGGCTGTGCATACCGGCATCTCGGGGAAAACCAGTTTTGTCCATTGTTAACTATGGGGGGTGAGGTGTTACCCCCCGTTGATAGGGCTCACAACTTGGGCGTCCTCCTGGTTCATGGCTCAGTTTAGAAGACCACATAGGAGCTGTGACCAGGGGGGCTTTTGCCCAGGTTCGCCTGGTGCGCCAGTTTTGACCCTTTCTGGACCGAGATGCCCTACGCACAGTCACTCATGCACTTGTGACCTCCTGTTTGGACTACTGCAACACTCTACATGGGCCTGCCCTTGAGGACTACCTGGAGGCTTCAACTGGTGCAGAATGCAGCCGCGCGAGTTGTGATGGGGGCTTCCCGATACTCCCACGTAACACCTCTACTCCGCGAGCTGCATTGGCTCCCGGTTGCCCTCCGGGTGAGATTCAAGGTGCTGGTGATGACCTATAAAGCCCTGAATGGCTTGGGTCCGGGATATTTGAGGGAACACCTGCTGCCGGCATCAAGCTCCCTTCGTCCCGTGTGCTCCCACAGGGAGGGTCTTCTCAGGGTACCGCCGGTTAAGGAATGCCGGCGGGTTATTCCCAGGGGAAGAGTGTTCTGTGGGCGCGCCTGCCCTTTGGAATGATTTACCCGTGGAACTCTGGACCGCCCCCGATCTGCGTTCATTTCGCCGGGACCTGAAAACCTGGCTTTTCGACCTATCAGGCCTGGACTGAAGGGGTTTTTAGCTTTTTAAATATTGTTTTAATTGTTGGGCTAACTAATTTAATTCATTTTAATTTTATATTATCTTTTATATTGTATTTTATGCTGCCCTGTATACCGCCCCAAGTCCTTCGGGAATAGGGCGGTATAAAAATCAAATAAATAAATAAATAAATAAACCATTAATGGCTTCTAAACACATCAGTTGTGTAGATTTTGTCATTTCTCCTATTATTTTAATTATAAGCTGCCTTAGGTATCTCTATAAGCAGGAAGATATTTAATTGCAATGAATGTAAGTTTCTTTGCAAATCATTGGCCCATACAGGACCCAAGTAGTAAAGCAAATGTAAGTATGGAAGTAGTAAGTAAGCCTTATGGCACTGAACTGGGAGAAAATATTGAGTTCTCTCCAAAATAAAGGCTGCAGTCCATGGGGGTGGGTGGGAATTGCTATTTTCTCATTTGCTCCAATCTTTAAAAACACATTCAGAAATTGTTGTACCCAAGAACGTTGATGGTTCTTATCCTGGTGTTCCACCCAGTTGATTTACACCAGACCTAAAGAGGTTTTTGCAAATCTTTAGTATGCACAGAATTGTTGCTCAAGAATAGATTCCAAATCAAGCAAGGCATTTGCCATTTAAAGGCAATTTCCCTTGATAGAGCATGTCCTTTTAAAGGAATACACAATTATTAGCCACTGGATCTCAGATCTGTTTTTCCACTTCTCCTTACTTCCCATTACTATAGGAGTTGATAACAATCTGCAATTATAGCCTTTTTCCACTTATTCCCCCATCCCCTGCAAAGTGTCCCAGTTTTCTCACATTGTCGATTTAAGGCTTTCCTTGCAATTTTATTTTCACGAATTTGTAATTCTAACCTACACATTTCTTGTAGTTTCCCCAAGAAACACCCACCCTGTTTCTGCATTAAGGTTTGAGGAAACTGGCTCTTAACACTGCTCAGCAGTTTACTTCAGGGGGGAAAAAACAAAAACCTAAGAGCATATGAGAAGTTATTGATTAAAATCCCATTCCCCCCCCCCCATGGTGGGGTGGCCGACTGTACTTAATTCAGATAGTCCTTGACCCACAAAAGTTGTGACTCTTCGAAATTACAACAGCACTGAAAAAATGACTTTTGACCACATTTTCACACTTGCAATTGTTGCAGAAACCCCCCCAGGGTAAAAATTAAGGCACTTGGCAACTTGACTTTTACTTAAGACAGATGCAGTGTCCTGGGTGTGGGTGTGTGTGTGTGTGTGTGTGACATGATCCTCTTTTGCGACTTTCTGACAAAGTCAACGGAGAAAGCTAGATTAACTTAACCATGGTTCCCAATTTAACTGCAGTGATCAACTTAACAAGGCAAGAAAAGTCAAACGGGGAAAAACTCAACACATTTCTCACTTAGCAATGGAAAATTGGGGGGTCAGAAGTCAACTCAGCGTATGGATAAGCAGACAACCCACCACCTCAGCTTCATGGGTAGAGACAGCCCTGGTCTGCCTTCCTTTGAGTATTAGTCAAAAGAACATAAAATAGGATTGGAAGGGAACTTGGAGGTCTTCTAGTCCACCCCAACCCCTGAAGAACGTGTCGGGATTCCCTCAACTAAACCACGTTGCTTTTCCCATCAGGAGTCCCCCTAGAAACATGGGCTCAGCAGTCCCCGTTTCGCCAATTCACAATTCTTGCCAGACTTGACCCAAGACATTAGGGGGAGTGGGATTAGAGGGGAGAAAGACCCCTTGGATTGGTAAGCAAAGGGTGCAGATTTCCTTTGGAAATGCATCTGGGACTCAGTCCAGGTGGCTGGCCTAGAGCCTCAGTGTTCAGGAGAAGTATACCTCTCATCTGAAGCAGATGGCAACCAAAAACAGTGGAGCTTGTAAGCCCTACTCAAGAGTCCCTTTTAATAACTGGGTTTTTTCAAGGGGGGTGGGAGGGAGCAAGAGACTCAGTTCACACCATCTAAGCTACAATTGTTGCATTTATAAAGTGTGCTGTGCCCTGAGAAATTAAACTCCGTTCTGGTGTAAGGAGATGACTTAGTTCACACAAGACACAAGGACAGATCCTTACTCCAGATAGTACTGCATGTGAAACTCAAAACAGTTGCCTTTGTTCCTCCCTAACAACAACTCTTCTAAAGTTTAAGGTCAACTGAATATGCTCAAAAAAAAAAAATGAACAACTAAGTTACTCCAGAGCCAACATTTTGCAACAGAGTGAGCCGTTAAAGGACACCTTTTAAAGAAAAAAAGCAGTAATCTTTACAAAAATCCCCATTAACTCCTCAGCTGATCTTTTATTTACTCTGCCAAGCAATTACTTAGCTTACAAGGCTGAGAAACAAATGTGTCAACTTAAGTGGTTAACCTCCCTCTCCACAGCCGTGCAGAAAATTAACCGCTTCCCATTTTGCTACTTTAAGGGAAGAGAAATTGGGTTTAAAAAGAAAGTATTAGAGGCATACATAATGCATGTCAGAATTACAATCTTCTGGGTTAAGGCATTGCCCCAACGGAGACTCCGAAAGCTCTTCCATCACTAGTGGTGAGCAGCTAATTTTGCATTACTGTCAATAACGGATTAGCCACTAAGAGGGGAAACTGAGCGAGTAGCTCCGTGTAGGAGATGGATTTTCTTGCTGGGGAAAAAAAAAAGCAACCACTTCATTTTAAGCGATTTAAAATGCTACAGGGTTAAAGATCCCCCAAATCTGTTGAGCCCTCAGTGTAAGGCAAAGATTTGCAACCTATTCATAAAATTTTCTCAGCTGCCGTGTACATTTTTGTACCATTTTTTAATTGTTTTTAGAATGGTTCTGAAGTCAGGGCTCGCTCAGTTGAGACTGGAGGCTGTAGAAATTAAGTAAAAACTTTTTTTTTGCACCAAAGGCAAGATCTTTTGAAAGGCAGCCACCATTTTAATAAAACATGGGGAGGCAATTGTAGCAGCTGGCCAGTAGACAAATCCTGTGGCTAGGATTACACAGAGTTTGCAAGAATCGGCTCTTAAAGGCTGGGCTAAAAAAAATACTAACCACCTTCAGCTGACCTCAGTTCTTGAGACTTTTCCTACTTTGAGTTTTCAAACTGACACAAGCATCTAACCAAGGCCGTTTTGCTTCTGATGTTTTTTTAAAAAAAACCCAAAGTTTTAGCTGAAAAATGGTACTTTCACCAAAGGATAGCATTTCATGCCCAGTACTTGTAAAGAAACCCCTGCCAATATTTTGAGGGGACCCATAACAGGCAGTGTGGGTTCCCTGCACTCAAAAGCCCTCTGCCTACTCTTGTGTAAATGCTGGACTTTACTAAGGTATCCCAAAGTTTAACCTTCATCTTTGGTTTTGCTTCATGACTTTTTTCTTCTGCTTCAATGCCTGTCCTGGCTAAAATAAAGCCACTGGGTGACCTTGGGTTAGTCACTTAGCCCACCCTACTACGCCCCCCCCCTTGCGGGGGAAAATAGAAGGAAAATTATGGATGCTCACTGCCTTGAGTTACTCATAAAGTAATAAAGCTGGGATAAAAATCTGATACTTTTTGGAAAGTCTTCTGCTAAAAAGAGAACTACCCCAATTTTGAGGCTAGCAGAAAGGTGAATTACTCACTACACTAATTGAAGTAGAAACACCTTGAAATGGTTTCTAACTCCACTATTCATTTACTCCTTACAAAATCTTATGTGCTGGCTATTCAGAAATCTCTAGCAATGTACTACTCAGTTACTAAGCCTTCTTTTCCATTCCTTTCCCAATGAAGAAGCTGAAGCATGGAATCACCCCCTCGGCAAGCAGCCCCCCAATATATATATATTCTCTTTCCATTTCTGGTCTTTGTGCTCAAGGGGGGAAAAATGAAACCTCAATTTTGTTTCATGCTGGTTAGATAGGTTATCTTAGAAATGGCTAGCCTAATGCAAAAGTAAAAAGCCAAGGCTTGTCTGTTATTTCTTTATTCTACTGCACTAAAAAGACTTCAGATTTTTTTTCCCTTTCAACCTACACTTTTACCCCTTCCTTTCCTCCTTTGTTTGTTTTTCTTCATATAGTTCATACTTTGGTAAAATAATAAAAAAAATTCAGTAATTGTAAAGAAAATAATAATTTTTCCATCTTCCCAAGTCTTCTAGGCTTTCCCCCCCTGTCTGCACCACCCAGGCAAAAAACAAACAACCCACTGCAGCCACAAAGCTTTCCCCAAGCTCCAGACCCATCACGCTCCCCCCAATGCAATGCAACAGAGCCTCCCCCTTGCTGGCTATTTCAAACCTAACCCCGCCCTCCTCTGCCCCACCCACCTGCCTTTCAGCCAATCCCATCCAGAGGTTCATTACCCACCCTCAGAGAAATGCCCCACCCTTCCCGCAGATGGCCAACAGCTGGCAATTAGCAAGCCTCCTATCAAGGGTGTGGTTGCGCTCTGTGTGTGTGTGTGTGTGTGTTCCTCTTTTGCAAGTTTGCAAGTTTCACCCTCCTCTTCCTCCCCAGCCTCTCTCCGCCTCTCCATCCCTGCAGTCTCTTTCTGTTCTTTGTCTCCCCCCCCCCACACCCCACCCTTGCTTTGCCTTGTACTGAGATCCTTTGGGTATCCCTGGAGGTGCCATTTGGCTTTTCAATTTACTTTATTATTCTAATAATCTCAATGTACACATGTTGTACTTTGACAATAAAGGTTTATTATTTATTATTATTCTTTTATGATGGGGCAGTATCAAGTGAAAGCACAGATTGCTGGTGGACTTTTAAGAGGAGGGAGAAAGGGGGCTGGGGGATTTTCCTCAAGGGCTAGAAGTGGATTCTGAAGGTTTGCTAAAGCTTAGGTTGAACTCTGGAAAGAGGGCAGAGAAGAGCAACAAAGATGGTGAGGGGGCTGGAGGCTTAAATATACGAAGAACGTACAATATACGAAGAATTGGGTATAGGTAGTTTAATGAAGAGAAGAAGCAGGGGTGACAGGAAAGCATCTTCCCATATTTGAGGGGCTGCCACAAAGAAGAATTGGGGGGGTCAACTTATTTTCCAAAGCATCCGAAGGCAGGACGAGACGTAAAGGACGGAAACTCATCAAGGAGAGAAGCAACCTGGAACTAATTTCCTGATAAAGAGAACAATTAACCAGTTTCCAGAAGTTGTGGGTGCTCCATCACTGGAGACTGGACAACCGTTTGTCTGAAATGTTGTAGGGTCTCCTGCTTGAGCAGGGGGGTGGACTAGAAGACCTCCCAGGTCCCTTCCAACGGTGTCATTCTGTTATATCATTGGATACTGACTTAGCACTTTGTGTAAACCAAGGCCATAAACGGGGCCTAAACCAGGTCAGAATGTAACCAGACATTCTGAATCCCTGCAAACTCCCATCCTGTCTTTTGTCACAACGGGGAAAGCCCAAATGGGGTTTCTCTGCCGTTAAAGAGCCCGTTTTTACACGGAATTAAATCCCAGTCTAACCTATGGGAGTTTATAGGTGCTCCTCAACTTACGGCCACAACTGGGCCCAAAATTTCCACTGCAAAGTGAGGCAGTGAGTTTTGCCCCATTCTACGAGCTTTCCTGCCACAGCTGTCAAGTGAGCCCCTGCGGTTGTTAAAAAAAAGTCACACGGTTGTTAAGTGAAACCTGGCTTTCCCCCCCCATTGACTTTGCTTGTTGGAAGTTTGCAAAAGGGGATCATGTGACACCCCCCCAGGACACTGCGACCGTCATAAATGTGAATCAGTTAAGGATCCGAATGTAAATCGCGTGGCCGGGGGGATGCTGCAACGGTCGTAAGTGTGGAAAACGGTCATTAAGTCACTTTTTTCCAGTGTCGTTGTGACTTTGAACGGTCGCTAAGTGAACTAGGTCGGGGACTGCCTGCATTTGCAGCCAGGCACACACGCGCTTTGGGTTCAGAGGAAGGATGCTGCGCACCCTTTCCTGGGAATAAAGTTTTACTTCTGAATCGACCGATCCTCAAGCTTGCCAAAAATTAAATCCGCCTCTTTGGCTTAATCCAAGCCTCAGTGAAAAGTGCATTCTGAACTGTCAGCACAAGTGCATTTTTTAAAGACGCTGAGGTGTTGTAGCTTGTCACATAATCGATTGTTCTTTCTGAGGGATTCCTTCCTCCTTTGTTCCAACGTGCCGATGGCTCATTTCTGCCAAAAAAAGAAGAAGAAAGGGGGGGATTTGGAGACGTATAATTTAAGCTGAAGCAGCCGTCACAAGCCATCCCCGTTTTCATGCCTGATCTTTCATCTCCAAAGTCCAAAGCGGTTTCAAACCTCCCCCCCACACACACACACTTTGAAAGGAAGCAGGGGTATTAATTACGCCTCTTTGCAAGGAACAAACCAGGTTTTGGAGCAAGCCGCTGGCTAAGCTTGAATAAAGTTGACCTTCGTTTCAAGGAGGCTGGCTGCAGGCAGACTTTTAACCAGGATGAATCATGATTCAGCTTAGCATGTCAGGGAGCCACCAGTTCCAGGCTGCAAAGCCCAGGCCCTTTGCCAGCGCTGAGGGAGTGTCTAAGGTTTAGAAGCCAGATTTGGTCACCCAAAACATTTGGTGAACTAATGAAGGCAGATGTGCAAAGCTGCCCAAGAGACGATTACGCTGAAGCAGATGCTGGATTCCTCAAACCTAGTTTTGTAAAATGCTTCACTGTAATAATGACAGTCTTGAATAACATTCCTGGCTTGCAGTTTTTAAAAAAAAATAGAAGAGAAGGTTTGTAGTTCAGGGCTGAACTGTGGGGTCCTTGGTGCTCTCTGAGCGGGGTGCTTTTCTTGCAGACATTTCATGACCCAACTAGGGAAGATCATCAGGGAAGGAAGGAAGGAAGGAAGGAAGGAAGGAAGGAAGGAAGGAAGGAAGGAAGAAAGAAAGAAAGAAAGAAAGAAAGAAAGAAAGAAAGAAAGAAAGAAAGAAAGAAAGAAAGAAAGAAAGAAAGAGAAAAAGGAAGAGAAAAAGGAAGAGAAAAAGGAAGGAAGGAAGGAAGGAAGGGAGGGAGGGAGGGAGGGAGGGAAGGAAGGAAGGAAGGATGGATTGTGGGGTCCTGGGTGCCCTCGGAGCTGGGTGGTTTCCTTGCAGACATTTCATGACCCAACTAGGGAACATCATCAGTGCTAGAAGGGAGGAGGAGGAGGAGGAGGAGGAGGAGGAGGAGGAGGAGGAAAGGAAGGAAGGAAGGAAGGAAGGAAGGGAAAGAGAGAAAGAGAGAAAAGGAAGGAAGGAAGGAAGGAAGGAAAAGAAAGAGAGAGAAAGAGAAAAAAGGAAGGAAGGAAAAGAAAGAGAGAGAGAAAGAAAGAGAAAGAGAGAAAGAAAAAGAAAGAAAGGATTGTGGGGTCCTTGGGGATCTCTCAGCTGGATGGTTTTCTTGCAGACGTTTCATGACCCAACTAGGGAACATCATCAGGGCTAGAAGGGAGGGGAGTTTGCGGAGAGGAGGAGGAGGAGGAAGAGGAGGAGGAGGAGGATGGTGGGATTCTTGGTGCTGTCTGAGCTTGGTTGTTTTCTTGCAGATCTTTCATTACCTAACAAGCCAATTTTAGAAGAATAGTTTGGGGGTTTCACAGCCTGGGTGGTGCCAGAACAAATAAAAAAAATGAAATCCAGACATACTGTGACAAAGGAGGATCCATTTATTAAGAACAAAGAGATATATTGGGGGGGGGGTAGACTACAGAGAAAATGGGGTCCAGGCTCTTACTTTTGTAGGGGACTTCTCCTGGGTGTGAGCTTGGGGTGCGGTTTGTGTACATGCCAGTTTTAGCATTTCCTCCCTGGCCAGATGTGCAGGCTGAGGTGCCCTTGCTCCGGGCTTTGATCCTGAGAGGCGTGTAAAATTCAGAAAAGACGCTTGCCCCCCCTCCCCCATATGTAAATTGCTCCTCCCTAGGTATGGATTTATAAGGAAGGAATCCGGGGACTCCCTTATCCCGAGGGAATTCCTGTTCTCTGAGGGAGTCAGTGAGATGCTAGTCTAAGCATTAGGATTCTGTGTTTATTCCGAGATAAATGTAAGAGATAAACATAAGAGATCTTGATGGGGGAGAGATGACCTCAAAATCTTTTGCTGGAGACCCGAAGCATCAGAATCGGAATTGGAATCAGAATAGAGCTGGAAGGTACCTCGGAGGTCTTCTAGTCCAGCCCCCTGCCCCAGTAGGAGACCCTATATCATCTCGGACAAGTGGCCGTCCAGTCTCTTCTCAAAAGCCTCCAGTGATGAAGCACCCACAACTTCTGGTGGCAAGCTGTTCCACTGGTTAATTGTCCTCACTGTCAGGAAGTTTCTCCTTCATTCCAGGCTGCTTCTCTCCTCGATGAGTTTCCATCCGTTGCTTCTCGTCCCACCTTCAGGACGTGCTTTGGAGAATTAATTGACCCCCTCCTCTTTGGGGCAGCCCCTGAGATACTGGAAGGCTGCTGTTAAGTCGTGGGCTCTTGGGTGCAGGAATGACAGACGACACGAGGCTGAGTACAGGATAACTCATACTTTATTCTTGCTGGAACTGTACTGAAGCATGGGCTGCAACCAGCTGCAATATACAGTCTAGCCCCTAGGCGGCAGCCAATGGGTTTGAACCCACTCTTGCCGCCTGGGGCTAGCCAGTTGCAGGACCGGAGACAGCCAGTCTGGGTTGCTGGAGAGCCGTTGGCTGCTCCAGCAACGCACGTGGTGTATCACCACAAGCCCGGTACATAACAGCTGCTATCATGCTCACACACACACACACCCCTTGTCCTTCACGCAAAGCAGAGACCTGAGCCAGATGAAGCCGGAAGAACAAAGGCTTGTTGCCTTCTCCCTGAGTGATCGATCTGGTCCCCCCCATAACCAGCTCCCGTCATTTAGCAACGCGATCAATACCTGGCACTCCCCATCGGCCGACAGTTGTGATTTGACGGACAGACATGCTCTCGGGATGCCCTTGTGGCTTCTCCCTCTTTGGGGGGGGGAGACCAAGGGGGGGTGGCCCCATTTCTAGCATTCTCACTGAGGCTAAAAATGGTGCAATTCCAGGGGTTGCACAATACAAACAGCCACTCAAATTCCCCGGGGAGAAAAATAATAATAATAAAATTGGAAGGGACTTTGGAGGTCATCTAGTCCAACCCTCTGCTCAGGCAGGAAACCCTGTACCTTTTCAGACAAATGAACCAGTCTCCCCTCCCACCAAGAGGTGGAACTAGCTATAGGTACCATGTGCCCTGCTTTGAGCACGCGGGGGTGGGGATGGGGGTCAGGCTACAAGACCTCCAAGATCCCTCCCAGCCCTATTGTAGCTGATGGCCACAGTCGAGTCCCAAATTTCTGTGGCTAGGTGAAACAGTGGAAAAGCGAGTTTTGCCTCATTTCCTGCCACAGCCGTTAAGCACGGCCGCTAAGTTGGTAACACGGTCGTTAAGTGAATCTGGCTTTTCCCCCGTGGATGTTGCTTGTCAGAAGGTCGCAACAGGGGATCACGTCTAACACACACACACACACACACACACACACACACACCGAGGCCACTTCCTTCTCACTCCGTCTGCCTTTTGCTAAGTGGACTCTACCCACTGCTCTCCGCTCCTTTCTCCTGGGAAATTTTGAGGCTTCTAGCTGTCATTTCAGAATAAAATTAGAAAGGGACCTCATGGGTCATCTAGTCTGACCCCCCACCCACCCAAGCGGGAGACCCTACACCGTTTCTGACAGATGGCAGTCCAAACTAGGAACCGTGAATAGAGTTTAATTGTTTCATCTTCCGCATAAGCCATTAACAGCCTCCTCGTTGTTCCAGGCAAATGTTTGAAGACAGCCTGAAACAGACTTTCTCTCCCGGAAATGCAATCCTGAATTAATTTCTTGGGAGTTGATGCCAGACTTTCTTGTTTTTACAGCTGAATTTTATATATATATATATATATATATATATATATATATATATATATATATATATATATATATATATATATATATATATATATATATATATATATATATATATATATTCCCACACATTTTGTGTCTCTCTAAAACTCACAAGCAAAGGCTGTGCCCACGCACAGCAGCTGCAGAAAGAGCCGGGCGGGGATTTTAGCCAGCAGAAGCAGCCGTTTCAAAGCTCTCTCTGTTATCTGCAAAACTACATCCCTGACACAGCCTGCCCCACCAAACTAAAGTTAGAGGGGGAAAAAACTTTTTACACCTAGGCAGGAAAAACCAAAGGCTTAAGTACAGACTGGGCGAGACCTGCCTCAAAAACAGCGCCTGTGAGAGGGACCTCGGAGTCCCGGTGGACGATCGCTTGGCCGTGAGCCAGCCGTGTGCGGCAGCAGCCAAAAAAGCTAACACAATCCTGGGTTGTGTAAACAGAGGCATAGAATCAAGATCACGAGAAGTACTATTACTGCTTTATAAAACCCCAGTGAGGCCACACCTGGAATACTGCAGCCAGTTTTGGTAACCATATCACAAAAAAGATGATGAGAGTTTGGAAAAAATTCAGAGAAGAGCAACTAAGATGATCCAAGGCCTGGAAATTAAAAGATACGAAGAAGACAGGGGTCCGCCTCTTCTCCAAAGCACCAGAAGGCAGGACAAGAAACAACGGATGGAAACTCATCAAGGAGAGAAGCAACCTGGAACTAAGGAGAAACTTCCCGTTAGTGAGAACAATTAACCAGTGGAACCGCTTGCCACCAGAACTTGTGGGTGCTTCGTTAGTGGAGTTTTTTAAAGAAAAAAACTGGACAGCCATTTGTTTGAAATGGTCCAGGGTCTCCTGCTTGAGCAGGGGGCTGGACTAGAAGACCTCCAAGGTCCCTTCCCGCTCTATTCTGATTAATTGATTGAAAAGAGAGGGCTCGGAGCTTTGCATTTTAGAAGCAGGTATAGCAAACTTATTGGTAGGCCTATCCAGTTGTTTTCCAGCACATAAATAATAAATGCCTTTATTATTTGGGCTTAATAAATCTGTGACGGAGAACTTTTCTTAATCAATCTGCGGTAAATCTTTTATTGACTTGCACAGTAGGGCATTGGGGGGGGGGCTATTTAGGTCATGATGCTCCCCCCTCCAGGCCGTCAGTGCAGGAATGCAAGTGAAAGAAGTCAGGGAGATAACAGAGTAATAGGGAACTTGGAGGTCTTCTAGTCTATCCCCCTGCTCAGGCAGGAGACCCCGTCCCATTCCAGACAAGCGGCTGTCCCGTCTCTTCTTAAAAGCCTCCAGCGATGGAGCACCCATGATTTCTGGTGGCAAGCTGTTCCACTGGTTGATTGTCCTCACTGTCAGGAAGTTTCTCCTTAATTCCAGGTTGCTTCTCTCCTTGATTAATTTCCATCCGTTGTTTCTCATCCTTCCCTCTGGTGCTTTGGAGAACAGGAGGAACCCCACCCGCCCCCTCTTCTTTGGGGCAGCCCCTCAAATATTGGAAAATGGCTATGTCAACTCCACTCCTTCTCTTCATTAGACTACCCAATTCTCTCAACCATTCAGAAGAACAAAGTTGGAAGGGACCTTGGAGGTCTTCTAGTCCAACCCCCTGCTCAGGCAGGAGCTTGGTTGCTTTCTTGCAGACTTTTCATGACCCAACTAGGAAACATCATCAGTGCTAGTACGCAGTGGGGTTTCCTTCCTTCCTTCCTTCCTTCCTTCCTTCCTTCCTTCCTTCCTTCCTTCCTTCCTTCCTTCCTTCCTCCCTCCCTCCCTCCCTCCCTCCCTCCTTCCCTCCCTGTACGGATGATGTTCCCTAGCTGGATCGTGAAATGTCTGCAAGAAAACCACCCAGCTCAGAGAGCACCAAGGACCCCACAGTCCTCCTCCTCCTCCTCCTCCTCCTCCTCGCAAATCCCCATTCCCTTCTATCATTGATGATGTTCCCTAGTTGGGTCATGAAACATCTGCAAGGAAACCACCCAGCTCAGAGACCATCAAGGACTTCCCAGTCCTCCCCCTCCTCCTCCTCTTCCTCCCACTCCTCCTCCTCTCTTCTTGCTTCCTCCCTCCCTTCTAGCATTGATGATGTTCCCTAGTTGGGTCCTGAAACGTCTCCAAGAATCCCACCCAGCTCGGAAAGCACCAAGGACCCCCCATTCCAGCCCTAAGCTAGGAATGTTCCCTTCTCTAGGAGAAACTTCTGTCTGGCGAGTGCTAATATCCTCAAGGTGGTCAGCTGGCACAAGATGGCAGGTCTGACTGACAGAAGCTGTGGGTGAGAGCAGAACAAAATGGGGTTTTGTACCCAGGACTTGTCCAACTTTCTAGTAACTCTCAGAAACATCTTGGATGACTTTTAAAAGGGGACCGAAAGATTCGTGTAGGACATACAGTATCTGTGGGGACCTATCACTGCTGAAGACTCCAGGACACCTTTGGGTTCAGACAGCAGGCTTCGGAGTTAATTCTCATATACTCAGAAGTAAACCAACTGCTGCTACACGGGTCTGTTAACCAAACAAGGAACAGACGGCAGCTGCCCTTCCCCCCCCCCCCCAGAGTCATTTTTCATCCTTGGGGCGGTGGAGAAAAAGAAGCAAGTGGAAGGGTGGCAATGGGTAGTAACAAAGCTAGGCACAAACACACAACTACCAAACAAAGACAGTGCTACTTATTAGAATACAGTCACAATGCAAACTGTATTTATATAACTTAGATAAATATATACCCACCAAGGATAAATATAGGCTGTTATGCATAAATTAATACTTGGAACTTAACTAAACGATTCGTATTCTATTATTTTACTTACAATAACCGATTATAAGACAATGATTAGAGCCAGTTTGGTCTACAGTAGTGGTTAAGACGCCAGCTACAGATTGGGAGACGGGGAGTTCTAGTCCCGCCTCAGGCACGAAAGCCGGCTGGGTAACTTTGGGCCAATCACCAGGAGACGGGGAGTTCTAGTCCCGCCTCAGGCACGAAAGTCAGCTGGGTGACTTTGGGCCAATCACCAGGAGACGGGGAGTTCTAGTCCCGCCTTAAGCATGAAAGCCAGCTGGGTGAGTTTGGGCCAGTTACTCTCTCAGCCTCATGGGGGTTTTGTTGTGGGGACAATAGGAGGCAAAAGGAGTATTAGAACTGTTTGCCACCTTGAATTATTTATAAAAAATATTTATAAATACATAAATAAAATGCATTGCTAGTTCCTTCTTCGTCCCGTGCAACTTACTTCTAGACTTAGCAACAGCATTTAGACTTATTATTATTATTATTATTATTATTATTATTATTATTATTATTATTATTATTGTTGTTGTTGTTGTTGTTGTTGTTACTATTACTATTACTATTACTATTACTATTACTATTTGTCAAAGCTCGTCCTGCAACGAACAGGGTAGATGCCGAACACAGGAACGAGAGACTTCTGCTGCAGTCTAGAAGCACTTTATTCTTCAGAGCAATAGCCGCAACGAGAAACAAAGCCAGCGTTGGCTGCTATCTGCATCCAACGCTGCTATATACACATCCAAAAACCCCACCCAAACTCCACCCAAACAAGCCTCCGCCCTCCCATTCCCTATAACTTCTCCACCCCTCCCCTACAAAGCCTTTCGCCCGACGCTCAGGCAGGTAAGGCTCCCCCAACGTGTCACCACCACCGCGCCCTTTTCCCTCACCCACTCCCTGCTGCACCCACCCCCGAAGCCCCCTGTCACCCAGCCACCCGGACACCGCAGGGGGGAGGGACCCATCCCCTAACAGCGTTGCCACACCGTTCCGCGCAGCCAGGAAGTCCCCCCAGGCCGCAGAGTCATTAAGTCGGCTCAGGCCTCCACCAGGCAGGCTGCAGTCCGGGGTCCGTTGCTCACGAGCCGGGGAACCGCGCGTCGTCGCGTCGCTAGGCGAGGGCTGCAGCTGCGGCGCATCCGGAAGCGCCAGAAGAGAAGGCTCGGGACTCGGAGCCTTCCACGCCGGGGAGCCCCTGGATGACGCGCCGCCGGGCGCAGGAAGCAGCCGCGGCGCGTCCGGAAGCGGCGAGATGAACGTCGCGGGCCGTTGGACTCCCCGGGCCATGCTGGATTCAGGTGGGGTCGGGAGGAGCCGCGACGCGTCCGGAGGCGGCGAGAGGAGCGTCGCGGGCCTCTGGGCTCTCCGGGCCATGCCGTTACCAGGTGGGATCGGTGGGAGGGAAGCCGGGTGTGCCGGGGGGGTGGAGGGTCCCCCCCTCGTGTGTCGGGCTGCCGAGGCCCGACATGCTGCCCCCTCTACCAGGGGCCCACCTGGAATGCAAGGAGAGAGAGGTGAGCAATCCGTAACATGGTTAACTGTCCCCCCCGGGGTCTCCCCCGGCTTCCCCGGGTGTTTCCGGTGGAAGGCACGGAGAAGGCGTGGTGCACACACATCCTCATCCCGTACCCAGGTGGCCTCCTCCATGGGGTACCCCTTCCAGAGCACCAAGTATTGCACCCGCCCTCTTCGTTTCCGGGAGTCCAGGATCTCCTGTACCTCGTAGTGACTGCCCTGTACAGGTCCCGGGCCACCCTCCCCTGCCGCTGCAGAGGCGGTCGTAGCAGGCTTCAGCAGGCTGCTGTGGAAAACGGGGTGTATCTTTCCAAGTAGGGGAGGTAGCCGGAGTCTGACGGTGACGGGATTGACTACCTGTATAACTCGAAAGGGTCCGAGGTACTTGGGTCCTAGCTTTCTACATGGCACCTGCAGCCGCAGGTATTTTGTAGAGAGGTAGACGAGATCACCTACTTTGGGAGGTGCAAATGGCCGTCTTTTCCTGTCCGCCTGCTCTTTGTATGACTCTGCTGCTTGCTCTAACGCCTTCTTAGCTACCCCCCACACCTCCTCCAACCGGTGCATCCACGCCCCAGGTGTGCAGGACGCCGGGGCCCCCTGATCGCACCCTGCGATAGGAACGAACTCGTAACCAGATACCACTTTAAAGGGGGAGAACCCAGTGCTGCTATGCACTGCGTTGTTGTAGGCAACTTCCGCGAAGGATAACAAGTCCACCCATTCGGACTGTTGGTATGACACATAACAGCGCAGGTATCGCTCCACCGCCGCGTTCGCACGTTCTGCGGCTCCGTTCGTGCTTGGGTGGTACGCCGAGCTCAGACCTTGTGTCGCTCCAATATAACGCACGAACTCCCTCCAGAACCGGGCCGTAAACTGTACCCCACGGTCGGAGATGATACGTCGTGGCACCCCGTGGAGACGATAGATATGTTGAACAAACAGCCAGGCCAACCGACGGGCCGAGGGCAATCCCTTACAGGGGATGAAGTGGGCCTGTTTCGAGAACAGGTCTATAACTGTCCACAACGCGTTATATCCCCTGCTTTCCGGTAACTCAACCACAAAGTCCATTGCGATGTCCTGCCAAGGTCGTACGGGGTCAGCCACCTGTTGCAGGAGGCCTGCCGGTTTCTTGGTAGAGGGCTTAGTGGTTGCGCAAATGCGGCACCTCTGCACATAGCTTTCAATGTCCCGTCTCATGGTTGGCCACCAGAACTGGCGGCGGGCCAGATGCAGGGTTTTCACGAACCCGTAATGACCTGCCTGCCTAGCGTCATGGCATTGGAAAAGTGCCTGATCTCGTGCCGCTGCAGGCACATACAACCTGGCCCCGTGCCAAGCTAAACCATCCCGCAACGTGAGGGTGTCGGGGTGCGCCCGCATCCAGTCGTCGGTCGCCAACGCTCCCCTACATGTCCGCAGGAAATCGTCTGTCACGGTGTTGGCCCTGTGCTCCGTCTCCTCCACCGGGCGGGGCGGCGGTACCAGTGCCTGCACTACCTCCTCCTTCCGGCAATCGTACTGCGGTAGCCGAGACAAGGCGTCCGCCAGGAAATTCTTACCCCCAGGCACATACTTGAGGCGAAACCGGAAGCGTTGGAAGTACTGGGCCCACCGTACGTGTTTCGGGGACAGTCGGCGGGGTGTTTGCAGGGCTTCCAGGTTTTTATGGTCCGTCCAAACCTCGAACTCCTGGCTAGCCCCCTCCAGAAGGTGTCTCCAAGTCCCCAGGGCCCAGCGGACCGCAAAGGCCTCTTTCTCCCAGATAGCCCAAGCCCTCTCCGCGGTCGTTAACTTCTTGGAGGCGTACGCGCAGGGCCGCAAACCTCCCTTTGCATGCCGTTGCAGAAGAACAGCTCCAACAGCCACGTCGCTTGCATCAGCCTGAACTACGTAGGGCAGGCCAGGGTTCGGGTGTTGCAGAACGGGCTCCCTGGCAAACTGCGCCTTGAGCGCCTCAAAAGCCCGCTGGCATGTAGTGGTCCACGCAAGCTTCTGCCCTGGCCGCGGCGACGTTGCCGTTTGTTTAGTCTGCAGTAGGTCCGTGAGCGGCAGGGCGATGGAAGCGAAATGTGGAATAAATTGCCGATAAAAGTTAGCGAAGCCAAGAAAACTCTGCAACTGTTTCCGGGTCCGTGGGGCTTGCCACTGTTGGATAGCCTCCACTTTCCCCGGGTCCATCTCCACCCCGTTGGAGGACACACGATATCCCAAGTAGTCCAGCCGGGGCTTGTGAAACTCGCATTTCGACAGCTTCACATATAGCCGGGCGTCCCTCAACTTGGTCAGCACACTCCGCACTAAGGCGACATGCTCCTCCAGCGTGGACGTATATATAAGGATGTCATCAAGATAGACAAGGACCCCCCCGGTACAAATGGTCGTGCAGGACTTGGTTGATCAACTGCATAAATACCGCGGGGGCTCCTTGCAGGACGCTGGCTTTCTGTCAAAGCTCGTCCTGCAACGAACAGGGTAGATGCCGAACACAGGAACGAGAGACTTCTGCTGCAGTCTAGAAGCACTTTATTCTTCAGAGCAATAGCCGCAACGAGAAACAAAGCCAGCGTTGGCTGCTATCTGCATCCAACGCTGCTATATACACATCCAAAAACCCCACCCAAACTCCACCCAAACAAGCCTCCGCCCTCCCATTCCCTATAACTTCTCCACCCCTCCCCTACAAAGCCTTTCGCCCGACGCTCAGGCAGGTAAGGCTCCCCCAACGTGTCACCACCACCGCGCCCTTTTCCCTCACCCACTCCCTGCTGCACCCACCCCCGAAGCCCCCTGTCACCCAGCCACCCGGACACCGCAGGGGGGAGGGACCCATCCCCTAACAGCGTTGCCACACCGTTCCGCGCAGCCAGGAAGTCCCCCCAGGCCGCAGAGTCATTAAGTCGGCTCAGGCCTCCACCAGGCAGGCTGCAGTCCGGGGTCCGTTGCTCACGAGCCGGGGAACCGCGCGTCGTCGCGTCGCTAGGCGAGGGCTGCAGCTGCGGCGCATCCGGAAGCGCCAGAAGAGAAGGCTCGGGACTCGGAGCCTTCCACGCCGGGGAGCCCCTGGATGACGCGCCGCCGGGCGCAGGAAGCAGCCGCGGCGCGTCCGGAAGCGGCGAGATGAACGTCGCGGGCCGTTGGACTCCCCGGGCCATGCTGGATTCAGGTGGGGTCGGGAGGAGCCGCGACGCGTCCGGAGGCGGCGAGAGGAGCGTCGCGGGCCTCTGGGCTCTCCGGGCCATGCCGTTACCAGGTGGGATCGGTGGGAGGGAAGCCGGGTGTGCCGGGGGGGTGGAGGGTCCCCCCCTCGTGTGTCGGGCTGCCGAGGCCCGACACTATTATTATATAGGAAGAAAAATCAGGTCCAGTTCCAAGCCGGGAGAAAGACACTGGAAATAAAATGGAAGCTAAGATGCTGGAAATAAAATGGAGGTTGCTTAGGAAAGAAGGTTTCTGTTTATTGAGGAGCAGAACCAGCAACAGCACACAGTTCTGGGACACCCAACAAAATGGCTAAGTGAGTGGATGGAACTGTCTAGCATTCTGATTGAGATGCTCCAGGGCGGACATGTCAAACTCGCAACGTCACCTGACGTTGCGTGATGTATCGGAACTTTTTCCCCCTTGCCGGCAATGGGGTGGGCACGCTTTCCTTGTGGACACGTCCGGCCCCTGGGTCGGCAGTTTGACACCCCTGCTCCAGGCAGTTGTGCAATGTAGTGAGCCTTGCGTCTTTTGCTATTCTAACGGTGGAGGGGAAATCCTATGACGTCCTAAAGGTCGTGTCCTGTCCTTAGAATTTGTGGGTCTGGGGGTGTGTGTAAATTCTTAATCCCATCCACTCCACCTTTCTGTGGCTGGAGGCGTTTTTGTTCATGAATAGATTGGACAAGTCTTCCTGAGTGGATTAAAACAAATCTGTATTCCTAAAGGCCAGACACTTCCTCTTTCTTAGTTGTTTTTTCCTATGGCAGAGAGACTGGGGCTGCTCTCTGCCTTTGTTAATATTTTTTTCTCCATTTCTCCTTTGGGGAAATATCATATTCTGCCTCTTTTTAATATTAAGAATAAGGGATATTTTAATCTGGGGAGGGGGGTGTCTTCCTACAATTCCATTCAATAGCAGTGTTCCAGTATCTGAGGGGCTGCCACAAGGCAGAGGGGGTCAAAGAGCCTTGGTGGAGCAGTGGGCTGATGCCTCCTTAAGTAACACCAGCTGCCTGCAATTAGTGCAGGTTCGCATCCCACCAGGCTCAAGGTTGACTCAGCCTTCCATCCTTCCAAGGCAGGTAAAATGAGGACCCAGATTGTTGGGGGCAATTAACCTGACTTTGTAATAATGCCGCTTGGGGGATGTATGAAAGCCCTAATAAGCAGGCATATACATAGAATGAAGGCTACTGCTAAGCTTGTAAGCCGCCCTGAGTCATCGGAGAAGGGCGGGATATAAATGGAATTAAAATAAATAAAAATAAAATAAATAAATAAATTATTCTCCAAAGCACCAGAGGGGAAGGACGAGAAACAACGGTTGGAAACTGACCAAAGAGAGAAGCAACCTGGAATTAAGGAGGAACTTCCTGACAGTGAGGACAATCAACCAGTGGAACTCCTTGCCACCAGAAATTGTGGGTGCTCCATCACTGGAGATTTTCAAAAAGAAGCTAGACAGTCACTTGTCTGAGATGGTCTAGGTTCTCCTGCTTGAGTGGGGGGCTGGACTAGAAGACCTCCAAGGTCCCTTCCAGCTCTATTCTATTCTAAATACTCACAAACTGTCTGAACAAGTTATCTCCGTAAGGATTTTCCAGAAGTGGCTTGTCACTGCCCCCTTCCTAAGGCTGAGAGAAAGCGACTGGCCCCAAGGTCACCCGGCTGGTGTGACTAGAACTCACTGTCTCCCAGTCTCTACCCCTATGCCTTGCCCACCACCCCAAATCCACTCTCAGCAAGAAAATAATCCGTTTTGGAAGCTGCAGCTGGGAAGCATTTTGTTGAGATGCCTCTGACTGCATTTAATCAGCAGTGAGGTTTTCACCATGATTTATAGCATGGTCCTCCCCTCTCCCTTTGCCAAGCTGGAGCCACCCATCCAAGATTTATGACAGCCTGTTCTTAATCACACACACCCCGTCCCAATCAACAAGGGAAAACAGCATTGTCAGTAACAAATGTTGCCTATTGTAATGCGGAGCTGCTGGATAGGGAACACAGCAACCTGGACAACAACACCCTTGGCCAGGACCTGTCACCTCTCTCGTCCCTTCCCCTCTCCTGATCCCCAGAACAGTCTAGCAAGTGGTAAGAAAAGGAAGGTCCTGCACATAGGCTGGAAAAACCAAAGGCACAGGGAGAGAATAGAGTAGAAGAGAAGAGAAGAGAAGAGAAGAGAAGAGAAGAGAAGAGAAGAGAAGAGAAGAGAAGAGAAGAGAAGAGAAGAGAAGAGAAGAGAAGAGAAGAGAAGAGAAGAGAAGAGAAGAGAAGAGAATCAATAGAGAATATAGAAGAGGAATGAAGAGAAGAGAAGAGAAGAGAAGAGAAGAGAAGAGAAGAGAAGAGAAGAGAAGAGAAGAGAAGAGAAGAGAAGAGAAGAGAAGAGAAGAGAAGAGAATCAATAGAGAATATAGAAGAGGAATGAAGAGAAGAGAAGAGAAGAGAAGAGAAGAGAAGAGAAGAGAAGAGAAGAGAAGAGAAGAGAAGAGAATCAATAGAGAATATAGAAGAGGAATGAAGAGAAGAGAAGAGAAGAGAAGAGAAGAGAAGAGAAGAGAAGAGAAGAGAAGAGAAGAGAAGAGAAGAGAATCAATAGAGAATATAGAAGAGGAATGAAGAGAAGAGAAGAGAAGAGAAGAGAAGAGAAGAGAAGAGAAGAGAAGAGAAGAGAAGAGAATCAATAGAGAATATAGAAGAGAGTAGAAGAGAAGAGAAGAATGAATAAAAGAATGAGTAGAGTAGATTAGAGTAAAGTAGAAGAGAAGAATGAATAGAAGAGAATGGAATGGAATGGAATGGAATGGGAATAGAAGAGGAGAGGAGAGGAGAGGAGAGGAGAGGAGAGGAGAGGAGAGGAGAGGAGAGGAGAGGAGAGGAGAGGAGAGGAGAATCAATAGAGAATAGAGTAGAAGAGAAGAGAAGAGAACAGAAGAATGAATAGAAGAGTAGAGTAGAGTAGAAGAATGAATAGAGTAGAGTAGAGTAGAGTAGAAGAATGAATAGAGTAGAGTAGAGTAGAAGAATAGAATAGAATAGAATAGAATAGAATAGAATAGAATAGAATAGAATAGAATAGAATAGAATAGAATAGAATAGAATAGAATAGAATAGAATAGAATAGAATAGAATAGAATAGAAGCTGGAAGGGACCTTGGAGGTCTTCTAGTCCAGCCCCCTGCTGGACTAGATGGTAGATGGTACCAGGCTCAACTTTATTAACTGTGAGAAGGACCCTGGAGTCCTAGTGGACAATCCCTTAAATATGAGCTAGCAATATGCTGCAGTCACCAAAAAAGCCAATGCAATTCCAGGTTGCTTTAATTAGAGGGATAGAATCAAGATCACCTGAAGTGTTAATACCACTTTACAAGGCCTTGGTGAGGCCACACCTGGAATACTGCATCCAGTTTTGGTCACCACGATGTAAAAAAGATGTTGAGACTCTAGAAAGAGTGCAGAGAAGAGCAACAAAGATGATTAGGGGACTGGAGGCTCAAACATATAAGGAACAGTTGCTGGAATTGGGGATGTCCAGTTTAATGAAGAGTAGGACCAGGGGTGATATGATAGAAGTCTTCCAATATTTGAGGGGCTGCCCCAAAGAAGGGGGGGTGTCCACCTATTCTCCAAAGTGCCTGAAGGCAGGACAAGAAGCAACGGATGGAAACTCCTCAAGGAGAGAAGCAACCTGGAACTAAGGAGAAACCTCCTGACTGTTAAAACAATTAACCAGTGGAACTGCTTGACTCTAGGAGTTGTGAATGCTCCAACACTGGAGGTTTTTGAAGAAAGGATTGGACAACCATTTGTCTGGGGTGGTAGAGGGTCTCCTGTTGGACTACAAGACCTCCAGGTTCCCTTTGAGCTCAAGGATTCTACATTTCTGAATTTTATGATCATAGTGTTGCTTGGTTGAAGCATTAATTTGCAAGAGTGGAATTGTGTAAACATCTTTTTCTTTTTTCATTTGTAAAGGTGGAAATATGCCAAGAAGTGCAGCCTTCAGTTTGGTGGCATGAACTAAGCCGGAATCGCACACTTGGGGGGAAATGATGTCACAGTTACACCGGGAGTCTGACCTTTTCTAATCTGGGTAATGAACAAAACTTCCAAGCTAATCCCAGCGGCCTACTTTTCTTTAGCTGATCTCTTATCTTGCCCCTTCCTTCAATCTCCTCATCGTTTATTTCCCTCCAGCTTTTCTACTTTCTAATTTATCCCTTCTGTCCCGAATGATATTATTTATCTAAGTTTCCAAATTCCCTTATCTGTGTTCCTTATATTTTAACCTCTGCTTTCTCTAAACATCTCCACTAACTTTGTCTAACTTTCTGACCGTCTGTGAAGTTCTAACCTTCTCCAGGCTTCATCAGGGCTCCATCTTAGAGCCTTTAAGATTTATTCTGGCTGAGTTTCTCCTTACTTCTAGGTCTGATCTTTTTTTGAGGAGCTTCCAAGCATTTCCTTCCTTCCTTCCTTCCTTCCTTCCTTCCTTCCTTCCTTCCTTCCTTCCTTCCTTCCTTCCTTCCTTCCTTCCTTCCTTCCTTCCTTCCTTCTCCACAGAAGATTGAGTATTGAAACTAACCAAGGAAAGAAGCAACCTGGAACTAAGGAGAAATTTCATGACAGTTAGAACAATTAACCAGTGGAACAACCTGCCTCCAGAAGTTGTGGGTGCTCCAACATTGGAAGTTCTTAAGAAGAGACTGGACAGCCATTTGTCTGAAATGGGATAGGTTCTCCTGCCTGAGCAGGGGGTTGGACTAGATAACCTCCAAGGTCCCTTCCAACTTTATTACTGTAAAAACTGGCCCTAACAATGAAGCACAGGCAGTCCTCAACTTTACGATCACAACTGAGTCCCAAAGTTTCTGTTGTCAAGTGAGACATTTGTTAAGTGAGTTTTGCCCCATTTTATGAGCTTTCTTGCCACAGTCATTAAGTGAATCGCTGCAGGTGATAACTTAGTCACTCGGTTGTGAAATGAATCTGGTTTTCCTCATTGACTTTGTTTGTCAGAAGGCCGCAAAAGGGGATCACCTGACTCCTTGGGACACTGCAACCGTCGTAAGTATGAATTTTGATCACATGACCCCGGGGTATTTTGATCACATGACCCCGGGGACGCTGCAAAGGTGGTAACTCTGAAAAATGGTCATAAGTCACATTTTTCAGTACCGTTGTATCGTTGAATGGTCACTAAACAAATCGTTGTAAGTGGAGGACTATCTGTACGGTCAGATTATTTAATGCTGACTTCAGATCATCAATTTATAATTTTAAGTTTGCTAGGCCACGATAAGGATATTAGTCTGATCCAATACTATTATTATCTAAGTCTTCTTCATGACTTATTATTGCAGGATTGTTGGAGTATTCTTCAGTGGCAGTTTTAAACTCTACTCAAGTTTTAGATTTGAGATCCAGTTTAATAAAAGACGGGAGATTGACAGAAAAAAACCCAACTTCCTTTAATGTTCTAACAAATTTAATCACTCAATCTTTAGCATCCAGCTGAGTATCACTTCCCGCTGTTTAATGCGGATTGTGCCCATGCTAAGAAAAAAAATCAAGAGCTTTATATTTAGCATATAGAAAGTCTAATTACAACAGCCTCCCTTTAAGATACTATTAACTGAAGAAAAATGATACTAATAGGCCAGCGCAAACCGAAAGCAAAGACAGACTCCTGGATATTATTAATAAATGTTTCTCTGGGCGACATCAGGCACACTGAAGTCAAGAAAAAGTTTAGAGGTGAATACATCAAGAGAGTGAAGAAGATCTTAAAGTCCAAACTCAATGGAGGAAATACCGTGAAGGCAATCAACACCTGGGCAATTCCAGTCATTAGATACACAGCTGGAATAGTGGACTGGACTCAAGCAGAACTAAAAGCGATGGATAGGAAGACCAGAAGAATAATGACAATGAATCATCATCATCATCATAAATTTCCAGGATGGCTTCGCGGGCCACATGAAACCACTTCGCGGGCCGGATCCGGCCCCCCGGGCCTTGTGTTTGACATGTCTGCCCTACAGTATACCATTTCAGACAAATGGCTGGCCAGTCTCTTCTTAAAAACTTCCAGTGTTGGAGCATCCACAGCTTCTGGAGGCAGGTAGTTCCACTGGTTAGTTGTTCTAATTGTCAGGAAGTTTCTCCTTAGTTCTAGGTTGCTTCTCTCCTTGATGAGTTTCCATCCGTTGCTTCTTGTCCTGCCCTTCATCCACGCAGTGACATTGACAGACTCTATCTACCAAGGCAAATAGGTGGACGTGGAATGCTGCAAGTACATCAGATGGTTGAAGAAGAAGAAAAAAAATGGCTTTGGAAGAATATCTGAAGGACAACGATGAAGATGCACAGAAATTAGTATATCAGGAAGGCTTACTGACTACTGGAGAGGCCAAAATGGCCTACAAGAAAGACCAAATGAAGAACAGAACAGAGGCATGGGAAGACAAAGCACTACATGGCCAGTACATTAAAAAAAAAATAGCTGGGAAAGCAGATAATAACAAGACCTGGCAATGGCTAAGAGCAGAGACCGAGGGACTAATTCTGGCTGCACAAGACCCAGCCTTAAGGACAAATGCACACAAAGTCAAACTTGAGAAGACAGCAACAGACAGTCAGTGCCGCCTGCGCAAAGAAGCTGAAGAAACAGTGGACCACCCGGTGAGCTGCTGCAAGAAGATCGCACAGACTGACTACAAGCAGCGGCACGACAAAGTAGCAACAATGGTGCATTGGAAGATCTGCAAGAAGTATCGTTTGCCTGCAAGCAAGAACTGGTGGGATCATAAAATAGAGAAAGTCATAGAAAATGGTAAAGTTAAAACTGCTCTGGGACTTCAGAATTCAAACAGACAAGCACCTGGAACACAACGCCCCGGACGTAACAATTGTCGATAAGAAAGACAAAAAAGTCTGGATGGTGGACGTGGCAGTGCCTGGAGACAGCAGAATAGACAAGAAAGAACTGGAGAAGATAACAAAATACAAAGACCCACAAATAGAAATAGAAAGACTGTGGCAAAGGCAAGCAAGGGTGGTACCAATAGAAATAGGCGCCTTGGGTGCAATCCCAAAGCCTTGGTGGAGCAGTGGGCTAATGCCTCCTTAAGTAACACCAGCTGCCTGCAATTAGTGCAGGTTCGAGTCCCACCAGGCTCAAGGTTGACTCAGCCTTCCATCCTTCCGAGGTAGGTAAAATGAGGACCCAGATTGTTGGGGGCAATTAAGCTGACTTTGTAATAATGCCGCTTGGGGGTGGGTGAGCAAAAGCCCTAATAAGCAGGCATATACATAGAATGAAGGCTACTGCTAAGCTTGTAAGCCGCCCTGAGTCTTCGGAGAAGGGCGGGATATAAATGGAATTAAAATAAAATAAAAATAAAATAAAAACAACTGGAGCACCACTTGAACACCATCATTGGCATTGACAAATTCGCCATTAGTCAATTGCGAAAGGCAGCCTTACTAGGAACTGCTTCCATCCTGCGACAATATCTGTAATACCATCAAACATCCACATCTGCCTATCCCAGGTCCTTGGGAAGGACTCGATAGGTAGACAAAAATGCCAAATCCAGTCTGAACATCTGGCTGACTGTGTGATGATCAATAGTAATAGTAATAGTAATAATAATAGAATTGGAAGGGATCTTGGAGGTCATCTAGTCCAGGGCTTTTCAACCAGTGGCACGGGTACCACCTGTGGTACATTGGCACCTGGCAGGTGGTACGCGACCATCCTAGAGAAGTGGTAGCAGGGGAGGGGAATGAGCTGAACCGGTGGCAGCACCGCACAAGCCTGAGCGAGAGAGGGCTGGAGCTGCAGGGCTCAGCGGAAGCGCCAGGATCAGCGCCAGGATCCAGCTGCAGCTCAGCACCGATCCTGGCACTTTTGCTGAGCCCAGAAGAAGCGCCGATCAGCTGGAATGTTGCAGCATCTCCAAGGTCTTGTGATTTACATTCAGATGCTTGGCAACTGATTCATATTTATGACGGTCACAGTGTCCCAGGGTCATGTGAAGTGACCAAAACCTGCTGCAACCACCCAGCAGAGTGGGTGGGAATAAAAACCAAACACCCCCCACCCCATCCCCGCTACCAATCCTCAACAGAAATGCTCACAACAGTGAAAACCTCAGACGGGGGGGGGCAGGCAGGTGTCTTGCTCGGCTGTGGCTTGGGGGGCACTTTTTCCAGTGCAATTGTAACTTCGAACAGTTACTAAATGAACTGTTGTAAGTCGAGGACTACCTGTACTTCATCAATTTTTCCCTTTTTTTTTTTTTGGGTCATCAAGTTGTTGACATCTTGCTAGGCGACTGGTGGTCCTCGGATGTTGCCATATCCTAAAAGTGGTACAATGGGTGAAAAGGTTGAAAAGCCCTGATCTAGTCCAACCCCTGCTCAGGCAGGAAACCCTATACCACTTCAGACAAATGGCTGTCCAGTCTCTTCTTAAAAACTTCCAATGTTGGAGCATTCGCTGCTTCTGGAGGCAGGTTGTTCCACTGGTTAATTCTTTTGAGCCTTAAATTACTCAGAATCACAAAACGAGGAGATTGTTTTGGTTCTCTCCAAATAAGTTTAACTTGGCATCTTGTTTTAGCTGGTGGAAGAGAAAGATTTCCAATGATTAAGTCAAAAGGCTTTGATTTTAATGGGATTGCAAGGGCGTATTGCTCACTTCGCACATCGCTGACTTTGCCACTGTCTCACTTAGGAACAAAACAGTTGCTCAGTTTGTGGTCGTAGGTTTGAGGACTACCTGTGCGATAAACATCAGATCAAAATTACTCGCCCTTCCACAGGGGAACCAATGTCAGCGAAAGAGACTGTTGACCTTACATCAATAAATAAAACCTGGCAAGGCTCCTGATCAGAATAAAGTGCCCGTCAAACTGCTGAAATGAATTCTGGGTTGGTGGGGGCTTGATCAGCATCCCTCTTCACTGCAATTGACAGCCCTGATTTAATACCTTCAGACCAGAATAGGGCTTCAATAGTTCCCCTAGGGAGAAGCAGAAGACCTTGTCAATTATAGGCCAATTAGCTTATTATCAGTCCTGGGAAAACTTTACGTAAGACATTTAAGTGGAAAAAAAATTAATATCTTTTATCGAAGAACGCTTCTGTTTTCCCAAATGCTCGGGCTGCATTTAGCAAAGGCAAATCAACCAATGGATCCGTGTGTCGTATTAGCTTGCTTGGCGAGAACCTAGCCGACTTAGCCTGGCAGGTAAATTATTTGCAGTTTTTATTGGATTTTTAAATCCGATTTGGATTCTGTTAATGGAGCTAAACGCTGGGCTAAATTAGAGCGTCGGGTCCTTGACAGGCATCTCACGTAGATTCATACAGGCAGAATGTCAAGAGAGGCTAGTGCAGGGGTAGGCAACCTTGGCTCTTTTATGACTCAGGGACTTCAACTCCCAGAATTCCTGAGTCAGCTATGCTATGCTGACTCAGGAATTCTGGGAGTTGAAGTCCATGAGTCATAAAAGAGCCAAGGTTGCCTACCCGTGGGCTAGTGCAAGTGAGAGGCAACAGAAATGGTTGACTTTTACAGGGGTAGGCAACCTCGGCTCTTTTATGACTCGTGGACTTCAACTCCCAGAATTCCTGAGTCAGCATAGCTGACTTCAATTCTGGGAGTTGAAGTCCACAAGTCATAAAAGAGCCAAAGTTGCCTACCCCGAACAGAGCTGTATTCTGGCCCCTGAATTTATATAACTTCCGTCAGAATGATCCAGAGTTCATGTTACTTCAGGCTGAGGGCCATTCTCCACCATTAGGCGAAAGCGGGGGGGGGGAGTGTTTTGTAATACTCGCAGTTCTACTGGTTGCTGGAATTGGGTATGTGTAGAGTGAGCGCCTGTTACTCGTCCCAGCTTCTGCCCACCTAGCAGTTCGAAAGCACGTAAAAATGCAAGTAGAAAAATAGGGACCACTACGGTGGGAAGGTAACAGCGTTCCGTGCGCCTTTGGCGTCTAGTTACGCCAACTATTACCCCCCGTAGATAGGGCTCGCAACTTGGGAGTCCTCCTAGATTCACGGCTCACCTTAGAAGACCACATAGGAGCTGTGACTAGGGGGGCCTTCGCCCAGGTTCGCCTGGTGCGCCAGTTGCGGCCCTATCTTAGCCGGGATGATTTGTGCACGGTCACTCATGCGCTCGTGTCCTCTCGTCTGGACTACTGCAATGCTCTCTACATGGGGCTGCCCTTGAGGACCACCCGGAAGCTCCAACTGGTACAGAATGCAGCCGCGAGAGTGGTGTTGGGAGTTTCCCGATACTCCCACGTTACACCTCTGCTCCGTGAGCTGCATTGGTTGCCAGTTGTCTTCCGGGTGAGATTCAAGGTACTGGTAACGGTGTTTAAAGCCCTCCATGGCATGGGGCCGGAGTACCTCAGGGAACATCTGCTGCCGGCATCAAGCTCCCTGCGCCCTGTGCGTTCCCACAGAGAGGGCCTCCTCAGGGTGCCACCGATCAGAGAATGTCGATTGGTGGCCCCCAGGGGGAGATCCTTCTCTGTGGGCGCCCCGGAGCTATGGAATTAGCTACCGGTAGAGCTCCGGATGGCGCCCGATCTTCGCTCCTTTCGTCGCGATCTCAAGACATTTTTGTTTGTACAAGCTGGCCTAGCCTGATGGGGATCGGTGGGGTTGTTTTATCTTTGGTCTTTTAATTTTATCTTGGGGTTTTTAGAATTGTACTTCTATTGTTTTTAACTAGGGCAACTGTTTAATCTCTTTTTAATGTTTGTATTTGCTATTTTATTCTGCCCTGTGAACCGCCCTGAGTCCTCAGGGAGAAGGGCGGTATATAAATGTTATTAAATTAAATTAAAATTAAATTAAACTAGTCACGCCGGCCACACAACCAAGGAGACGTCCTCGGACAAGCGCTGGCTCTTTGGCTTTGAAACGGAGATGAGCACCGGCCCCTAGAGTTGGAAACGACTAGCACGCATGTGCGGGGGAACCTTTACCTTTACCTTTTTAGTTTAATGAAGAGAAGGGTGAGGGGTGACATGATAGCAGTCTTCCAATATCTCAGGGGCTGCCCCAAAGAAGAGACAGTCAAGCTATTCTCCAAAGTGCCTGAAGGCTGAAGAAGAAGCAACAGATAGAAACTAGTCAAGGAGAGAAGCAACCTGGAACTAAGAAGAAACTTCCTGACAGTGAGAACAATTAACCAGTGGAACCACCTGCCTCCAGAAGCGGTGAATGCTCCAACACTGGAAGTTTTTAAGAAGAGACTGGACAGCCATTTGCCTGAAATGGTATAGGGTTTCCCGCCTGAGCAGGGGGTTGGACTAGATGACCTCCAAGGTCCCTTCCAACTTATTATTACTTTGATATACTAAATTGTGTATGAAGCATCTATTAGAGGCACTCAAGACTGCCAAAAAAAATCAATTGCAAATTGACCATAACTGAATAGGGAACCTGGGAGATCTTCTAGTCAAAACCCCCTGCTCAAGCAGGCAACTTTATATCGTTTCAGATAAATGTCCTGTCCAATCCCTTCTTGAAAACCTCACAACTTCTGGAGGCAAGTTGTCCACAGATTGATCGTCAGGAAATTCCTCCTTAGTTCCAGGTTGTTTTTCTTCTTGATTAGTTTCCATTCGTTGCTTCTTCTCCTGCCTTGGAGAACTGGTTGACTCCCCTCTTCTTTGTGGCAGCTCCCGAGATATTGGAGATCCTGTCCCCGCTCGTCCTTCTCTTCATTAAACTAGACACACCCAATTCCAGCAACCGTTCCCCATGTGTTTTAGCCTCCAGTCCCCTGATCCTCTTTGTTGCTCTTCTCTGTACTCTTTGTAGAGTCTTTAACATCTTTTTCATATTGTGGCGATCAAAATTGGATGTAATATTCTAGGTGTGGTCCTACCAAGGCTCTATAAAGTGGTACAAAGTATTCACGTGACCTTGGTTCGTTATCTATCTATCTATCTATCTATCTATCTATCTATCTATCTATCTATCAGGACCCACCCCAAACCACGTCTTAGGAAAACAAAAACTCTTGGAGTCAGTTGTAGTCCAAAAGGAATTTTTACTAGGACATGCTTGGTTGTGGGAATACAAGACAGGACTTGGTATTGTTTTACAAATTGAAATTTTATAACGGGTACCCGGTTCAACCCCCCCTTCCCTCAACCCCATTTGGTCAGCCTCCCATCCTTCTACTTCGTGTCATCCCTTTCGTGGGGGGAAAAAAAGGAACTTCGAATCTTTATGGTTATTGCCTTCTTCCTCTCCAGAATTAAAAGAAGTCACAACCCAGATGCCTTCTTCTCTAACCCTCCCTTTTGTTCCCCCCCAGTTCAAAAGGTTCCCTTGGCCTTTGAAATAACCTAAGGCAGGCTGAATCCACATCCGCTCCTCCTTCCTCAGGAGATGGCAGAATCCATAGGGGGGGGGGGAATAATGTTTTAAACATTTATGAATGTGATATAAATGGATTCTGACACTATCTATCCTACTTTGCTTTACTTTACTTTACCCTGTTTATTTTCCAGAGGTATGATATCAGGATTTTATTGTATTAAATAGAGATTAGGAGAATTTTTAGTACAGGAGTCAATGACTGAAGCCAAAGTCTCATGTTCATTTTTGGGAATCATTTCCAGATATAATTTCCAGCTCCCTAAATATCCAGATCATTTATACTTAAGTAAATGCAGAATAACTTCTTCAAAGTTTAAATGCATTTCCATCAAATACGCTACGTGGTAGATTTCAAACATCCTCCATCTCTCAAAAGTTTGACCCTGTAATGGTTATTGATCTTGAAACGGTGGATCATATTTAATGCTACTGTGAATTTTATAAGAGTCTTTGGCAGGAAGTTAACTGGCCTACTTTAAAATCGAAACTCGGAAGAGATATTTCAGAGGTGTCTTAAAATGATACTTGCAGATGACAGAAGGAACAGCCAAATGTTTAACTATGGCTATAAGAACAAGGTTGTCAGTAGTAAAGCAATTTATTGGGTTCTAAGCATTTTGCAGAAGTAAAACATTTCACTCGCCAAATTGTTTTAATGTTAATGTTCATCTTTAGACTGTATTTGTAACTTGCATTTGCTCCTTTGGCTATAAATAAGGATGGAGTGACAGACTGACTGATTGATTGATGGGCTGTGTAAAAGCTTAGTCCTCAGCGAGAAGGTTAGTCCATGTTTAGAAATATGATGTCAATCTGACATTGTATACAGGTGATTACCCAAGTAGCCATTATATATTGTTTCAACAAACCGATATAGACCAGGAGAACAAATTGTACAGTACATTTATAACCCAACATTGAAGTTAGAGCGGCTGTCTAGTCATGGCCTCCCAGCATAATTTGGTCCTGTCATTCACTGGGACCTGGTGATCAGAGCAGGCTCTGTTTTGGACCATCAAATCTCCTTTCAGCTCCTAAATGCTTCTGCTAACCCTCAACATCTTCCATTCTCCCCTTTCCTCTTTCTAAGGAGAAGGAATAACAGAATGATAGAAGAGAGCTTGGAAGTCTTCTAATCCAGCTCTCTGTTCAAGCAGGAAACTTTATATCTTCCCAGTCAAATGGCTGTCCAGTCTCTTCTTAAAAGCCACCAGTGTTGGAGCACTGGTGGCAAGCAGTTCCACTGGTTAATTGTGCTCACTGTTAGGAAGTTTCTCCTTAGTTCCAGGTTGCTTCTCTCCTTGATGAGTTTCCATCTGTTGCTTCTTGTCCTGCCTTCGGGCGCTTTGGAGAAGAGGTGGACCCGTTCTTCTTTTGGTCAGCCCCTCAAATATTGGAAGACAGCTATAGTGTCACCTCTACTCCGTTAGACTACCCAGTTCTCTCAACTATTCAGAATAACAGAGCTGAAAGGGACCTTGGAAGTCTTCTGGTCCATGATTTCTGGAGGCAGGTTGTTCCACTGGTTAATTGTTCTCGCCGTCAGGAAGTTTCTCCTTAATTCCAGGTTGCTTCTCTTTTTGGTCAGTTTCCATCCGTTGTTACTTGTTTTGGAGAATAGTTTGAATTCCCCCCTCCTCTTTGGGGCAGCCCCTCAAATACTGGAGTAACTGCTATTGTGTCTCCCCTATTTCTTCTTTTCTCTAGACTGGCCAAACCCAAGTCCTGCAGCCGTTCTTTTTAAGTTTTAATCTCCAGGCCTTGGATTATCTTAGTTGCTCTTCTCTGAATTTTTTCCAAACTCTCAACATCTTTTTTGTGATATGGTGATCAAAATTGGCTGCAGTATTCCAGGTGTGGCCTCAGTAGGGTTTTATAAAACGGTACTAATACCTCGTGTGATCTTGATTCTATGCCTCTATTTATACAACCCAGGATTGTATTAGCTTTTTTGGCTGCTGCCGCACACTGCTGGCTCATAGTCAAGCGATCGTCCACTAGGACTCCGAGGTCCATTTCACAGGCGCTGTTTTAAGCCAGGTCTCACCCAGTTGGTACTTACGCCTTTGGTTTTTCCTGCCTAAATGTAAAACTTTGCTTTTCTCCACCTTGAAACTCATTTTGTTGGACAGGGCCCACGGTTCAAGTTGGTCAAGAAATTTTTGGATCATGACTTTGTCTTCTGGGGTGTTGGCTACTCCTGCCAGTTTAGTGTCATCTGCAAATTTGATGAGTTCCCCCTTCTACTCCTTCCTCTAAGTCATTGATGAAGATGTTGAAGAGTTTACTGGGCCTAAGACGGAGCCTTGTGGTGCCCCACTGCTTACTTCTCTCCGTGTGGACGTGGTGCCCTTGAGGACTACTCGCTGAGTATGGTTTGCCAGCCAGCCACAGATCCATCTGGTGGTGATGTTGTCTATTCCGCCTTTTCCTAACTTACCAAGGTTGTGGTCTACTTTATCAAATGCCTTACTGAAGTCTAGGTATACGACGTCCACAGCATTTCGCTGGTCATCTAGTTTAGTCACTTTGTTAAAGAATGAAACAAGATCTCCCTTCCCCTTTTCCAGATAAAAGAGGGTTTTTACCCCAAGGTAAAATGTGGAATAGCTGGATCAGAGAACCGAAACTAAGGGAAATATGGCTTTTCTGTCTTCCAGAGAGAGAGAACAAGAGGGGGGGAGGGAGAGGGAGAGAAAGACAAAGAGAGGGAGGGAGAGGGAAAGACAGAGAGAGACAAGAGAGAGAAAAAGAGGGAGAAAAAGAAGGAGAGAGAATGAAAGAGAGAGAGAGAGAGAGAGAGAGAGAGAGAGGGGGGGGGAGGGAGGGAGGGAGGGAGGGAGGGAGAGAGAGAGAGAGAGAGAGAGAGAGAGAGAGAGAGAGAGAGAGAGAGAGAGAGAGAGAGAGAGAGAGAGAGAGAGAGAGAGAGAGAGGAAAATCACCAGGGACAGCTCTCCGCTGCCTTCATTCTCAAGGATGGAATAACTTGTCTCTTGCAATAAATCTCAGCATGAAGTGATGAATCACCAGGAATATAAATCTGTGGTCCTACCAGAGGTGGAGACAAGAGCCCAATGCTGGCTTCTCTGCAGGCTTCCTTCCAGACACATCGTCCCAAAGGAGTAGCCACAATTCTTGGCTGCCGTCGGCAGAGCTGGGACAGAGGAGGCCTGCTGTGGCTTAGACTCCCTCCCGCCTACCCCCCACCCCTTGTGGCTTCTACTTACATTTGCTACGTAGGTGTTAAGAGAAAGTGGGACGTTGCTTTGCTGCTTTGAAGAGCCTCTTTCCCTATATTAATAAAAAACACAATGACTCATTGGCCGGCTTCGTCTGCTGATTCTAGAGCTTACAAGGAAAACCTCTTAAACGCTGGGAGCAGCTCCGCCGTGGGAATGCTGGCACAGAAACGGTGACCCACCTCCCCCCTTGGAGGACTGCTGGCACCGCTGCTGAAGATGGGCCCAAGAAACAAAAAAGGGCACTTGGAGTTACTTCCAAGTAGTTCCTTTACCGTGGTTCACCTACAGACAGCATCTCGCTGGACATGAGTAACTCTATCTGCATAAGCAGAGATTAAGGACCAGGGGTGACATGACGGCAGCCTTCCAATATCTCAGGGGTTGCCCCAAAGAAGAGGGAGTCAAGCTCTTCTCCAAAGCGCCAAAGAAGCAACGGATGGAAACCCATCAAGGAGACAAACAACCTGGAACTAAGGAGGAATTTCCTGACAGTGAGAACAATTAACCAGTGGAACAATCTGCCACCAGTAGTTGTGAACGCTCCAACACTGGAAGTTTTTAAGAAGAGACCAGACAGCCCTTTGTCTGAAATGGTCTAGGCTTTCCTGCTTGAGCAGGGGGTTGGACTAGATGATCTCCAAGGTCCCTTCCAACTCTGATTCTATTCTATTCTATTCTATTCTATTCTATTCTATTCTATTCTATTCTATTCTATTCTATTCTATTCTATTCTATTCTATTCTATTCTATTTTCTATTTTCTATTTTCTATTTTCTATTTTCTATTTTCTATTCTATTCTATTTTCTATTCTCTATTCTATTTTATTTTCTCTATTCTGTTCTGTTCTGATCTATATTTCTCTATTCTATTTTCTATTCTATTCTGAATTCTATTCTATTCTATTCTATTCTATTCTATTCTATTCTATTCTATTCTATTCTATTCTATTCTATTCTATTCTATTCTATTCCATTCCATCCCATCCCATCCCATCCCATCCCATCCTATTAACCACACAGGGGACGTGCCAATTCAGTCATCTGTGGCTCACTCAGTAAACGGTGGTTAAGCCAACCATGTCTGATTGTGTAAACCAGATTGCAAGGTGAAGAGCAGATCCAGCAATCTTAAATGTTGTGTTGGTTTTTTGCTCAATATTCCAGGAGAAGGAGGGTGTAAGGATGACTAATTGGGATATTATGGGAAAGAGCTATTAAAGGAAGCAACAAATAAATCTCAGCATCCCCATGGAAACCATTAACAATTTAGGTGCTTCTCTTATCTGGGCTGGGCCTGCCATGAATCCAACATCCAACAAGATGCCTATGGAGATTCTCAGTCATCCAGGTCCTGCTTGTCCCAAAAGTGCATTTTCAGGAGGCAACTGGACTTCCTTGTTTTTCCTTTGAAGACGTTTTGCTTCTCCTCCAAGAAGCTTCTTCAGTTCTGACTGGATGGTGGGGAACGGAAGGATTGATACTCCTTGCAGAAAAGCTGGTCATTTGCAATTTTAGAGGGTCGTTGAGGCCACCTGGAGGTTTTACCTGTGTCCTCCGGGTCACCTGAGTGGTGCAAATGGGTGTTTTACCCCTGATTTCCTGTGCTTGACACCTAGATCTCAAAGTTGCCAGGTTTGAAAAATGCTGGCTTAGAACAATCTGCACAAATCGGGTGTGTGGATTTTCCCCTATCTTGTGCTGTCTCATAATTTCTCACTGCAATCTAGATTGAAGGGAATAACAGAATAAATAATAATAATAATAATAATAATAATAATGATGATGATGATGAAGAAGAAGAAGAAGAAGAAGAAGAAGAAGAAGAAGAAGAAGAAGAAGAAGAAGAAGAAGAAGAAGAAGAAGAAGAAGAAGAAGAAGAAGAAGAAGAAGAAGAAGTTGGAAGGGACCTTGGAGGTCATCTAGTCCAACCCCCTGCTAAGGCAGGAAACCCTATACCATTTCAAACAAATGGCTGTCCAGTCTCTTCTTAAAAACTTCCAGTGTTGGAGCATTCACAGCTTCTAGAGGCAGGTTGTCCCACTGGTTAGTTGTTCTAACTGTCAGGAAGTTTCTCCTTAGTTCCAGGTTGCTTCTCTCCTTGATTAGTTTCCATCCGTTGCTTCTTGTCCTGCTTTCAGGTGCCTTGGAGAATAGCTTGACTCCCTCTTCTTTGGGGCAGCCCCTGAGATATTGGAACACTGCTATCATGTCCCCCTTCGTCCTTCTCTTCATTAAACTAGACATACCCAATTCTAGCAACCGTTCCCGATATGTTTTAGCCTCCAGTCCCCCAATCATCTTTGTTGCTCTTCTCTGTACTCTTTCTAGAGTCTCGACATCTTTTTTACATCGTGGTGACCAAAACTGGATGCAGTATTCCAGGTGTGGCCTTACCAAGGCATTGTAAAGTGGTATTAGTACTTCACGCGATCTTGATTCTATCCCTCTGTTAATGCAGCCTAGCACTGTGTTGGCTTTTTTGGCAGCTGCAGCACACTGCTGGCTCATATTTAAGTGATTGTCCACTAGGACTCCGAGATCCGTCTCACAGTTACTACTATCGAGCAAGGTACCACCTATACTATACCTGTGCATTTGACTTTTCCTGCCTAAATGCAGAACCTTACTTTTTTCACAATTGAATTTCATTTTGTTAGATAGCGCCCAGTGTTCGAGTCTGTCCAGATCCTCCTGTATTTTAAGCCTATCTTCTGGAGTATTGGCTATTCCTGCCAGCTTGGTGTCGTCTGCAAATTTGATGAGTTCCCCATCTATCCCCTCGTCCAAATCGTTGATGAAGATGTTGAAGAGCACTGGGCCCAGAACAGAGCCCTGGGGCACCCCACTACACACTTCCTTCCATGTAGATGCAGTTCCATTGAGGACCACACGCTGAGTACGGCCTGTCAGCCAGCTACGAATCCATCTGGTGGTGATGCTATCTAATCCACATTTTTCTATCTTATCAAGTAGTAGGTTGTGATCTACTTTATCAAATGCCTTACTGAAGTCCAAGTAAATTAAATCTACAGCATTCCTCTGGTCCACTAGTTTTGTCACTTGGTCAAAGAATGCAATAAGGTTTGTCTGGCATGATCTGTTTTTGACAAACCCATGTTGGAAGGACCTTGGTGGTCTTCTAGTCCAACCCCCTGCCCAGGCAGGAACCATTTCAGACAAATGGCTGTCCAGTCTCTTCTTAAAAACTTCCAGTGTTGGAGCATTCACAGCTTCTGGAGGCAAGGAGTTCCACTGGTTAATTGTTCTAACTGTCAGGAATTTTCTCCTTAGTTCCAGGTTGCTTCTCTCCTTGATGAGTTTCCATCCATTGCTTCTTGTCCTGCCTTCAGCTGCTTTGGAGAATAGCTTGACTCCCTCTTCTTTGGAGCAGCCCCTGAGATACTGGAAGGCTACTATCATGTCCCCACTCGTCCTTCTCTTCGTTAAACTAGACATACCCAATTCTAGCAACCGTTCCTTATATGTTTTAGCCTCCAGTCCCCTGATCATCTTTGTTGCTCTTCTCTGCACTCTTTCTAGAGTCTCAACATCTTTTTTACATCGTGGTGACCAAAACTGGATGCCGGATTCCAAGTGGGCTCTTGGTGAGGTCTTACAAAGTGGTATTAAGACTTGATGAGTTCCCCTTCTACTCCCTCCTCTAAGTCATTGATGAAGAAATTGAAGAGTTTACTGGGCCTAAGATGGAGCTTTGCGATACCCCACTGCTTACTTCCCTCCGTGTGGACGTAGTGCCGTTAAGGACTTCTCATTGAGTACGGTTTGCCAGCCAGCTACAGATCTATCTGGTGGTGATTCAAATTTTTCTCCATAATTGCTCTATGTGATCAGCTAAATTTTCTACTTGGGCTTTTATTTCTTCAGAGAGTCCGGAAAATCCTGCCCAAGTGGCACAGAATTCTTTGGCTTTGGAGCTGAAACACAGCAGAGAATACGCTGGGCACTGAAACCTGGTGCCGCCCTGCCCTCTGCTGGCCATGCCCAGGAAGTACACCCTGCGATTATTTGGGTTCCCAGGCTGTTAAAGCTGGCTCATGGGCGGATGGAAAAAGCGGTGGGAATTTTATTAATTCATTTATTTATATCTCATATTTCTTAACTGCACATCTTCCTCAGAGAGGGGCTGTTTTGCCATCAGAAGAGGCAAAACTGAACATTTTAATCGGGGGGCAAAAAGTACCCCTGGAAGAGAATCTTTGCAGTTCAGAATGGAACGGTGCGGCCCTGCGCTTGGCGGTTTTCTTGCAAATCTTTTGTGACCCAACTAGGGAACGTCATCAGTGCTAGAAGGGAGAGGGGTTGGTGGAAAGGAGCGGGGGTGAGGAAGACCACTAAGGGGTCCTTCGTGGTCTTTGAGCTGGGCTGTTTCCTTGGATATATTTTATGACCCAACTAGGGAACATCATCAGTGATGGAAGGGAGGGGGGTTTGCAGGGAGGGGGGAGACAAAAGGGTTGTGGGGTCCCGGGTGCTCTCTGAGCTTGGTTGTTTTGCACAGTCATTGGCACTGATGATGTTGCCTAGTTGGGTCATGAAACGTCTGCAAGGAAACCACCCAGCTCAGAGAGCATCAAGGACCCCACAGTTCTTCCTCCTCCTCCTCCTCCTCCTCCTCCTCTCCTCTCCTCTCCCTTCTAGCACTAATGATGTTCCCTAGTTGGGTCATGAAACGTCTGCAAGGAAACCACCCAGCTCAGAGAGCACCAGGGACTCCACTATCCTCCTCCTCCTCCTCCTCCTCCTCCTCTCCCTTCTAGCACTGATGATGTTCCCTAGTTGGGTCATGAAACGTCTGCAAGGAAACCAAACTCAGAGAGCACCAAGGACCCCACAGTTCTCCTCCTCCTCTCTGCAACCCCCCCTCCCTTCTAGCACTGATGACATTCCCTAGCTGGGTCACGAAGCGTCTGCAAGAAAACCTCCCAGCTCAGAGAGCATCCAAATTTACTCTCTCCTGTTGGCGATCAACATATTATGCCAGCCCACAGAAAAGGATTTGCGCGGGAACTGAGTGAAAAAGCATTGTGTGAATGCACCTGATGACTTGTGGAAAGTGGGTGTTATCGCCAAGAGGACCTGGTAATAAACACTTCGGCGGGTGTGATTTTTCTTCCTGGAGGATTGTCTATTTTTAAAAACGAAGCCCTCTTGGGAAGATTGGGAGAATTGGGGGACCAGTGAACAAAACTAGAGTTTGGCTCTGTTTACAAAAAGCACCATTAAGTAGGCCAGCTTGAAGGCCTGGTGTGTGATTGACGCAACCTGCAAAGCTCCATGAGGTGTAGCTTCAGGGTAGACTTTTTCCCCAGCTCAGCACGCAGGGAAGCCATTCCCCTAGCCCAGGGGTAGGCAACCTCAGCTCTTTTATGACTCATGGACTTCAACTCCCAGAATTCCTGAGTCAGCTATGCTGACTCAGGAATTCTGGGAGTTGAAGTCCATGAGTCATAAAAGAGCCGAGGTTGCCTACCCCTGCCCTAGCCTGAGTTAGTTCAACGCACCAGGCAAACTCGGAACGTGGTTAAGCCCGTTGTGTGAAGGCAATAAAACCTTGTCTGTTTGTCGTAGTGGCTGTTCAGTCCCGTATGACCGCAAGATACGCAGCCCGTTCCTTTTGTTGGCTTTAACTTACCCGACCGGAAGAGCAATTGCAAGTAATCCTTGACTTACGCCTGTTCATTTAGTGACCATTCAAAGTTGCAACCTCACTGAAAAAACTGACTTATGACCGTTTTTCACGCAACGGTGGCAACATTCCCACGGTCACATGATCAAAATTCAGACGCTGGGCCACTGACTCGTATTTATGACAGTCGCAACATCCCAGGGTCCCGTGATCCCCTTTGGCGAACTTCTGACAAGCAAAAAGTCAAGGGAGAAGCCAGATTCACTTAACAACCGGGTTGCATACTTAACAACTGCGGTGATTCACTTAGCGACCGTGGCAAGAAAGGTCATAAAATGGGGCAAAACTCACTTAACGAATGTCTCGCTTAGCAACAGAGAGGTTAGGCGCAACTGCGGAGGACTGCTTGAAGGTCTTTATGAATCTGTCAAAGGCTCCCACCTTCCAGAAAACAAAGGGGGAGGGGGGGGCGCGCCCTGGCTCAATTTTTATTTGTATTTTTTTTAGAAATTCGGGGGGGGGGAATTGCTGTTGCAGCTTAAAAAGAGGGGGGAAAACCCACCTCCTCTTCTCCTATTGCAGATTCAGGCATGGAAGCTGACTCAACTCGCCCAGAATGGAGTCACAAGGAAGCACAGGTAGTCCCTGACTTACAACGGTTCACTTAGTAACCGTTTGAAGTTACAATGGCATTGGAAAAAAAAACCAGAATTATGACCGTTTCTTCGCACATACGACCGCTGCTGCTTCCCTACGGCACGTGAACAAAATTCAAACGCTCGGAAACCGACTCACATTTATGACGGCCGACATGTTCCCGTGGTGAGGGTGGGGGTCACGTGATCCCCTTTTGCGACCTTCTGACAAGCGACGTCAATGGGGGAAGCCGGATTCACTTAAGGAGCATGGGACTAGCTTATCAACTGCAGCGATTCACTGAACGACTCTGGGAAGGGAGGTCGTAAAATGGAGGAAAATTCACTTAACAAATGTCTCACTCCTAAGTGGAGGACTTCCCGTAGAGGGTTTCCTGCCTGAGCAGGGGGTTGGACTAGATGACCTCCAAGGTCCCTTCCAAATTACTATTATTATTATTGTTGTTGTTTATTGTTGTTGTTGCTGCTGTTATCCCACAAGCTGTTCTCTGTTGGAAACAGGAACCACAACTCCCCTTGGTTGTGCCTAGATTCCTAGGCTGCAAGGCACCTTGGAGGTCTTCTAGTCCAGCCCTCTGCTCAAGAGAAGAGACTCAGCTGGCTGGGGACAATTGGAACTGTAATCCAACAGGAATTCAGGCTGGGGAAAGGGTGTGCTACACACCCATCCTTCTTTGTATCAGCCATTTGCTATATATTAAATAGATACTGTTCTCAGTTATTTAGGGAGATGGGAAATATATCTGTAATCCATTCCACGAGACTTCGGATGTAGCCATTAGCTCTTTATTGGCCATATCAAAAATAGAAAACAAAACTAAAGTACAGGATTTAAGTTCAGGATAAGATGGATCAAAGGAAAACGCAGTAATAAAATTCTGCGAAGTCGTGTCCGACCCATCGCGACCCCATGGACAACGTTCCTCCAGGCCTTCCTGTCCTCTACCATCTTCTGGAGTCCATTTAGGCTCACGCCTGCTGCTTCAGTGACTCCACCCAGCCACCTCATTCTCCGTCGTCCCCTTCTTCTCTTGCCCTCCACCTTTCCCAGCATTAGGCTCTTCTCCAGTGAGTCCTTCCTTCTCATTAGGTGGCCAAAGGATTTGAGTTTCAGCTTCAGGATCTGGCCTTCTAAAGAGCAGTCAGGGTGGATCTCCTCTAGGACTGACCGGTTTGATCGCCTTGCAGTCCAAGGGGCTCGCAGGAGTCTTCTAATAAAATACGTGTCTTAATTACAAAGAATCAACATTCAGGCAGATAAATCTCCTTTAAAGGATCCCTTAGCCTGTTTGATAGGATGGGCCTTTTGGTCCAGGACCCTAAGCTATAAACATAGCACTTCCGCTGTTAAGAATTGCATCAAACTCATGAAGAGATATTTTTCAGTTTGGAAACTCATTTTGTTCTTAGCCAGCTGATAAAAATATCCATCTTTTGCTACTGATACCTAGGATTTTCTGTTTACAAAGCTCCCTTGCCTGGGAGGCTCTTGAGGTTAAATACTGGAAGGAAAAGCCAAAATTACGTGAAAGATTTTTGACAGGTTGGCTGTGTCACGTTTACCTGTTGGGCTAAACATACTTTGGGTAGCCTATTGGGGTCCACTGAACTGAGCCTCTTGCCAGCATGTGAAAATGTTCATTATTAATTGGATATATATATACACAGTATATATGGAATGGGTACTGAGCTTAAATGGACTCCAGAAGAGGGTAGAGGACAGGAAGGCCTGGAGGAACGTTGTCCATGGGGTCACGATGGGTCGCACCCGTCTTCGCAACTGACAACGACAACAATACCTGCCTCTGTTCTGATCACAGGAGCTGCCACGTTCTTATCCATTCCCAGGATGCTTCTTTAAAAAAAAGGGGGGTTTGGACTTGTTCAAATGAAGTGGCGCTTGTAATACTTGCAACTCCGGATAGAATCCTAGAGCAGGAAGGGACCTTGGAGGTCTTCTAGTCCAACCCCTTGCTCAAGGCAGGAGTCCTTGTTCCTTTCCAGACAAATGACTGCCCAGTCTCTTTTTAAAAACTTCCAGTGAAGGAGCATTCACAACACTGGAAGGCAGGCGGCTCCATTGATTCATTGTTCCCACTGTTCTAAGTTGGGTCTCCCTCTGATGAGTTTCCACCTGTTGCTTCTTCTCCTGGCAGACAAGCCCACCCCCTCTTCTCTGGGACAGCCCCTCAAGTACTGGAGGACAGTTATCGTGCCCCCTCCCCAATCCTTCTCTTAGTTAGACTGGACATACCCAGTTCCTGCAACCATTTCATTACATGTTTTAGCCTCCTGCCTGAGATGGTATAGGAGGCTCTCCTGCTTGAGCAGGGGGCTGGACTAGAAGACCTCCAAGGTCCCTTCCAGATTCTATTCTATTCCTTATTCTATTCTATTCTGCATTCTCTTCCCTTCCCTTCTCTACTCTACATTCTATAATCTTTGTTGCTCTTCTCCAAGCACTTTCTAGAGTCTCAATGTCTTTTTTACATCGTGGTGACCAAAACTGGATGCCGTATTCCAAGTGTGGCCTTACCAAGGCCTTGTAAAGTGGTATTAGTACTTCACGTGATCTTGATTCCATCCCTCTGTTCATGCAGCCTAGCACTGTGTTGGCTTTTTTGGCAGCTGCAGCCCACGGCTGGCTCCTATTTAAGGGATCGTCCACTGGGACTCCGAGATCCCTCTCACAGTTGCTACTATTGAGCAAGGTACCACCTATCCCAAACCTGTACACTTGGTTTTTCTTGCCTAAATGTAGAACCTTACTTTTTTCACCATTCAATTTCATTTCGTTAGATAGCGCCCAGTGTTCAAGTCTGTCCAGATCCTCCTGTATCTTAAGCCTGTAACTTCTGGAGCGTTGGCTATTCCTGCCAGTTTGGTGTCTTCTGCAAATTTGATGCGTTCCCCTTTTATACCCTCATTTAGATCACTTATGAAGATGTCAAGCACACTGGGTCCATGTGAGGTGTGTTCACAGAACTTAAGTCAACTGAGAAGCAGCAGCTGCATTCAAACAATGTTATGTGTGCCTTTTTGGGGGGGGGGAAGACTTACCTGGTTGTGTGAATTCAGCCTACTTATTATGATTTAATGTATTATATGGACATAGGAACTGGGTTCCTTCAATGAACAGGATCAGTATGTTACTTCAGCACCACCAAAGCTTCATGGTGTGATCTTCATAAAGAGATGGGCCTCAGAATTCCTCAGCCAGCGTAGGGGGACTACGGCCCCTTCATGACTTGCGGACTTCAGCTCCCAGAATTCCTCAGCCAGCGTGGGGGAACTACGGCCCCTTCATGACTTGCGGACTTCAGCTCCCAGAATTCCTCAGCCAGCGTGGGGGAACTACGGCCCCTTCATGACTTGCGGACTTCAACTCCCAGAATTCCTCAGCCAGCGTGGGGGAACTACGGCCCCTTCATGACTTGCGGACTTCAACTCCCAGAATGGCTGGCTGAGGAATTCTGGGAGTTGAAGTCCACAAGTCATAAAAGAGCCAAGCTTCTCCAACCCTGGTCCATGGCATCATGGACAATAATGGTCCAGCCGTCAGGAGCTGGAGGACTCGGGTCAAAAGAAACTTTTCCTTCTCCAGCTTGGCAAGACGGGTCCAAGAGAGATCCATCCCCTGGCATGTCCCTCTACCAAACCATCTTCTGCCAAGGGGACATTTAGGGTGACAAATTCATGGATGGACCCAGCAGGAAGCAGCTGAAGATCCCACCAGAAAATTGCCGAAGCGGGCAGGGCAGAACCGATGGCCTCGTCAAGAACCACGCGGCTTTGAAAAAGGAGGGAGAGCGGCAAGAGGGTTCCTGTTGCGTGCCCCTACGAAAACACACACACACACAGAGAGACACACACAGACTCACACTCTTTCAATCAATCCAGCCATCCACGCACGTTCAAAGCCATGACTAGGGCCAGTTCCGGCAAGCGGCTCCTCCTGGTGACAAATTCTCTTTCGGTCAAAGGGCCTGTTGAAAAGAAGTTATTTCTGCTTCCTGATTGCACTTTGAATTTCAGAAATGACTTTTCTTAAAAAAAAAAAAAAAGATAGCCCCAGGAGGCTCAGCCAACGCAGCCAGAGGTTTTTAGGCCGAGGGAAAATCTCTACAGCTCGCCTGGCCTGAAAACCCGGCTTGGACCTGGCTCAAAAAAAGATACTTTTCAGAATCCCTGGAAAGTGGAAATATCCGAGTGTGTTTCTTGCCAGTATTTTTGGCTTCTCCAAGATGAGTGTGTTTGTTCTCTCTACATTTCTTCTAGCCATCTTCCCGGCTGAAAGATGCTTTTCCCAAAAAGCCACTGGAGGTGTTTTTTTTCGTTTTTCCCTTGAAAACATTTCGCTTCTCATCCAAGAAGCTTCTTCGGTTCTAGGTTACAACCAAAGAAGCTTCTTGGATGAGGAGCGGAATGTGCTGCTGAGTGTGGCTGGCTCCGTTTATGCACAGTGGCCTGGCCTGCCAATGTTAGGGTGGGTGGGTGTTTCTCCCCCCCCCCCTTGGTAGTTCCTGGATTGTCTTCTGTTTATTTGTCTGGTGTTAATCCCTGCTTATTCACCAATGAGGTTCCCTAGTTGGGTCATGAAAAATCTGCAAGAAAACCACCAACTTCAGAGAGCACCAAGGACCCCACAGTCCTTCCTCCTCCTCCTCCCTGCAAATCCCATTCCTTTCTACCACTGAAGACGTTCCCTAGTTGGGTGAAGAAACGTCTGCAAGAAAGCCACCAAGCTCTGAGAACACCAAGGACCCCACAGTCCTCCTCCTCTTCTCCTTTCCCCCACAAACCTCACACCCTTCTAGCACGGATGAAGTTCCCTAGTTGGGTCATGAAAGGTCTGCAAGGAAACCACCCAGCTCAGAGGTACCAAGGACCCCACAGTCCTCCTCCTCTTCTCCACAAACCCCCCTCCCTTCTAGCACTGATGAAGTTCCCTAGTTGGGTCATGAAAGGTCTGCAAGGAAACCACCAGGAGCAGAAAGCCAAAAGGACCCCTCATTTCAACCTTGAGCTACAAATATCCTCCTTTATTGACACGAAGAAAGGCGAAGGTCCCAAATATTCTACAAATATTTGGTGGGGCTGAGATTCTTTGGCTGATCTGTTTACTGTCGGCTTCATTGGCAGTTTCTTGACTGGGGTGTTGTATACTCGATTGTTGGTCTGAGGTTAACCTTGGAGTTAATCTGTGCCAGGGGTCTTCAAACTTGGCCCATTTATGACTTGTGGACTTCAATTCCCAGAATTCCTCAGCCAGGCACGCATTCTGGGAGTTGAAGTCCACAAGTCATGAAGGGGCCAAGTTTGAAGACCCCTGAATTCTATGCTGATCTGGGTGCGGATTGCTGGTGGAGGGGTGTAGGGGTAATAATAAGAATATAGTAGTAGCAGTACTACTAATAATACTAATAGTAATTTTTTTATTATATCTTTTAATCGTTCATGTTTAATGAATAAGAAATATAGTAGTAGTAATACTAATTTTTTATTAATTTTATTATCTTTTATTCGTTCATGTTTAATGAATAACAAATAATATACTAGTAATACTATTTTTTATTAATTTTATTATATCTTTTATTTTTTCATGTTTAATGAATAAGATATAATAATAATAATAATAATAATAATAATAATAATAAAATTAATAATAATGATGATGATGTTGGAAGGGACCTAGAGGTCATCTAGTCCATCCCCCTTCCTTTTGTTCCCTGTTGGGCTGGTTGATAAGATACCCTAATCAAGGAACTGCCAAACAGCACAACTAAAGAAGCTACAAATATTCCCTTCTCTAGGTATTAAAATTTTAAAATCCTGACTGCTGTGGGCCGGACTTCTCTTGACGGGTTTTTCCCAGCCCACCAAGACACGTTTAGGAGTTTTTACTTCTCCTCCACCTTCTGAACTTCTGCCTGTCCCTCCGCCGTGTAACCCATGACCCCCCCCCTTAACTTTTGATGCTTCATAAATACTTTTGACGGGATAAAGCAGGCCATAAAAACATCCCACCTGCCCATTTGGAAAGAACAAAACACTCTCGGAGGCCGAGAAAGAGATCGTTATCGAAATAAAACCATATTCAGAAAGGAAACGACAGACGCGTCAAACCAAAAAACAAGAGCCAGGCAATACATTGGCCGTCTTCCGGACGGCGTCACAAGATGAGACTTTTAAAAAGTAATGTGGAAAAAAAATAACATATTTCAAGAGCAGGGTGAAATCTAAGCAAGGTGGGGGGCTCTTACAATTTGGCCTGGAGATTTTAATTTAATTTTTTTTTCCCCAGCAGCAAAGAGAGTGACAATAAAAAACGCACCAGTTACATTAAAAGCCGTCGCCCTTGCCTGGTGCCCACCCCCAACAACGCAAACAACACAACATTGTGTGGGTCACAGTCCAATAGAGCTGGTGGGCTCCCGACGGAGAAAAGCATTGAAGGCACTTTCAATCTGCAGGTGACATTCAGCTAGGCTTCATCATTTCCAAAAACAGCTTTTTTTTTAACGCATTTCAAATTCTGAAAGATCAAATAATTATGAGTGTTCTCCCTCCTGGTTTCTGAAACATAATGACTTGTTTTTTTTTAAAAAAAGGTTCATTTTGCTGTAATATTTCAAAAGTACTGGGATTTGATGTCCACGCTGTAGCTTAAGATTTGTTCTAAATCAGTTGAGGCCAGTGTATTCTCCATTTCAACAACTTGAAGGTGAGTGGACTTCAACTCCCAGAATTCCCCAGGCAGCAATGCTGGCTGAGGAATTCTGGGAGTTGAAGTCCAGTCATCTTCAAGTTGTTAAGACTGAGACAGACTGATCTGGCAATACTCATCCATGGCCTAGATCAGGGGTCTTCAAACTTGGCCCTTTGATGACTTGTGGCGTGCCTGGATGAGGAATTCTGGGAGTTGAAGTCCACAAGTCATCAAAGGGCCAAGTTTGAAAAACCCCGGCCTAGATTCACACATCCCGTTTAACCAGGTCAGTAAAAAAAAAAAAAATCCACATTGACCCAATTTGCTAAACTGGATTGGTTTTTTTTTAAAAAAAATCTTGCTTGTCTTCTCTTGTGGTTTAAATGTGCTGTGTGAATCTAGCACGCTTGGTCCCTACACGACACCCTGTATTTTGCAAGACCCGTAAAAGATTTATTACAAATTGAACAATAAAAATTTCGGGAACCAGGTGAAGCATCTTGGGGGGGGGGGGCGGGGTTGAAAGAAGTTGGTTGAGGGCCCTCAAGGCCTCCTTTGCAGCATTTGAAGTTGGGGCCTAACTTCTGTGCTCCTTCTATGGCTGTTAAAAACTAAACCTAAAAAATAAAATAAAATTAAAACAGACCTGAGTAATCATTATTTATCCCAAACGATTTTTCTGACCTGTGTATTTACGAGTCAGTGGAAATGTGTGTGTGGGTGTGCGTGCGTGTGTGTGTATAAAAAACCCTCAAGAAGTCAACTAATGTCGTTCCTGTCCTTCAGGAAACGTTTTGGAAAAAAGAAAGGGCTAACCTAAAATGTAAAAAAAAACAAACCTGTTGGGTCCCTCCTAAAATGACACAGTGTTTCCCGGAAAAAAAATTCAATTTTTCTTCCCCAGAACAGGACATGGACATCTCTCTTTCATTTCTGGAAGTCTTCCTTTCTCAAGAGAAGCAATAGCGCTCAGAACTCCAGGTGAAAGACATGCTTGGAGAAACATCTCCAGAAGTTTGAGATTGGTCCACTCCAGAGACACACTTGACCCATTTTGACCACAGAACCACAATCCTAGCCACCTGAACGTCTCTTCTGTGGAAGCTTCATGATGTGAAGACCACCAGCTTCCTGGCTGTCTGATTCCACGCTTCCCTGGACCTTCCTCTGGTGTCCATCTGGCCACCTTCCTAGTCTTGTGCTATGGACACAAAGCCAGGTCTGGAAGCTCGAAAGAGATTCTTGGGGTGCAGGTGGGGGGTGCAGAATTGCCCAAAGGATACATGAGAGAGAGAGAGAGAGAGAGAGAGAGAGAGAGAGAGAGAAGAGAGAAGGAGAACGTCGCCCTACAACAGGCTGAAGGAGGAGGAACTGTCCATGGACATTTTCCTGCTGGGAAGGAAGTGGCCTCGTTGGAGAATGAAGAGGCGTCAGAAACTCTCTTGGAAGAAATGCAATAAAGCCGGCTACGCTGGAAAGTCAGTATCTACGGAAAAATAAAGTCGAGGGTGGCTTTCTCCTACTGCTTATAGTGGTGACCTGTGAACAAACAAGAAAAGAAATATGAAATCAGCCAAGCAAAATCAAATTAAGGTGTGTAATTTTGCTGCACTTCCTATCTGTGCCTCACAATGGAATGGAATGGAATGGAATGGAATGGAATGGAATGGAATGGAATGGAATAGAATAGAATAGAATAGAATAGAATAGAATAGAATAGAATAGAATAGAATAGAATAGAATAGAATAGAATAGAATAGAATAGAATAGAATAGAATAGAATAGAATAGAATAGAGAATGGAATGGAATGGAATGGAATGGAATGGAATGGAATGGAATAGAATAGAATAGAATAGAGAATAGAATAGAATAGAATAGAATAGAGAATAGAATAGAATAGAATAGAATAGAATAGAATAGAATAGAATAGAATAGAATAGAATAGAATAGAACAGAAAATGAATAAAATAGAATAGAATAGAATAGAATAGAATAGAATAGAATAGAATAGAATAGAATAATGGAGTGGAAATTAGAATAGAATAGAATAGAATAGAATAGAATAGAATAGAATAGGAATGTAGAATAGAATAGAATCTGGAAGGGACCTTAAAGGTCTTCTAGTCCATCCCCCCCTCAAGCAGGAGAACCTCTACCCCATGCCCGTCAAAGGGCTGCCCGCTCTCTTCTAGAAAGCCCCCAGGGATGGAGGGTCTAGAGCAACTCTGTCTTGAAAGAGGGGCAGGAGGAACCTTATCGCATCCCAGGCAAGGCGTATATTTAATGTGCTTTTTCTTTTCCCTTTTTTAATACAAATGAAGTACAGCTAGACCTCGTCTTACAACAGTTCACTTAATGACCGTTCAAAGTTACAACGTTCTGAAGAAAGAGTGACCTTATGATCCGTTTCCCAGACTCACGGCTGTCGTTTTTCACTTACGAAGCTTGCAGCCTCCCCAGCGTCACGTGAACAAAATTCAGACGCTTGGCAGCTGACTCACATTTACGACGGTCACAGTGTCCTGGAGTCTTCTGATCCGCTTTTGCAACTTTCTGACAATCAAGGTCAACGGGGGAAGCCAGATTCACTTAACAACCGTGTTACTAACTTAACTACAAAGATTCATTTAACAACTGTGACAAGGAAGGTCGCAAAATGGCACAAAGCTTGCTTAATGAATGTTTCACTTAGCAACATAAATTTTGGGCTCCATTGTGGTCGTCACCCCGAGGGCTGCCTGTGTAACTTGGGAGCCACACGCTGTTATACACAACTTAGCCCCAAAATTCTGTTGTTAAGCGAGGCATTTGTTAAGCATATTTTGCCTCGTTTTACAACCTTTCTTGCCACAGTCATTACGTGAATCACTACCGTTGTTAAGTTAATGACACTGGTTATTAAATGAATCCCCAATCCCACTGACTTTGCTTGCACAAAAGAGGATCCCAGGACCCTGGGACACAGCGACCGTCATAAATACGAGTCAGTTGCCAAGAGTCTGAATCCTGACCAGGTGACCGTGGGCATGCTACAACGGTTGTTAAGTGTGAAAAAGTGTCCTCAGTCGTTTTCCTCAGTGCCGTTGTAACCTTGAATGGTCACTAAATGAGAACTGTTGAAAGCTGAGGTCTAGTTTGTATAAGTAGTAGAGACCTTCACGTTTTGGGGGTTCTACAACCTCCCAGGACAGGGGTAGGCAACCTGGGCTCTTTTATGACTGGTGGACTTCAACTCCCAGAATTCCTGACCCAGCCTGGCTGAGGGGAAAGGGAGAGGTTTCCATGCTGAGCCATGCTGGCTCAGGAATTCTGGGAGTTGAAGTCCACAAGTCATGAAGGGGCCAAGTTTTAAGACCTCTGCACTAAGCCAGGGGTAGGCAACCTGGGCTCTTTTATGACTCGTGGACTTCAACTCCCAGAATTCCTGAGCCAGCATGGGGAACCATGGCCCTTTTATGATTTGTGGACTTCAACTCCCAGAATTCCTGAGCCAGCATGGCTCAGCTTGGAAACCTCTCCCTTTTCCCTCAGCATGGCTGGCTCAGGAATTCTGGGAGTTGAAGTCCACTAGACATAAAAGAGCCCAGGTTGCCTATCCCTGTCCCAGAACTTGGAAAAACACCTGATCTTGGAACCACCACCAAAAAGGCACCACAGAGAATGTTCTTCCTGCACCCACTCAGGAGGCTCCGGCTGCCCACGGAGCAGCTGGTCCGACTCTACAGAGTCCGTCGTTTGCACCTCCACAACCGTCTGGTTTGTCACAGCAACCACACAGGATGGGGGTGGACTCCAATGGGTAGCCAGGGCTGCAGAGAAAACAGGTGCAACCAGCCTGCCTTCCACTGAGGACCCATCTATCCTGCAGGTCAGGAGGAAGGCTGAGAAGATCTCTGCAGATCCCTCGCATCCTGGACACAAACTGTTTCAGCTCCTCTCCTCCAGATGGCGCTAGGGAGCCCCGCAGGCCAAAACAACTAGACCCAAGGACCGTTTCTCCCCTCCTGCCATCACTTTGCTGAACACCTAATTCCCATGTCTTATGTCTAAGAACATTTACCCACGTAGTACGGCTGTAGTATTATTATAAACTTCCTCATCTTTCCTGTTACCTGCTCCTATCTTTTGGGCTATCACTTTGCTGGTTCTATCTTACGAACTACGATCGCCTCTTATGATTTATGACTTCATTGCTTGTAGGTCCTGTACACTGAGAGCTTCTGCCCCAGAGACAAATTCCTTGTGTGTCCAATCACACTTGGCCAATAAAGAGTATTCTTTATTATCTTATAAAGCCTTGGTAAGGCCAGACCTGGAATCTTGCATTCAGTGTTGGCCCCCACGCTACAAAAAAGATGTTGAGACTTTGGGAAAAGTGCAGAGAAGAGCAACTAAGATGATTAAAGGCCTGGAGACTAAAATAGATGAAGAACGGCTGCAGGATTTGGGTATGTCTAGTCCAGGGGTAGGCAACCTTGGCTCTTTTATGACTCGTGGACTTCAACTCCCAGAATTCCCGAGCCAGCCACGCTGAGGGGAAAGGGAGAGGTTTCCAAGCTGAGCCAGGCTGGCTGAGGAATTCTGGGAGTGGAAGTCCACGAGTCATCAAAGAGCCAAGGTGGCCTACCCCTGGCCTAGGCCTATGCTGCTTTATGACTCGTGGACTTCCACTCCCAGAATTCCTGAGCCAGCCATGCTGAGGGGAAAGGGAAAGGCTTCCAAGCTGAGCCATGCTGGCTCAGGAATTCTGGGAGTTGAAGTCCGCCAGTCATGAAAGGGCCATAGTTCTCCCACGCTGGCTCAGGAATTCTGGGAGTTGAAGTCCACCAGTCATAAAAGAAACAAAGGTGGCCTACCCCTGGTCTAGTTCAATGAAGATAAAGACCAGGGGGGACATGATAGCAGCCTTCCAGTATTTGAGGAGTTGCCACAAGGAAGAGGAGACCAACTTATTTTCCAGAGCGCCCGAAGTCAGGAGAAGAAGCAACAGATGGAAACTGACCAAAGAGAGAAGCAACCTGGAATTAAGGAGAAATTTCCTGACAGTCAGGACAATGAACCAGTGGAACTCCTTGCCTCCAGAAATCGTGGACGCTCCATCCCTGGAGGTTTTAGAGAAGAGACTAGACAGCCACTTGTCTGAGACGGTGTAGGTTCTCCTGCTCGAGCAGGGGGGGGGGGTTGGACTAGAAGACCTCCGAGGTCCCTTCCGGCTCTATTAGGATGGAACTTAATTCTATAATCTGTCCTATAAAACAAGAGGCCACGTCTCACCTTTATGAGCTGACTCCGGTCTGGCTATCTGATGTGCCACGTTATGCTGATTCGTAAGGCCGGTGGCGGGCTCCACGTCCTTGGTCGAGGGTGGGCCAGCTCTGGTGGGGAGAAGGCAGAAGGGGTCAGGACCACGTTGACAAGAGGTTGTTGATTTTGAGCCAGATACAGGAAGTTCCCGACTTACAACAGTTCATTTAGTGACTGTCTGAAGTTGCAACGGCCCTGGAAAAGCTACTCAGGACCGTTTTTCCCACTTAGGACCCTTGCAACATCCCCACGGCCCCGTGATCAAAATTCAGCCGCTCGGCGGCAACTGACTCACATTTATGACGGTCGCAGTGTCCTGGGGCGTGGGGTCACGTGATCCCCTTTTGCGACCTTCTGACCAGCGAAGTCCATGGGGAAGGCGGACTCACTTAACATCCGTGTTGCTAACTATCGAACTGCAGCGATTCCCAGTGGAAAGGTCGTAAAATGGGCCAAAGCTCACTTAACAACTGTCTCACTTAGCAACGTATTTTTTGGGGGGCTCAACTGTGGCCGTAATTCGAGGACTACCTATATCTACCGAGAGGGAAGCAGGATTAGCCGCCAAATGTTGTGACTCCATCAGTCTTGTGATTCAACCAGTCACAAGGCTATACAGGTAGTCCTCCACTTACGACAGTTCGCTTAGTGACCGCTCAAAGTTACAAAGGCACTGAAAAAAAGCTACTTAGGAGTGTTTCTCACACTCAGATCGGTTGCAGCATCCCCAGGGTCATGTGATTTACATTCAGATGGTTGACAACTGACTCACATTTACGACCGTTGCCGTGTCCCTGAGTCAGGCGATTCCCCCTTTTGCAACCTTCTGACAAGCCAAGTCAATGGGGGGGGGAGCCAGTTTCACTTAACAACCATGTAACTGTTCTGTCCCAGCTTAGGTGAGTCCTGGTTCTGCACACAAGGGGAAACCCCTCTTCCAAGAAACAGGCAGGAACCGCAAGAGAAAACCAGCCCCTTTTATTATTCACAGACCTGAATCAATGTCCAAGGCAAACAAACACAGTCCACAGAAACGGTTTTATAATTCAGCCAAGGCGTGGCTTCCTAATGCCTTCTCCTTTGCCTTTGGAGCCGCCCCATTGCATCCCTCTGTCCTACTCGCTTTTCTTGCCGGCGTTTTCATGCATCCTGGATATTTCCCAGCTGTGCTTCATCGCTGTCCAACTCAGGCTCCCAGCACAGCTGTGTCTCAGCCTGAGCGTGAGTAGAGGGGCCAGGCTCCTCGTCAGACTGTAAGTCTTGGAGCTCCTCAGAGCCTTCCTCTGGCTCTGATGTCCCTCCAGGACCCCCTTCCTCCTCCTCCTCTGAGTCCTCAGACTCGGCTGCCGGGTCCACTGGCTGGCCAGGAATCACAACAGCTACTAATTTAACCACTGCAGTCATTCCCTTAACACCAGCCACAGAACGGTCGTGAAATGGGGCAAAACTCACTTAACAAAATTTCTAGCTTAACAACTTAAATTTTGGGGCTCAATTTTGGCCGCTAAGTTGAGGATCTACCTGTATAAATGAACAAGACACTTCACCCCAAGCCTTGCTGAAGACATTACCTAGTTTGGTAAGGAAACGACCAGGAGCCAAGCGTTAAGGTCGGAGGACAATCTCCTGCCTAAATCCACAATCCAAACTGTGAATGTTCTCTACCGCTTCCTTTTTTATATATATACATAAAGTTTTATTGATTTTTTTTAAACAGAATTCAATAGTAACCATTCCACAAAACGTGTTGTCTGAGTATCTGATTTGCTAATACCAATTAAATTCCCAATCCCTAAATCTCTTCTCTAACCATTGATAAAACAGGTCCCAAGTTTGAAAATGTTCTGTTTCTTCTTTTTCTTTCAGCCTTAAAATAAGTGTGTCCATTTCCACACACTCTAGTGTTGTTGTTTTTAATTATTTCTTGTTCTGGGGGTGTTTCTTCCTTCTTCCAGGATCGTGCAAATAGAATTCTTGCCGCTGTTATCACATGTAAAATCAAATATGTGCTTTGCTTATCATGTTTTTCTGGCATTATAGCTAGTAAAAAAAATCCAGGCTTATAGTCTATGCATTTCTCTAACGTTTTTTCTAACCAAGTGTGAATTTTTGTCCAATATCTCCTTGCTTTAATACAGGGGTCTTCAAACTTGGCCCTTTGATGACTTGCGGACTTCAACTCCCAGAATTCCTCAGCCAGCATGGGGGCCCCTTCATGACTTCCGGACTTCAACTCCCAGAATTCCTCAGCCAGCATGGGGGAACTAAGGCCCCTTCATGACTTGCGGACTTCAACTCCCAGAATTCCTCAGCCAGCATGGGGGAACTAAGGCCCCTTCCTGACTTGCGGACTTCAACTCCCAGAATTGCCAGTCTGAGGAATTCTGGGAGTTGAAGTCCAGAAGTCATCAAAGGGCCAGGTTTGAAGACCCCTGCTTTAACACTTGTCCACCACATATGATTATAAGTACCTGGTTTATGTTCTCTTACCATTTCTAACCACCCAACATCCTTCCACAAAAGGTACATTTCCCTTCCGATACGCAGAGTCCCGGGCCGCAAAGCATCTTACCGCGTGGGCTTCTCGCCCCTGCCGCGGTGAGGGTCGTGTCCTTCCCTTGTCCGGCCGCACACCGACTCGGGCGGTTCCTGCTGGACGTAGAAGAGACAGCTAAGCGAGGATCTGGCTTCAGGTTGCGCGTCCGTGAAGCCGCAACCGGAGTTCAAGACGCGGAACGCAGCCCGTAATTTAAGGCAAGGACTCTTTCAGAGTAAAGGTGTGGACCCAGGTGGAACTGGGCTTCAGTGGGAAGCACTGGGAGGTTGACAGGAGGGAGAATAAAACCTGTTCTCACTTTATAGGTGTGACTGGAAGCGAAGAGGGTGAGGCTTTAGAAGCCCAGCAGGAAACGTCCTTGCAAGCTTTTCGGTAAATCTGAATTAAGAGACGGAAATTTTCTCTTTCGGCTTCTCCGTCTCTATTCTCCGACATCAGTTATGGGGGGAAAAACAACCCACCATATATTTAAGAACTGAGAGTCCAGTGAGTGTGAGATGGGAGGGGGGAAGGACATGTCAATTTAATAAATAATAATAAATAAATAATAATATTTAATAAATAAAATTGCCCAAGGCCAATCTTAATTTGGGATAAGAGATGAGGCTGGCATGATCTACCTCCTGAATGAAGTTTTAGGGCCTCCCAGTTGTTATCAGCAATGAGGAATGGGACCCAAACCTGCTGATTTAATCATCATTTTTAAAAAAAGGATTATAAAAGAAAATGTCGGGATATAACAACAGAAAATCTCAAACTCGGCCTCCCTCGACCTGCCCCCATCCCGAATAATTTGAAATTTCAGCATGCTTTCCAAACATGATGGGAATTAGAAATAGATGGTCTGTGAAAGCATAATTCATAGCTGTTTTTGAATTCGTAATTCAAAAAGAGCCTTGGTGGAGCAGCAGTGGGCTAATGCCTCCTTAAGTAACACCAGCTGCCTGCAATTAGTGCAGGTTCGAGTCCCACCAGGCTCAAGGTTGACTCAGCCTTCCATCCTTCCGAGGTAGGTAAAATGAGGACCCAGATTGTTGGGGGCAATAAGCTGACTTTGTAATAATGCCGCTTGGGGGTGTGTGAAAGCCCTAATAAGCAGGCATATAGACAGAAAGAAGGCTATTGCTAAGCACATTGATTTGTGCTTCTTAGATTGTAAGCTGCCCTGAGTCTTCGGAGAAGGGCGGGATATAAATGGGATTAAAAAAAATAAAATAAAATAAAACAGAGAGCAAATTCAACTCCTTTCTAGCACTGGTGATGTTACCTAGTTGGGTTATGAAACATCTGCAAAACATACCCAGCTCAGAGAGCACCAGGGTTGATTTACACCTCCTCCTCCTCCTCCTCCTCCTTCTTTTCCTCCCCCTCCCCCTCCTCCCTGAAAACCCCACTCCTCCTAGCACTGATGCTGTTACCTAGTCGGGTTATGAAACATCTGCAAAACACCCCCAGCTCAGAGAGCACCACAAGGAGCCCAAAGTTCAAGGCTGAGCTACAAAGATTTTCTTCGACTGAAAAAGGCAATTCTTGGGCAGGGGATGGGTGTGTCCTCCCCCTCCCCTCTTCCTTTCCAGAAGACGCCAACGTCTTCCCAAACTGAATCCTGGCCCACCTTCCCGTCGGGATCCTGCCTCTTCTTCTCCCGTTCCTTGGCTTTTTTGTAAGCTTTCTTCTCCTCTGCCATCAGCAGCCGGGCTATCTCCTGCGGGAAAGAGTCCATCCGGCCAATTATCACTTTTCACGGGCTGACACCTCTGCTTAGGATTTACTCGGTTTCAGAACTACAGAATAAGAGAAGTGCTGGAGGGGGCCCTGGAGGTCTTCTAGTCCAGCCCCCTACTCAGGCAGGAGACCCCCCCGTGCCATTCTACACAAGTGGCTGTCCAGGCTCTCCTCGAAAGCCTCCAGCGATGCAACAGCCCCAACTTCTGAAGGCAAGCTCTGCAATCAGAATAGAGCTGGAAGGGACCTCGGGAGGTCTTCTAGTCCAACCCCCTGCTCAAGCAGGAGAAGCTGTACCATTTCACACAAACGGCTGTCCAACCTCCAGCTGGTGGTGGAGCACCCACAACTTCTAGTGGCAAGCCGTTCCGCTGGCTGATTGTTCTCCCTGTCAGGAAATTTCCTGACAGTGAGGACAACGAACCCGTGGAACAACTTGCCTCCAGAGGTTGTGGGTGCTCCATCACAGGAGATTTTTAAGAAGAGACTGGACAGCCATTTGATTGGGATGCTATAGGGCCGTGGTGGCGAACCTAGGGCACGTGTGCCACAGTTGGCACGCAGAGCCCTCTCTGCGGGCACGCGCACCGTCGCCCAAGTCCTAGGCCTTCAGCTAGGTTTTATAAAGCCTTTTCACTTTACGCCTCCACCACCGTGTGCAAAAAAAAAAAAAGGTTCATTCAATCAATCAATAAATTTCAACTTCTCGCGGGGGAAAAAAAAGATCTTGCAAAGTTGGAGTTGACTGATTGAACTTTTTAGTCCCACCCAGTCTGCCGTTACCACCGAAGCCACGCCCACCCAATGGGCCATGCCCACCCAATGGGCCACACCCACCCAATGGGCCATGCCCACCCGGCACTGAACGATACGTAAGTGGGGTTTGGGTCGCAGTTTAGGCACTCGGTCTCCAAAAGGTTCGCCATCCCTGCTATAGGGCGTCCTGCTTGAGCAGGGGGCTGGACTAGAAGACCTCCAAGGTCCCTCCCAACTCCATTCTGCATTAAGGAACTAAGGTACCTCCACGTTCCTTGTAACTGTACCTGTCCTTGCAGGCACTTACCTCATCTTGGGCAACTTGTGCAGCCCTCCGATCCACCTGGCTGGCCTAAAAAAATGAAGAAAAAAAGAGAGACTTTAAAAAGAGAAGATTGGGGAACCGTTTCCTGCAGACCTCTGAGGCGTCCCCCCCCCCTCACCCAGGCCTTGGAACAATTTCTCCCCACCTCCCCAAATGGGATGCTTCAAAACACCCTCCCCCCTGCTTCTGGCTCCCTCCAACCCATCTGTGGCTCCACCAGGAAATTTCCAACATCTGGAAAATTCTGCTTTGGGAGTCACACAACCCCTTTCCCACCCTTGTGATCTACACAGCGGGCTTGAGGCCCTGCACTGGATTTAGGATAGATAAAAAGCTGTAGTAAATTTTCTATGAATCGTACACAGTAATTAGTTGGCTAACAAACTTTTGAAACCTTAATCTTGTTTTTCTGTTGTTTTTTTATGCTTTACCCGTTAAGTATTTCGTTATCCGTGTAGTAGACAAGGGACAGGTGAATAATTTGCAAACAGAGTTAGAACTTTATAAACTTGTTTTGGGGCCTGTTTCCAAACTAATATTGTTGTAATATATTCATCGGTATTTAACTACGGGGGACAAAAATGTGTGTTTGTGGTTTTTTTAATGCACTTCTTTGTTTAACATATTGTCTGTTTTATTTTTTTTTCTTTGCTTGCTCATCTTTCACGTGCTTGCATTTGAATTTCTTCTTGAATAGAATACAATTACATGTTAAAAAAAACAAAACAAAACAGACCCCTTGGTCTCCAATGTGTGGAAAATTCCGTTTGGGTCACACAACCCCTTTTCCCACTCTATCGATCAGGCCCTGCGCCCCTCACCCCCTTCAACTCCCAGAGGAGACCCCTCCCCATTACCCGGATGCTGTTTGCTTCCTGTTGTGAACCGTGGATCAAAATCAAAGCAGGGCGCCAAAGCAGCTGAAAATGGGAAAACTGGATGGGGTGGGGGTGGGTCTCAGGGTTCCCCCCCTCCCCGCAGCTCCATAAGGGCCCAGTTTGGCCCTGCTCACCAGCAGTTCCTCCTCCTGCAACTTCCAGGCAATCTCAGCGTCGTAGTCCTCGGGGTCACGGGAAGCCCCTGATCGGGGTCTGGCGAAGGGGTCTTCTTTGGGCCCCCGAGGTTTTGCCCCTGCAAAACAGAAAGTGAAAGACCTCAACGGATGGAAACTCGTCGAGAAGCAACCTGGAACTAAGGAGAAACTTCCTGACAGTCAGAACAATTAACCAGTGGAACAACCTGCCTCCAGAAGCTGTGAACGCTCCAACACTGGAGGTTTTTAAGAAGAGACTGGCCAGCCATTTGTCTGAAATGGTCTAGGGCAGGGGTCGGCAACCTCGGCTCTTTTATGACTCGTGGACTTCAACTCCCAGAATTCCTGAGCCAGCTATGCTGGCTCAGGGATTCTGGGAGTTGAAGTCCACGAGTCATAAAAGAGCCGAGGTTGCCGACCCCTGGTCTAGGGTTTCCTACCTGAGCAGGGGGTTGGACTAGATGACCTCCAAGGTCCCTTCCAAATTATTATTATTATTATTATTATTATTATTATTATTATTATTATTATTATTATTATTATTATTATTATTATTATTATTATTATTATTATTATTATTATTATACTACTGCTACTACTACTTTATCATTATTGTTATTTCCAGCAAAGATTAAAAAGAGTTAAAAGCAGGAGAGCATCAGGGAAACACTGCTTTCTATTTTCAGTCAGTCCTCAGCTTACGACCACAATGGAGTTGAAAACTTCTGTTATGAGGCGAGACAGCTGTTCCGTGAGCTTGGCCCCATTTTAGGACCTCTCTTGCCACCGCTGCTAAGTGAATCACTGCAGTTGTTCAGTTAGGGCAAACGGTTGTTAAGTGAATCCGGCCTCCCTCGTGAACTTCCCTTGTCGGAAAGTCACAAAGAGAGAGACCCCGGGAGGCTGTGACCGTAATAAATAGGAGCCAGTTCCCAAGGTGCCGAATTTGGATCACGTGACCTGGGGGGGGGAGAAATGCTGCCGCAGTCGTAACTGTGAAAAATGGCCGTAAGGCACTTTTTTCAGTTGTAACTTTAAATCAGGGGTCTTCAAACTTGGCCCTTTTATGACTGGTGAACTTCAACTCCCACAATTCCTCAGCCAGCATTTCCTTCCTCCCTCCCTCCCTCTTTTCCTTCTAGCACTGATGATGTTCCCTAGTTGGGTCATGAAACGTCTGCAAGGAAACCACCCAGCTCAGAGAGCACCCAGCACCCGCTACTTCTCTTCTGTCCAGGGAGCAAAGCGGAGCTTTAGCGGGACCCCCCCAGCAGAGAAACCTTCTGCCCTTCTCTTCTGCTCCAGCTCTATCCTAACCAGCCAGCAGCACAGAGAAGACCCCTGGACAGACAATCTCAGGGGGAAGCAGGCCATTCCCCCCTCCCCGAAACCCCTGTTGTACGGCAACCGAGCACACAACAGCAGCCTCTGCTGAGCGTTGAGGCGCAAGCAGCCCATCTGCCTCCACTTAGCAGCTTCTCTGGGGAAGAACGCCGACATTACAGAGCGGGACAACTTCCCTTGACCCCCACCTGCCTTGGCGAAGACCCAGGGTGGAGCCGTGCTCGGAGGGAGAGGCGGGAGAGGCGGGGAGGGTCTATTTATAGGCCTACGGAGGGGGGGGACATTGCAAACCTGACACATCCTTGCAAACGTCACACGGATTTGGCAGGAGAACAAAAGCTGGGAACTGCATCACTTCTCCAGATGCGACCACCTTCCACCCAGAGAGTTTGCTCACAGATTTCCTGGGAACAAAGCGGGAAGTGGCCGGCCCCATCTGGGATTCATCTGCAACAAGCCGGAGCCTGGCATCTCGGATTTGGAAAGGAGGAAGTCTGTGAGCCTTTTTTTCCCACCCAAGCAGAGAACCAGCAGCCGCCAACGGCACCTGGCCCAGTTTGGGACGGGATGAAGACCATCTGCTGGCTTCTCCTTCCTTGGAGAGCCGTCCAATCGTTATTACGCTGCATTAAACCATCAGGTCATTAAATTATGGAGCTCGGGCAGAAGAAGGGATGGTGGCCAGCCATGCTGGTGTTCGGCTTCAGGGGCCACAGACATTGGCACTTTGGGTTAGGAGCTCAAGGCCGTCAGCTCTTGATGGCCAACGGTCAACCATCTCAGAACCTACTTAAAATTAAGGAGAAATGTCCTGCCAGTGAGAACAATTAATCAGTTGAATGACTTGTCTCCAAGAGGTTGTGGGTGCTGGACAACCGTTTGTCCGAAATGGCATAGGGTCTCCTGCTTGAGCAGGGGGTTGGACTAGAAGACCACCAGGGTCCCTTCCAACTCTGTTTTCTTATTTATGAAACACACCCGGAACTGTCACAACCCCAAAGAATTTTATGGTTAATGACTCTAATCCTCCTTTCTTTTTCTCCTCCCCTCCACAAACCCCTCCCTTCTAACACTGATGTTATTCCCTAGCTGGGTCATGAAATGTCCATAAGGAAACCACCCAGCTCAGAGGGCACCAAGGACCCCACAGTCCTCCTCCTCCTCCACTGATGATGTTGCCTAGTTGGGCCATGCAATGTCTGCAAGAAAACCACCCAGCTCAGAGAGCACCAAGGACCCCACAGTCCTCCTCATCTTCCTCTTCCTCCTCCTCCTCTCCGCAAGCCCCCTCCCTTCTAGCCCTGATGATGTTGCCTAGTTGGGCCATGCAATGTCTGCAAGGAAACCACCCAGCTCAGAGAGCACCAAGGACCCCACAGTCCTCCTCCTCCTCCTTCTCCCTGCAATCCCCCCCTCCCTTCTAGCACTGAAGATGTTCCCTAGTTGGGTGACGAAACGTCTGCAAGGAAACCACCCAGCTCAGAGAGCATCCAAGGCCGCACAATAAGCTAAAAGCTGCGCCAGGAGCCGCTTAGGGGCCACGGAGGGATCACCGTGGCTTCCAGGCTCAGACAGACTCCAAAGTCCCAAACATCCCTCGTGGGGGAAACCCAGGGAACCTCCGTCTCACCTGGAGCAGAAGCCACTGTGTGGCTAGAGCAGGGGTAGGCAACCTTGGCTCTTTTATGACTCGTGGACTTCAACTCCCAGAATTCCTCAGCCAGCTGGCTCAGGAATTCTGGGAGTTGAAGTCCACGAGTCATAAAAGAGCCAAGGTTGCCTACCCCTGGGCTAGAGCAAATTCAGAGGCTGCTATTCCATAAGAAAAAAGACAAACTCAACCCCACCTTCCTCCGGACTGGCAATTTTAGCAGATTCCTCTCTTCCTGGAGGGTTGAGGATTCCTGGCAGCTGGCCCCCTTTTGGCCCAATGGGGAAAGACCCAGAATGAAGCCCAAAGAGCCGTGGGCCGTGGCCCCATTACCTGGATTCCGGGGGCGCCTGGCCTCCCCATCCTTGCCCTCCCTGCGGTGGGCGGTGGGGGAGGCCCGAGCCCCCCGGGCCTCCCTTTCTCCATCCTCTCTCCTGGGCTGGTGCCGGTGGGCAGCCTCGGAGTCCCGCTGCCTGGCGTGGTGATGGGCAGGGGGCCGCGGGGAGCTACGGTCCTCCTGAGGAGGCAGCCCACGGCGGTCCGGATTGGGGGAGCGTCTTTCCGCCTGCCTCTCTCTCCCGTTGGGGGTCGGCCCCTGCTCCCCCTGCCCTCGGCGCCCGCGGCTGCGATGCCCGCTCCTCCATTCCTCCTCCCGGTCCGTCGGAGGAGGGGGCGTCCTTGGGGGGCTCTCCTGGCTCTGAGGCCTCTTTGGATCCCTGCCGCCTCGTCCGGCCCGGGGCGGCTCGGCATCCCAGACCAGCAGACGTGGCCCCTGAGTTTTGTCCTGGCTCCAGTGGGGGTGACGGTGGGCTCTGTCTTCCTCCTCCTCCTCCTCCTCTGGAGGACCCTGGTGGTGAGGGGGTCTCCCGTACCCCTCTTTCTTCCTCTCCCGCTGCTTCTCTCGGTCCTTCCTCCGGCCTTCCTTGGTCTTCCTGGGCCCTGAGGAACTCTCCCAAGTCTCCAGGTCAAGGCCCTCTGACAGCAGAGGAGGGCCCCCCTGAGGCTCCCTCATTTGGGAGGGCTGCCCATCTGCACTGCCCGGTCTGGGCAGCGTGGGCCCCGGTTCGCGGGCACAGCCGGGCTCTGAGCAACAAGGAAGCGGCAAGACAGACGAGGGAGGAGAGTTAGTGACCTGCGTTAAGGGCAGGGGGAGGGGTACGCAGCAGAGGGCGGAGGGGGATGCAGGGGGGAGAAAGCTTGGAGGGGCAGCGAAGGCATGCAAGCAAACAAGCAAAGCTCCTGCAGGAAACCCCCCCCCCGGGGCCCGTCCCTTCTCCACTGGCTTCACCTCTAAAGTGCTTCCTGTCCGTGGAGAATCAAACCCAGGACCCCCCTCCATCTCCGCTTAAGCGGTGCCCCTTCCTTGCCTGGCACAGGACAACCCACCGTGGGCAACTCGCCATGGGACAAGGCAACAGTTCAATTATTTCAAATAATGTTTGAAATATTTATTTTTTTTTGCCCTTTGGATTTAATTTGCTCCCTCCTTTGGCACCCTTTTTAGGAGAGGAGAGGAGAGGAGAGGAGAGGAGAGGACAGGAGGGGGAGGGGAGGAGGAAGAGGAGGAGGAGGGGAAGAGGAAGAGAAGAGGAGGGGGGAGGAGGGGGAGGAGGAAGGGAGAACGAACGGGGGGGGGTGGAGGGGAGGGGGAGGGGGAGGAGGAGGAAGGGAAGGGGAAGAGGAGGAGGGGAGGAGGGGAGGAGGGGGAGGAGGAGGAGGAGGCCACTGGCATGGACTTAGGGCGGTTTCCGTGTCCTAAGGGAAGAAAAGCAGAGCGTGTTGCAGAGTCCCAAATCAGAGCCCACCCGACTTCCTTCAATCCCAGCTCTGAAAGTTCCTTTGATCACATCAGCCCTTCAAGGAGGAGGAGGAGGAGGAGGAGGAGGAGGAGGAAGAGCAGAGCCAGCCCATCAATCACAATCCGGGAGACAATTTCCATTCTGCAGCAGCGATGATCATCAAGCGGGGGCGGGGCTTTCACTGGAGACTGGCAGGAAGCAGAGCCCACCTGGCACCCTTCTCTGCCCCGCTGGCATTGGTGGCATTGATTGGCTTCCAAGCGGAGTCCGGCATCCTTCTTGGCCACCAGGCGGGGTCTAAGGCAAGGGCTCCAGCCGTGGCCACTGGAAGACTTGTGGACTTCAACTCCCAGAATTCCCCAGCCAGCAGCCCACTAATTTCTCCCAAACTGAAGAGAGAAGCCAGCAGGGAAAAGTCTGGCTTTGAATCTTGGAATCATTCCAGCCATTTACATCTTTTTATGATTCTATGATCCTGGGCAGAGGGTTGGACTAGAAGACCTCCAAGGTCCCTTCCAGCCCTAGGATTCTATGATCCTTGGTAGGGGCATGGACTAGGAGACCTCCAAGGTCCCTTCCAGCCCTAGGATTCTATGATCCTGGGCAGAGGGTTGGACTAGAGGACCTCCAAGGTCCCTTCTATGTGGTTAATTCTGTAATTCTGAATCTACTTTGGCCTCCGGGTTTGCAGCTTGAAGGACCTCTGGGCACTTGCCAAGGCCTGAGGGATGCATGTGTAGATATCTCTCTCTGTGTGTGTGTGTGTGTGTGTGTGTGTGTGTATTGGTGTGTCTCTGTGTTGCTGCTTCTGAGTCAGCCTTGACTCCTGGCATCAAGATGGACAGCCCTGTTCCTTGACCCCATTTCCAGAAGCCCTTGCCTTCTTCCTGGGGCCGAGAGGGACGGACTGGCTGGCCCAAGGACTCGCCGGCTTAATCACGACACCCAAATGATTCCTTTTGCAGAGATTAAGGCAGAAAAAGCAGCCGGGGGGGGGGGGGAGAGGGGCAGCCCCTCTGCTCACCTCTGTTCTCCGGGGGGTAGCCTTCTTCGGGAGCGCCCAGCCGCAGGGGGTCCAGCGGCAGCTTCTTCCTCCTCTTTTCCTCCTGCAGCTCCTTCCGCTGCAGAATCCGAGCAATGTCCTGAAGCGAAGAACACGTGTGAAGGGGTCTCCCGCCAGGTTTGGCTGAAACTTGGCTGAAACCCGGCTGCATCTCGGCATTTTTCTTCCCGGGGTTGGACTAGAAGACCTCTAAGGCCCCTTCCGACTCTTATTGTCCTGTTCTGTTTATGGGTCCTCCAAGAGGACCCTACAAGCCCCACTAGGCCTCCCTTAGACACCGCCTCCCCCAACCTGGAGGTCTTCTCTCCACAGGTAGTCCTCAACATACGACCACAACATTTCTGTTGCTAAGTTCAATTGAGCGTTGCCCCATTTTACCAGCTTTCTCGCCAGAGTTGATAAATCAAATCATTGCAGCGGTTCAGTAAGTGATGTGGTTGGTAAGTGAATCTGGCTTGGCTTGTTCAGGAAGTCACAAAAGGGGATCACATGACACTGCGACCGTCATAAATATGAGTCAGTTGCCACCAAGCATCTGAATTTTGATGGGGATGCTGCAACGGTCGTGTTAAAAAACAGTCATAAGTTACTTTTTCCAGTGCTGTTGTAACTTTGAACGGTCGCTAAATGAATGGCTGTAAGTCGAGGACCAGCTGTGCACCTCTGCAGGCCGGCCTACCTGGGTGGCCAAAGCTGGGGAGCCGTGTCTGTCTCCCCAGAGAGAAACGGCCTCCGTCTCCGTGCCAAAGGGGGAACTTACCTCATCGTCCTCTTCCTGACGACGCTGCTGTTCCGCTTCAATGACCAGCTTGACCTGGATTTCCTGGGCGATCTCACAGTCTTGCTGTTCTCTGGAAACACCGGGGGGTCTTTGTGAGTGGGTGGGAGGCAGGGAGACAGAGTCAAGCAGGGGACGGAAGCCGAGGGCAGCAGAAGACCTGCGCCTTGGCTCCAAAGAACCTCAGCCAAGGCCTTCAAGATGAGGAAGAGGGTTCTGGGGCATGTTAAGATACTATAGAAGTGTCCAACCTTGTCCACTTTAAGACTTGTGGACTTCAACTCCCAGGTTAGGAGAGGAGGAGGAGGAGGAGGAGGAGGAGGAGGAAGAAGAAGAAGGAAACGGGGAAGAACCAAGCCCACTTCCTTTTTCTCCGAAGACCCAGGAACACACATCCAACATCTGCTCGGCCTACTTTAGGAGGAGCAGAGAGCTTTGCAAGTCAAGAGTTTATCCCTTCATTAATTCAGACTGAAAGAATCCTGACTAACGGCCATGTTAATTTTCTTGCGGAAAGGCAAGTCGCTTGATCTCCTTCCAGTTCACCACTTTGCAGGGCCTCCGGCTAGAAAGCTGAGATCCATCTTCCTAAACGACTGACGCAAACATCCGTTGCCTCAACCTGGCCTGTCTGGAAGCGGCAAGCCAGCTTCTGTGATCTAGGCCAGAGACTCACCCAGGTCCTGTCTGCATTTGCGTGACCTATTTGGCTCTGGGTGAAAAATTCCGGTCATCCTGAGAAGTCTGACGGCTGAGATCATGAGCGGAAAGCTTCCCCCAGGCCAAGCCATGCGTGACTTGACACGCCTCAGTCCTCCCCCCCGCCCCCCCCCCGAAACATCCCAGCCTGGTCTTCTAGGATGGTTGGCTTGCCTTTTCTGCAGTTCTTCCCAGTTCCTTACATCCTTTTCCAAATGCAACATCCAGAACTGCGCCCCAATATTTACATTTCCCCAAAACAAAGGCATTACGACATTTCCAAAATGTGGAATTTGCCTTTTTTTTTAAATAGCTGCCAGACCCTGCACTGATCTTTTCGTGCCAGGGGATGACTTCATTATATTTATTTTACTGTTCAATTTATACCCAGTTTTTTTCCCTTTGTGTAACACTTGACATGACTCAAATTAGATTAAATGAAGTGACGTTAATTGCATTCCCCATTGCAGCAGACCCACGGATCTGTTTCTCCAGCCCCATGCACGGAATTAAAAGGGGAGGGGCCCTAGTGTTGACCCCCTCGTTTGTGGCAACCCCCCAAAAGCGGAATGATGCTATCATGTTGCCCCCGCCCAGTCCTTCTTTTCTCCATACTGGCCAAACCTAAGTCCTGCAACCGTTTCTTCGTATGTTTTAGTCTCCAGGCCTTTGACCATCTTAATTGCTCTTCTGTATTGGAGAAAACCTACTTGAACTTTGTGAGTTTCCCAGCTCAAACAGGAGGACACCTGCCCATTTCTAGCCAAATTTTGGCAGACCGCCTGGAGGGAATTTTTTGTGTCACAAGGGGGATACTTCAGTATGCTGACGACCTGGGGTCAAGGTATTCACTTAACAGCTAACCAGCGTATATAATGTAAGATGTAAGATGTATTGATGAGAACGAGCCAGCAGGGTCTGTGTCTCTTTAAGAGCCTTCCTATAAAGGGAAAGCTCTGCTGATGTGTTCTTTCCTCTTCCGTTTCCTGCCGTAACTGTGGTGTGTTGGATCCTACTGTATTAGCACGTGTACGCATGTTGTTCCTGGTGTATGATATTGTAGATAGTGTAAGATAAACCACCATTTAATATAGACCACTGTTTACTGTGTTTACTCCTGGGTTATCTTGCGCAGTAAGACTGTGCACGCTCTGACACCTGGTGCTACCAGCAGACCTGGGGAAGCCAGAGCGGGATGGAGCCCATTAAATGGCTAGTGTGAACACGTGTTGTCGCTGGGGTGGGGGAGTGGGGAGAGTTATTACTTGTATTATTTTTCTTCTTGTTACTTTTTATTCTTTTTATATGGTGCTTTTGTATCCGTGTAAGCTGCCATGAGTCGCCATGTGCAAACAGGCGGCAATATAATTTTTCTAAGTAAAATAAATAAATAAATAAAAATAACGCCCCCCCATCTCCTGGTCGTCCCCATTGTTCAGTGCAGAGAGCTGAATCCCTGGCTGTGATTCTCCAATAGTCCCCTCCCCTCAAAACCTGAAGGAAAGCGCCAGGAACCCCAATGCAGCCCCCACTCACAAGTTCTTGTGCTGCTCCTGGAGACGAGTGCGAGCTTTCCGGTCTTCTTCCTCTTGCAGCTGTTTGGCCATTTGTAGGTCATGCTTGACCAGGCGGTTGCGCTGGATGTTGGTGGCTAAGTGGTGCTCGACTGGAAGGAGACGGGAAGCAGGGAATTAAGAGAATGGATAGCCATTTGTCTGAAATGGTATAAGGTTTTCTGCCTGAGCAGGGGGTTGGACTAGATGACCTCCAAGGTGCCTTTCAGATTCTATTCTATTATTCCATTCCTCTATTCTATTCTATTCTATTCTATTCTATTCTATTCTATTCTATTCTATTCCTTTTCTCCTATTCTATTCTATTCTATTTCTATTTCTACTCTATTTTCTATTCTATTCTATTTCTATTTCTATTCTATTCTATTCCTTTTCTCCTATTCTATTCTATTCTATTCTATTCTATTCTATTCTATTACTATTTCTATTCTATTCCCATAATTCTCTATTCTATTCTATTCTATTCTATTCTATTCTATTCTATTCTATTCTATTCTATTCTATTCTATTCCCATAATTTTCTATTCTATTCTATTCTATTCTATTTCTATTCTATTCCTTTTCTCCTATTCTATTCTATTCTATTTCTATTTCTACTCTATTTCCTATTCTATTCTATTTCTATTTCTATTCTATTCCTTTTCTCCTATTCTATTCTATTCTATTCTATTCTATTCTATTCTATTCTATTCTATTCTATTCTATTCTATTCTATTCTATTTCTATTCTATTCCTTTTCTCCTATTCTATTCTATTCTATTTCTATTTCTAGTCTATTTTCTATTCTATTCTATTTCTATTTCTATTCTATTCTATTCCTTTTCTCCTATTCTATTCTATTCTATTCTATTCTATTCTATTCTATTCTATTCTATTCTATTCTATTCTATTCTATTCTATTCTATTCTATTCTTCAGTTCTATTTTCTATTCTATTCTATTCTTATTCTATTTATTTTCTATTCTATTCATTTTCTATTCTGTTCTAGGAAACTGATAAACAAGCAAGGGACAAACCACACATCTCAATAAAGAGAAATGCCAGGAGCCGCCCAATTGGATTAATAACGTTTCAGTTAAAATCCAATCGAGCAGAGCCGGAAGCAGGGAAGACTAGCACAAAAGGAAACCTTGTGTGAACAAGGAAAGGATCCAACAGGGTTTCTCCCACGTAACTTACTTTCCTGTTCCTGCAGGCTGTGGGCCAGCGTGTGATCCTCCCGGACAGCAAAATCTCGGCAGACTGGGGAGAAAAAGCAGGAAAGATTGGGTTCCTCCGGGAAGGCTGAGCCAAGTCCCTCACCAAGACTAGGCCGCAACTTCTAGAACTAACAAACCTGGAACTAAGGAGAAATTTCCTGACAGAACAATTAACCAGTGGAACAAGCTGCCATCAGAAGTTGTGGGTGCTCCATCCCTGGAGTTTTTTTAAGAAGAGACTGGACAGAAGGGCCCTATACCAGGGGTAGGCAACCTCGGCTCTTTTAGGACTCATGGACTTCAACTCCCAGAATTCCTGAGTCAGCTATGCTGACTCAGGAATTCTGGGAGTTGAAGTCCATGAGTCCTAAAAGAGCCAAGGTTGCCTACCCCTGGCCTATACCATCTCAGACAAATGGCTGTCCAGTCTCTTCTTAAAAACCTTCAGGGATGGAGCACTCACAACTTCTTGTGGCAAGTCATTCCACTGGTTAATTGTCCTCACTGTCAGGAAGTTTCTCCTTAGTTCCAGGTTGCTTCTCTCCTTGACCAGTTTCCATCCGTGGCTTCTTGTCCTGCCTTCAGGCGCTTTGGAGAATAGCTTGACTGCCTCTTCTTTGGGGAAACCCCTGAGATACTGGAAGGCTGCTATCATGTCCCCCCTGGTCCTTCTCTTCATTAAACGAGACCTCCCCAATTCCAGCAACCGTTCCTGATATATTTTAGCCTCCAGCACCCTGATCGTCTTTGTTGCTCTTCTCTGCACACTTTCCAGAGTCCCAGCATCTTTTTTTTTTACATCGTGGTGACCAAAACTGGACGCCGTATTCCAAGTGTGGCCTCACTGAGGCCTTGTAAAGTGGTATTAACACTTCACCTGGTCTTGATTCTTTTTTTTTTCCAGTGCTTTTTTTCAATGGTCACTAAATGAGCTGTTGTAAGGCGGGGACTTCCTGCACCTATATTAAGAGGCCAAGAGGGAGGAGAAATGGCTGCTTTGGGGGAGGTGGGGGTTGAGATCTGCCATGGATGCCAGGTGGGGACGTTGCTCAACAAAGGAAGCTCTCGTGGTCTGCTCTTCCCCCCAGCCAGATCGTATGTTCCTTTTGCAAACTTGCAAAGGACGCTGCCAGATGTGTGGGGACTTCCTGTCCAGATGCTTATTTGGAAGCTGTCTGGCCAAGCCCTTCCGGAGGCCCCCAGCCCCTTCAGAGACCCCCAGATTTTTCAAAAGTGCCAGGAGAGAAATAGTCAGAGCGGAAGAAGCCTCTTGGGAGGAGAAGCGAAATGTCTTCGAAGAAAAACAAGCAGGCCCAGTTGCCTCGTGAAGAAAAAGCACACAAGCGAAATCCTACAACAGGGAGACCAAAGACACACAACGTCCGTCCCAAAAGCCTCCTGACTCTACAGCAAGGGCTGTCCACCCTCGGCCACTTCAAGACTCGTGGACTTCAACTCCCAGACTCCCCCAGCCAGCACTGCAGCTAGTCCTCAAATTACGATCACTTGTTTAGTGACAGTTCGAAGTTACCATCGGCAGGGGAAAAAGTGACTTTTGTTTAACGTCCAAATTCGGACGCTCGGCAACTGGCTCACGGCTACGACGGTCGCGGTGTCCGAGGGCCGCGTGATCTCCTTTTGCGACCTAACTACAGCAGTGATCCCCTTCCTTAACAACAGCGGCAAGAAAGGTCGTGAAGTGGGGCGGGATGCTCTTCCCTGTCTCGCTTAGCGACAGAAATGTTCAATTCAGCACTGGCTGTAAGCCGCCGTATAACGAAATAGAAGTTTCCGCAGCCGAAAGAAAGGCTGGAACTCCAGGCAGACGGGCGGAGCCAGCAACTCAGGTGGCCGCCATCCTCCAGGCTGATTTAATTCAATCTTCACGTAGGGCCCACGACTGCGGCCTTCCATGGCTCAGATGCCTCCATGGGAGACCCTCAAAACCAGCCCTGAAGGGGGAGGCCATTGCTCTGATGGGCGTCTGCTTCGTGGCTGCTCCACCAGACAGTCACCTGTCTGAAGTGGTACAGGGTCTCCTGCTCGAGGAGGGGGCTGGACTAGAAGACCTCCAAGGTCCCTTCTAGCTTCTCTTCTCTTCTGTCCTGTCCCTATCCTATCCCTATCCTACTCTATTCTTATTTCTATTCTATTGCACGGAGAGAAACTCAAGATATCTTAGAAGACATAATGCAGAAGCCTCTTTTGCAGAAGGGTCTACCAAAGAGGGAGAGGGAGGGAGAGGGAGAGGAGAGGGAGGGAGGGAGGGGGAGAGGGAGGGAGAGAAGGAGAGGGAGGGAGAGGGGGGAGAGAGGGAGGGGGAGAGGGAGAGAGAGGGAGGAAGAGAGAGAACTGGAGATGGCTGTGACCTTCTGGTGGAGAAGCACCACCAAGCATGAGAAGAGGTTGGCCAAGTCTTGTTCAGGAGGGGAACTCTCTTCCTTTGCAGTCTCCACCAGGTCAAGGAAAGGAGATCTGGTTCTCAAGATCTGGCCTTGGACAGCTGTGTCAACGTGTGAAGGAGTGGAGGCTCTCTTTTACAAGCCAAGAGGACAAGTTGCAGCTCCAGAGATGGGAGATCCTCTGCATGCAACATCTGTCCTTCAACCTTCTCCCTTCCCTTCCTCCTGCTCTTCAAGGGCGGCATGGGGGCTTAGCCAGATCCCCAGTTGCTCCGGATTCTCAGCTGTTCTGGAGGGAGGGGGAGCCAAGCAAGGAAAGGCGCCTGCCAGCTGGCCCTCTTTCCCCCCCCCCCGCCCACCCACCCCCCTTGGAAGATGCTTCCAACCAAGTTCTCCAAGTTTGAGGCAAAAGAAGGAAAGTCAGCCAAGAAGGAATCAAACAGCTGCGGCCCCATAACAAACAGCTAAATTGACCTTTCTCCGGAACAGGGGGGTGGGAAGGGGGGGCGCTTTGCTCTGAAGGATCAGCATGGATCGGCCCGGAGCTGGTTGCCCTGGAGATGCCCCCCCCAATCCGCCCTCTTTGGCTGGCGGCCCTTGTTTGACAACAGATGCAGCTTCTCTGTCTTCACAAAGCCACAGGTGGTGGGGAGGGGATAAGGGAGGGAAGACCCCCCCCTCCAGCTCCCGGCCTCAAGGCAGCAACTAAATCAGGAAAACCGCTCAGCAAATTCCTCCCCAGGAGGAGGGGAAGCACCCCGGTTCCACTGGGGCATCTCACGGGTTCAAAGGCAACCTGGTTAAAACTGAGGCTGAATCCCACCCCCAGCACTGGGATTTGGGGACCCCTAGAAGCAAACCCGGGGAATGCAAGAGAGGTTTGAGAAGGAACCCCAAAAAGAATGGAATAGGGATAGAATATGAATAGGAATAGGGATAGAATAGAAAATAGGAGAAAGAATGGAATAGAATAGAATAGAAAATATGGAATGGAATGGAATGGAATGGAATGGAATGGAATGGAATAGAATAGAATAGAATAGAATAGAATAGAATAGAATAGAATAGAATAGAATAGAATAGAATAGAATAGAATAGAATAGAATAGAATAGAATAGAAATAAAAATAGAATAGAATAGAATAGAATAGAATAGAATAGAATAGAATAGAATAGAATAGAATAGAATAGAATAGAATAGAATAGAAAAGAAAATGAATAAAAATAGAATAGAATAGAAAATGAATAAAAATAGAATAGAATAGAATAGAATAGAATAGAATAGAATAGAATAGAATAGAATAGAATAGAATAGAATAGAAAAGAAAATGAATAAAAATAGAATAGAATAGAAAATGAATAAAAATAGAATAGAATAGAATAGAATAGAATAGAATAGAATAGAATAGAATAGAATAGAATAGAATAGAATAGAATAGAATAGAATAGAAGAGAAGAGAAGAGAAGAGAAGAGAAGAGAAGAGAAGAGAAGAGAAGAGAAGAGAAGAGAAGAGAATAATGACAGGACAGAAATAGAAACAGAAATAGAAATAGAAAAAGGAATAGAACAGAACAGAATTAGAACAGAATCTGGAAGGGACCTTGGAGGTCTTCTAGTCCAACCCCCTGCTCAGGCAGGAAACCCTATACCATTTCTACAAATAGTCCTTGACTGACTTCACACCTGCAGTGATTCACTTAACAACTGTGGCAAGAAAAGTTGTAAAATGGGGGGGAAGACTCATTTTGAAAACTGTCTCACTTAACGACAGAAACTTTGGGCTCAATTTTGGTCAATCCCTTTGAACTAGATGCCATGCTTCTGAACTTTGACCACACGTGACCGGCGGCTGCAACAGTCGTGTGAAAAACGGTCGTAAGTCACTTTTTTCAGAGCCTTTCACGGTAGTGGCCAGCTTCGAACAGCCATTAAACAAAGGCCTGCAAGTCAGGTCGGAAAAGGGGCAGAACCGTTGCATTCCGGCCGTTGCCAGTCCCCGGAAGCTGGAGGAAGGCAGGCTGGTGAACTCTGCCCGGGCGTGGCACCTCCGGACTGGCACGGAGGCCCAGAGCAAAGGGAGGAGACCACGAGAAAGAAGGGGAGGAGGAGGCAGAATCTGGAGAAGACCTCTATGATGTGGGGCATACGGTGGAAGGGGAGGTGGCACAATCTGTTGGGCGAAGGAGTGGCAGCGTGGGTGAGGATGGGGTGAAGATCAAGCAGGATGCAGGCATACACACATACACCCGAGACAGAATAACAGAGTTGGAAGGGACCTTGGAGGTCTTCTAGGTGACCCTGTGCCATTTCAAAGAAATGGTTGTCCTGTTAAAAACCTCCCGTGATGGAGCACCCATAACGTCTGGAGGCAGGTCGTTCCACTGATTAACAGAATAGCCGAGTTGCAAGGGACCTTGGAGGTCTTCTAGTCCTGCCCGCTTCTCGAGCAGGAGACCCTACACCATTTCAGACAGGTGGCTGTCCTGTCTCTTCTTAAAAGCCTCCAGTGTTGGAGCACCCGCAACCTCTGGTGGCAAGGAGTTCCATTGGTTAATTGTTTTCACTGTAAGAAATTCCTCCTTAGTTCTAGGTTGCTTCTCTCCTTGATTAGTTTTTTTCTTCTTCTGTGGCAGCCCCTCAAATGTGGGAAGATGCTATCATGTCTTCCCTAGTCCTTCTTTATACTCGAGATAAAGGTAAAGGTTCCCCCGCACATGCGTGCTAGTCGTTTCCGACTCTAGGGGCCGGGGCTCATCTCCGTTTCAAAGCCGAAGAGCCAGCGCTTGTCCGAGGACGTCTCCGTGGTCATGTGGCCGGCATGACTAGACGCCAAAGGCGCACGGAACACTGTTACCTTCCCACCGGAGCGGTCCCTATTTTTCTACTTGCATTTTTATGTGCTTTCAAACTGCTAGGTTGGCAGAAGCTGGGACGCGTAACAGGCGCTCACTCTGCTACGCGGCACTCGGGATTTGACCCGCCAAACCGCCGACCTTCTGATCGACAAGCTCAGCGTCCTAACCCACTGAGCCACCGCGTCCCTTATACTAGAGATTAAAAAAAAGAAAAACGAAGAACGGTTGCTGGAATTGGGTGTGTCTATCTCTAGAGATAGACATTCCCAATTCCAGCAGCCGTTCTTCGTATTTTTTTTCCTAATCATCTTTGCTGCTCTTCTCTGCACTCCTTCCAGGAGTCTCAACATCTTTTTCACATCACGGAGACCAAAGCCTAAGTGTGGGTCTTGCAAAGGATTTACAAAGCGCTAAACAGCTCAGATGTTACCAGCTCTGTTCAAGCAGAGTGAAATTGTGGCAATCGCTATGATTTCCCTTTGTCCTCTGCAGGGCAAATTGTTGCTCACGTCAGAATGACAAGAGTTGGAAGGGACCTTGGAGGTCATCTAGTCCAACCCCCTGCTTCCGGCAGGAAACCCTACAGCATTTCAGACCAATGGCTGTCCAGTCTCTTCTTGAGAACCTCCACTGGTGAAGCCCCTACAACTTCTGGAGGCAGGTGGTTGTTCCACTGGTTAATTGTTCTCGCTGTCATGAAGTTTCTCCTTAGTGCCAGGTTGCTTCTCTCCTTGAGGAGTTTCCCTCGGCTGCTTCTATGGCAAAGAAAGTATTTCTGCAGATGAAGATTTGAAGAACTGAGAATCACCCTGGTGCTTGCCCACAGCAGCTGACTTCCTCTGGCTTTCCTTCTTCCTCTAAGTGGGGGGGGCACCAGGCAGCCTTGCACCTTCTCCCTCCTGCAATGGGGGGGGGAGGACAGCTCTCACAAGAGGCCCCTCCCAGCACGCTTGAAGCTCCTGCACCCATCTCTCTTCCAGTCCCACCTGCCAGTCCCACCTGCCAATCAATCCTCAGCCGCCTCCACCCATCGCGGCTGCACCCCAAGGCTAAAGGGGCTCATCCCAGAGACTAAGCCCCAGCAGCCACTTTCGGTGTTTTCAGGTGTGTGTGTGTGTGTGTGCGCGTGCGCTAAATCTATGTTAAAGATAAAAACTACCCAGAGGTCTCCTCTTTTACAAAAATGGACAACCTCCTTGAGACAAAGGGACTCTTGTTCCTCCATGCAAAAGCGATTTGCAAAAGGGCCCCACTTGAAATGAGGACAGTGGGGGAGGGGAGATCAAAGGTGAAGCCCCCAGCTGAAGGCCAGGCCTGCTTCGGACCGGGTTCCCAGGCCCCCTTGGGGGAAGGAAAGTGCTTTTACCAAAAATGAGGTGCAGCGGGCTGGTAACCCAGGGAGGCCCACCTGCTGTGCCCTAAAACTGGGACAATGATCTCTTCACATCCCCCCCCACTGTGTCGCCCCCTTGGAAAGGACCACTGTTTGGGTCAGGTCTTCAGATCTGGCTTTTGGTGGGGTGGGGGGGGAAGAGGCCAACAGAATGCAAAGAGCTTCATGTGAGGTCCTGGGTGCTCTCTGGGCCTGGTGAGTTTCTCGCAGACGTTTCATGACCCAACTGGGGAACATCGTCAGTGCTGGAAGGGAGGAGGAGGAGGAGGAGTTTTCTTGCAGACGTTTCATGACCCAACTAGGGAACATCATCAGTTCAAGGAGAGTTTGCTCTCTGTTTACAGAGAGCACCAAGGACCCCACGGTCCTCCTCCTTCTCCTCTCTGCAAAGCCCACTCCCTTCTAGCACTGATGATGTTCCCTAGTTGGGTCATGAAACGTCTGTAAGAAAACAACCTAGTTCAGTGACCACCAAGGACCCCCCCCCCCGTCTTTTTCCTCCTCCTTCCCTCCCTCCCTCCCTCCCTCCCTTCTACCACTGATGAAGTTACCTAGTTGGCTCATGAAACGTCTGCAAGAAACTAACCAGGCCCAGAGTGCACCAAGGACCTCACAATCCTCCTCCTCCTCCTCCTCTTCCTCCCCCCTCCCTCCCAGCACTGACAATGTTCCCTAGTTGGGTCACGAAACGTCTGCAAGAAAACAAGCAGGCTCCGAGAGCACCCAGGGCCCGGCAATTCAGCCCTGAGCTGCAGAGATTCTCTTCCAAGGAGCTTCATTTACACTTTGAATTACTATTATTACGCGGTGCTTTTTCCGAGAGCTGCAATTTTGTACCTTCTTCCTTGGGAATAAGCCTCATCAGCAAAGCTGAGTTTCGCAACTGGCCTCAACAGAGCAGTGTGGTGTGAAATTTGCATTCATTGTAAAAATAAACTCCACGGTTTCCTGGCGGGACAGCTCTGCAGCCGGCTCCATGCCCTGAAACCCGGCCTGTGTGTGTTTTGCCCTGTACGTTTGCAGACTAGTTCACACGCTGTGGCTTCATGTGATAACCCACCATCTCTAGATGGAATCTGGTATCAGGAACCGGGCCGCCAGGTGGCGGGCCAAGCCAAACACCGGTAGACCTCGACTTACCACCACAATTAAGCCCCAAAATTTATGTTGCTAAATGAGACAGTGGATAAGTGAATGTGACCTTTGTCGCCACAGTTATTGCCCCAAAGAAGAGACGGTCAAGCTATTCTCCAAAGCACCAGGACAAGAAACAATGGCTGGAAACTGACCAAAGAGAGAAGCAACCTGGAACTAAGGAGAAACTTCCTGACAGTAAGGACCATTAACCAGTGGAACAGATTGCCACCAGAAATTGTAGGCGCTCCATCACTGGAGATCTTTAAGAAGAGACTAGAGACACTTGATGTCTGAGATGGTATAGGTTCTCCTGCTTGAGCAGGGGGCTGGACTAGAAGACCTCCAAGGTCCCTTCCAGCTCTATTCTATTCTATTCTATTCTATTCTATTCTATTCTATTCTATTCTATTCTATTCTATTCTATTACTTTGTTATTCTATTCTATTCATTATTTTATTCTATTCTTTATTCTATTCTATTCTTTATTCTATTCATTATTCTATTCTATTCTATTCATTATTCTATTCTATTCATTATTCTATTCTATTCTATTCATTATTCTATTCTATTCTTTGTTATTCTATTCTATTCATCATTCTATTTTCTATTCTATTCTATTCTATTCTATTCTATTCTATTCTATTCTATTCTATTCTATTCTATTCTATTCTATTCTCTTTTCTCTATTCCATTCCATTATTAAGGGAATTATTGCAGTTGTTAAATCAGTGAACTGCTTGTTAAGTCGATCCGTTTTCTCCACTGTCTTTGCTTGTCAGAAAGTTACATGAGGGTCACGTGACCGTCATAAATTGCCAAGCATCCGAATGTAATTCACGTGACCCTGGGCATGCTGCAACGGTCATAAGTCACTTTTTTCCAATGTCACTGTAACTTCGAATCATCACTAAATGAACAACTGTAGGTCAAGGATTCGTTTCCCATAATCCCCGGAGTGTCTTTCCTTCCCTTTCAATGACACATAACTTAAATAAACCAATCAGGAAAAACTTTACCCGTTCGGTGTAAGAAAAATTCTTCTAAATTTTAGCTTGTGCAGTTTTCCAAACTTTTTCTCTTAGAACACCTGTTTGCGTAAGGTATTTTGGTAAAATGGTAAAATGTTTGGGGATGATCCAGCCAGCAGCTTGTGTACACAAACAACAAGTTTGCAGTGTATTTTGCCTTTTTTTTCTGGGTTGTTTTTTTTAAAAAAAATATACCGTCATTAAAACTTTTAAAGATGAAGATAAAAAGCAAATATAAACTAATAAAAAGCAAGGTTGGAGAAAGAAAAAGAGAGAAATTGAAGAGAAAGTTAAAAGTGAAGAAAGGAAGAAAGAAAAGCAGAAAAGAATAAGGATGTGAACAAATGGCTTCTGATCTTTAGAGCAATTATAAATTCAATTAGAAATTTACCTCTTTCTGTAAAGCGTCAACTGAACTCTTTCCTTCAAAAAATCTGCGTCTAAGCATCGTCACACATTTATTTTTTTCTGTCTTGCACAAAAAGTCCACATGTGATTTCTAGTCAGCAATAAACACAGATACCGTCTTTTCCCTCCTCAAATAAATCAATTTAGCCACCATCGTCTTGGCCAAACATATTGCCGAACATCTTCGACCATAAATCTCGCAGCCATTTTCATCTACAAAGTTCCACGTCCCTTTTCCAACAGTCACAAAAGAGAGGCTTCTGATCTCAATTATATTTTGATTTATTTTTTTAGAATCTTCTGAATCCGTCTGTAAACGAATCCAAAACTTTCTAGCTTTTTTGACACATCCGCCCAACACAGTCATACTTCCCTTCTCCTTCTTCACATTTCCAACAAATATTTGAAGCCTCCTTGTTTGGACTTATTTCTGATCTACGGTGTTGTGCAAACTCAAGTTTGCTACTCAGAGTTTTGTGCAACTCCAGACCACCGTTAAAAGCAACTGGGCAAAAGGTGATATGCAAACCACCCCATATATATCTCTCAAGCAAACAGTAACCATTCTTTTACTCACCACCCTGGATGGAGGCCACAACCCACACACCTCTTGTTCTTAGAAGACACAAATTCTCCATCTCCAATCAGATTAACCGATCTAACATCTGAGGAAGTTTCAACTCACAAAAGCTTACTACAAGGTTTAATGACCTCTGTGAGTCAGAAAAACTGCTCCCATTTTCTGCCTGATTTTTTTTTTGACCCCCCGAGGCTAAGGCAACTTTCTCTCTGCAATATATCGTAACAGGGAGATCTTTGTAGGGCAGGTGTGCAAGGATTTGGGGGGGGGACTTTTTGTGTGTTTGGATGCCTCCTACCCAGAGAAAGGATTATAAAGCTACCCAAGGATAAAGAGCTGAGTTGTGCTATTTACTCCAGAGGCCAAAGGAAGTCAGGAAGACAAGATCCTAGATCAGGGGTAGGCAACCTCGGCTCTTTTATGACTCATGGACTTCAATTCCCAGAATTCCCTGAAGTCCATGAGTCATAAAAGAGCCGAGGTTGCCTACCCCTGTCCTAGATCTTTTCCCCAAAGAAAGAGTAGGATCCGTTTCCAAAAGTCAAGGGGAAGACTCATCTCAAAAATAAAATTGCAAGCAGATCTTGCAAAGCCAGAGGGAAAAAACGCTTTCTTTGAAAGCTATTCCTCAAGTACATGTAGTCCTTGACTTACGGCCACAACACGCAAGAGAGCTGTTATTAATTTATTTACAGGATTTATATGGCTCACTCGCGGTCACTCTGGCTTGCTCACAAGCAATAAAGTCTTAAGCGAGTTTTGCCGCATTTTATGACCTTTCTTGTCACTGTTGTTAAGTGAATCGCTTCAGTTATTATGTCAGTAATGCCGTTGTTAACTGAAGCTGGCTCCCCCCCATTGACTTTGCTCAGGGGATCATGTGACACACACCCCCGGTGGACACTGCGACCGTCATAAATGTGAGTCAGTTGCCAAGCGTCCGAATTTTGATCCCTTGACCGCGGGGATGCTGCAACGGTCATGTGAAAAGAGTCACTTCTTTCAGCACCGTTGTAGCTTTGAATGGTCATTAAATGAACCATTGTAAGCCGAGGACTTCCTATAAAGCTAACCAAGAACCCAGCAGCGTGTGGTCCTGCAACAGATGGGATGTTTCCAACACTGGAGGTTTTTAAGAAGAGACTGGACAGCCATCTGTCTGAGACGGTGTAGGGTTTCCTGCCTGAGCAGGGGGTTGGACTAGATGACCTCCGAGGTACCTTCCAGCTCTGTTATTTTATCGGAAATTTGGACTTGTGGACTCCTAGAAGACCTCAGCCAGCCAAGACATAAGTCACAGGAGCGGTCGTTAAGTCACCTTTTTTTTTCAGTGTCTCAAAGGGAAACACACCTGAATACATGCAATCCTCAACTTATGATTTAGATTTAGTGACCGGTTCAAGTTACGATGGTACTGAAAAAAGTGTCTTATGATGCCTTTTCACACTTAACGACCGTTGCAGCATCCCTGTGGTCACGTGATCAATATATGGATACTTGGCACCATATTTATGACAGCTGCAGCATCCTAGGCTCATATATCCCCTTTTGCCACCTTCCAAGAACCAATCAGAATGAATCAGAATAGAGTTGGAAGGGGCCTTGGAGGTCATCTAGTCCAACCCCTTGCTCAGGCAGGAAACCCTATACCATTTCGGGCAGTCTCTTCTTAAAAAGTTCCAGGGTTGGAGCATTTACAACTTCTGGAGGCAGGTTGTTCCACTGGTTAATTGTTCTAACTGTCAGGAAGTTTCTCCTTAGTTCCAGGTTGCTTCTCTCCTTGACTGGTTTCCCTCTAGTTTCCCTCTAGTTTCCCGTCCTGCCTTCAGGGGCTTTGGAAAATAGCTTGACTGCCTCTTCTTTGGGGCAGCCCTGAAATACTGGAACAATGCTATCATGTCACCCCCTCGTCCTTCTCTTCATTAAACCAACATGGCCAAATCCTGCAACCACCCTTCGTGTGTTTTAGCCTGGACTCAAAGGGGAAGCCAGAGTCCGTTAACAAGCAGGTTACTTAGTTAACAACCTTCACTTAACAACCATTGTGGCAGGGGAGGTCATAAAACGGGGCAAAGAACTTAAGAACCGTCTCGCTCAGTCACGGTCCCATGGAGAAGGGGATTTTTGCCATCTGGAAGAGTGACAGACTAGTTCTGCCACTTCAAGGTGTGTGTGTGCATGTGTAAATATAAACAGACACACATACACACAAAAAACGTGAAGTTGAATTTCAAGTTATAAACATGTGAATATAAATACACCTATATAAAAGTGCACATATATAATTATACCAATCAAAGGCCCGCCAAGGGGCCGATTCTCCAGGGGTCATACACACACACACACACACACACACACACGAGACACCCCCCCCAGGTCCGTTACAACTGTTGTGGCAGGGAAGGTGGTGAAATGGGGCAAAGCTGACTCAGGGAGGGGGATCTTGGGCTCAATTCAGAGTCCTACGGAGAAGGGGATTTTTTTGTCACCTGGAAGAGTGACAGACTAGTTCTGCAACTTCAACGGTGTGTGTGTGTGTGTGTGTAAACATGCGCGCGCACACACACACACCTTGCACACAGACACCTTGAAGTTGAACCTCTAGTTATAAACTTGAAATTTATACATGTGAATATAACTACACCTCTAATTCTCCGGGGATTCCTCTCCCCCCCCCCCGCCAACACACAAACGCACAACTCGGGACACACACACACACACACACACACCTTGCACACAGACACCTTGAAGTTGAACCTCTAGTTATAAACCTGAAATTTATACATGTGAATATAACTACACCTCTAATTCTCCGGGGATTCCTCTCCCCCCCCCCCCCGCCAACACACAAACGCACAACTCGGGACACACACACACACACACACACACACACCTTGCACACAGACACCTTGAAGTTGAACCTCTAGTTATAAACCTGAAATTTATACATGTGAATATAACTACACCTCTAATTCTCCGGGGATTCCTCCCCCCCCCCTCCGCCAACACACAAACGCACAACCCGGGACACACACACAAACACACACACACACACACCCGAGGACCGCCCCGTCCTCTCCCTCCGCCTTCCCCGCTTCCCCGCCGCTCCCAACAGTCCGCTACAAAGTAACCCGCGCCGGAAGCGCCGCCGGCCCCGCTTCCCACGACCGCTCGAGCCGGCCCCGCGCAACCCGGGTCAGGTCCCCTCCTCCTCCCCCCGCTCCGTTCCGGGGAGCGCGCGCGCGCGGGCGAGTTGCGGGTCGGGTGCAGGTCGTGCGAAGGCAGCCCCGGCCCCTCCCGGCTCTCCCGGCGGCTTCCGCAGCGTCTGAAGGCGGGCCGAGGCCGCCGTCTCTCCCGGGCCAAGGAAGGGCGGCAAGTCCGCGCGCCATGGGCTTTGGAGTGGGCGCTCTCACCTTCCTTGACGCCCGGCAGCTTGGAGCGGTCGATGCCCACTTCGGCCATGTTGCGGGCAGGCGGGCGGGTGGGCGGGGAGCGCGCCCCCGGCCCCCCTTGGCTGCTCTCCCGCGGGGACGCGCTCCGGGCACGCGCCTGGCTGGGCCCCGGCTGAGCCGCCTCCGGCCAGTCCCGCCGCCGCCGCCGCCGCCCCCTCCTCCCTCTTCGCCAGCGGGAGGGGCGGGGCCCCGTCCCGACCCCGCCCCCGCCAGGTGAAGCGGCGTCCCGAGCCGGAGGGGACGCTCCGCTCTTGCCCCCCCCACTCTCCGCGCCCCGCCCCCGCCCCGGCGCATGCCGGGAAGTGTAGTTTGGCTCCCGGACCCCCCCCCCACACACACCGTCCTCCTCTAGTGAAGTTCCTCCTTCTCCTCCTCCTCCTCCCCTTTGTCTTCGCCTCCCCCTCCCCGCTGGCCTGGCCGGCTGCGGATAATGGGAGTGGCGGAGCGCAAGGGCTGGAGGACGGCCCGACGGAGCAGGACACCCCGGGCAAGGCTGGGAGGGGGGGAGAAGAGCGGCGAATGAACCCAGCACCCCGCCCCACCCCATTGCGGGTCCGCTAGAGCAGGGGTCTTCAAACTTGGCCCTTTTATGACTTGTGGACTTCAACTCCCAGAATTCCTGAGCCAGCCTAGCTCAGCTTGGAAACCTAGCATAGCTGGCTGAGGAATTCTGGGAGTTGAAGTCCACAAGTCATAAAAGGACCAAGTTTGAAGACCCCTGCGCTAGAGCAATGCTTTTCAACCTTGGCCACTTTAAGATGGGTGGACTCCAACTCCCAGAATTCCCCAGCCAGCAAGGCTGGCTGGGGAATTCTGGGAGTTGAAGTCCACCCATCTTAAAGTGGCCAAGGTTGAAAAACACTAGAGGCGCCGCCCCCCCCTCCGGCAGAATGTTGGAGGGGCTGATTTAAAGGGGCGCCTGGGTTGCAGAAGAGATGTTTGACCCCATCCCACCGGGTTGGGGGGGGGGTTTGGAACTAGCCCAGCTCCAGAAGATCTGGGTTCGGATTCTGAGAAACGGAGCTGGTTTCTCCCACCCACCCCCACCCCCCACCCCCGTTGCATTTGGCCGCGGGGGCCCCACTTGGGCTGGAGTCAAAGCCTGCGGAGGAACTAGCGGGCATAGTGCCTGTTCCCGAACTTGGGGAGCACTGGAGACCCCCTTCAGACAGGCGGAGGGCGTCTCCTGGCATTGGACCCCTTCTAATCCAGTCTCCCCCCCCACCCAAATACAAGAGGGCAGGGAAGAGATCCCCTTGCAGGGCATTCTGGGCACTGCCAGAGCCCCTCCCCCCTGCCTTCTTCTGAGATTTTGGGGGCTCAACTTCTCATGCCAGGCCTGGGATTTCCTGGTGGCCTCCCATCCTAGAAAAAAGCAGCCCACGCGGCACCCTGGGAGAATCGATGCAGCTAGTCCTCGACTTACGACCATGACGGCGCCCAAAATTCTGTCACTAAGTGAGACGGCCATTAAGTGGGTTTTGCCCCATTTTATGGCCTTCCTGGCCACTGTTGTTAAGTGAATCACTGCCGCTAAGTTAGTAACGTGGTTGTTGAGGGAATCCAGCTTTCCCCTGTTGACTTTGCTCATCGGATCACGTGACCCCCGGGGACACTGTGCAACCATCATAAGTATCAGTCAGGTGCCCAGCGTCTGAATTTGGATCTCGTGACCACAGGGAAGTTGCAATGGTTGTGTGTAAATGGTCATAAGTCACGTTTCTTTCAGTGCCGTCGTAATTTCAAGCGGCCACTAAACTGTTGTAAGTCAAGGACTTACTAAATTGGAAGGGACCTCAGTGGTCATCTAGCAAAGCCCATGAGATCATCCTCAGAGGGGGTGGAGCCTGCAGCCTCACCTTAAAAACTTTTAGCAATGGAAACCCACCACCTCCAGAGACAGACAGATGTTTCCACCTTGGGGCAGATCTGATTGTGAGGATGCTGGGGGCCTCTGAAGTCAATAATAATAATAAGTTGGAAGGGACCTTGGAGGTCATCTAGTCCAACCCCCTGCTCAGGCAGGAAACCCTATACCATTTCAGGCAAATGGCTGTCCAGTCTCTTCTTAAAAACTTCCAGTGTTGGAGCACCCACAACTTCTGGTGGCAAGCTGTTCCACTGATTAATTGTTTTAACAGTCAGGAAATTCCTCCTTAGTTCCAGGTTGCTTCTCTCCTTGGTTAGTTTCCATCCGTTGCTTCTTGTCCTGCCTTCAGGCGCTTTGGAGAATAGCTTGAATCCCTCTTCTTTGGGGCAGCCCCTGAGATACTGGAAGGCTGCTATCATGTCCCCCCTGGTCCTTCTTTTCTCTAGCCATATCCAAATCTTGCAACTGTTCTCCGTATGTTTTATTCTCCAGCCCCCGCCCCGATCATCTTTGTACTCTTTCCAGAGTCTCAACATCTTTTTTATATCGTGTGGTGACGAAAACGGGATACAGTATTCCAGATGTGGCCTTAACAAGACATGGTAAAGTGGTATTAGTACTTCACATGATCAATCAACCAATCAAAATAGATCTAGAACAGACATGTCAAACACGAGGCCCGGGGGCCAGATCCGGCCCGCGAAGTGGTTTCATGTGGCCCGCGAAGCCATCCTGGAAACAGTGAGGGAACGGCCCCCACTGCCTTGGCCCAGAGACCCTCCTTCTGCCAGAGACCCTCAGATCTGTCCCACTCCTGCCCAGGCTCCCATAGGCACCCTTGATGCCAACGATGTAGAGCTGGCCACGCCCACCCAGGAGGCCATATGCACTCTAGCCACGCCCACCCAGTAGGCCACGCCCACCCTGGCCATACCCACCCAGCCCCTTGAAGGCAACTGCAATGCTGATATGGCCCTCAATGAAATTGAGTTTGACACCCCTGGCCTAGAAGGACCCTTGGAGGTCTTCTAGTCCAGCCCCCTGCTCAAGCAGGAGACCCTATCCCATTCCAGACAAGCGGCTGTCCATTCTCTTCTTGAAAGCCTCCAGTGATGGAGCATCCACAACGTCTGGAGGCAACTTCTGTTCCACTGGTTGATTGTCCTCACCGTCAAGAATTATCTCCTTACTTCCAGCTTGCTTCTCTCCTTGGTGACTTTCCATCCGTTGCTTCTCGTCCTGCCTTCGGGTGCTTTGGAGAAGAGGTGATCCCCCCCTCCTCTGTGTTAGCCCCCCCAAATATTGGAAGACTACTATCCTGTCAACCCCATGAAAGCCCAAAAGGGTTTGAGCAGGAACAGAAAAAAATCGGGCTTCCCCTTCAAGACCTGCTCTTCGCTGGGTCCAGAGCCGCACATACTACACACAAACGCACACACGACAACCCCCCCACCCCCGAAGCACCTCTCCCCCTACAGGAGGCTGCATCGGAAGAGGGACTGTCTTTGCAAACCCATAATAAGCCAGGGAAAGCGGGTAATTAGGAGGCTTTGGAACTGACACAACTGCTATTTTGTGGTTGCCAGGCTGTTCTTAGCAAAGTGGAGTCGGCCAGCCAGCTGCCTGAGCTTCTGCCACAGCTGGTTTTCCTTTCCAACCAGAAGAGAAACTCGAACCCGGGACTCTCCCATAGCTGACACCTTCCCAGCCAGAGGACTCTCTGGGTCTTTGTGTGTGTGTGTGTGTGTGTGTGTGCGCGCGTGGGGGGGGAGGAAACCTCACCCTGCAGCCAGCCAGCCACAGCAGGAGAAAGAAGCTTGGGGGGGGGTGTCCCCCCATAAATAACTGCCCACCTCAAACCGGAACCTGCCTCAACTTACCCGCCTGCCTTGCAGTTTTGCAACTTAGTCTGAATAATGGAATAGCGAAGTTGGAAGGGACCTTGGAGGTCATCTAGTCCCCCCCCTCAAGCAGAAGACCCTGTGCCATTTCAGAAGGGCCTGCAAGGGAGGCCAGATAATCTCTTCTGAACAGCTGCGAAGGGGATGGGGGGGCAGCACCCTGGACGCAAACAGCTGCTTCAGGTCCTCCAGTTGGATAGCATCCCTAGAGGACATCTGGTCCACCCCCGGCAACTGGATGCTTAAAGTACAGTGAGCTTTGAGTCCTTCGGGAGAAGGGCGGTATATAAATAAAATTGTTATTATTATTATTACTATTATTATTATTATTATTATTATTATTATTATTATTATTATTATTATTATTATTACTATTATTATTACTTCGTGCATCCTTTGAAGTTGCAGGGCAGGTGAGTTAGTCCTTATCACCAGCACAGAGGCCCAAATTTCTGTTGCTAAGCGAGACAGTTCTTAAAGTGAGTTTTCCGCCATTTTCCGACCTTTTTTGCCACCGTTGTTAAGGGAATCACTGCAGCTGTTAAGTTAATAGCGCAGTCGTTAAGTGAATCTGGCTTCCCCCACTGACTTTGCTTGTCACAAGGTCCCCAAGGGGATCACGGGACCCCCTGGACGCTGCGACCGCCGGGCATATGACTGTGGCGAATGCTGCGACGGTCCTGTGAAAAACATGTCACTTTTTTCACTTCCCGTTGTCACTATGAACAGGGACTAAATGAACCATTGTAAGTCAAGGACTACCTATATCAGGGTTAGGCACCCTTGGCTCTTTTATGACTTATGGACTTCAAGTCCCAGAATTCCTCAGCCAGCGTGGGGGAACTATGGCCCCTTCATGACTCGTGGACTTCAACTCCCAGAATTCCTCAGCCAGCGTGGGGGAACTATGGCCCCTTCACGACCGGTGGACTTCAACTCCCAGAATTGAAGACCCAGCCAGCGTGGGCAAACTATGGCCACTTCCTGATTTGTGGACTTGAATTCCCAGAATTCCTCAGCCAACATGGGGGAACTATGGCCCCTTCACGACCGGTGGACTTCAACTCCCAGAATTCCTCAGCCAGCGTGGGGGAACTCTGGCCCCTTCACGACTCGCGGACTTCAACTCCCAGAATTCCTCAGCCAGCGTGGGGGAACTATGGCCCCTTCACGACCGGTGGACTTCAACTCCCAGAATTCCTCAGCCAGTGTGGGGGAACTCTGGCCCCTTCATGACTTGCGGACTTCAACTCCCAGAATTCCTCAGCCAGCGTGGGGGAACTATGGCCCCTTCACGACCGGTGGACTTCAACTCCCAGAATTCCTCAGCCAGCGTGGGGGAACTCTGGCCCCTTCACGACTCGCGGACTTCAACTCCCAGAATTCCTCAGCCAGCGTGGGGGAACTATGGCCCCTTCACGACCGGTGGACTTCAACTCCCAGAATTCCTCAGCCAGCGTGGGGGAACTCTGGCCCCTTCATGACTCGCAGACTCCAACTCCCAGAATTCCTCAGGCAGCATGGCTGGCTCAGGAATTCTGGGAGTTGAAGTCCACGAGTCATAAAAGAGCCAAGGTTGCCTACCGCCGGCCTATACTATCGTAAAACCGTGAGGGGTCGCTGATGCTCTCTGAGCTGGATTGTTTTCTAGCAGACCCAACTAGGTAACTTCATCAGTGTGGTAAAGATATTTAGTGCTGTAATGAAGATACTTCAACAAAGGAAATGGCCCGTTCTCCATTTCTGAGACTCAGTTTCTCTCATCAAGAGTCCAACGGCCCAGAAGACAGTGGTGGTGGTGGGGAACGATCCCATCTCCAAGATGCCCCAGGCCCACCTGGCTTTTAGGCCACCCACGTTGCTGCCTGAGCTGCTGGTCGTGGTCACTGGGTGGCCTTAAGTCACCAAGGGTGGGGTCCATCCGGGACAAGTCCCGCTGTGCCCTTTCTGGATCCATGCCTTGTTCTGAAAGGGCTTGCCTTTCGCTGGGCGGAAGGGGTGCACAACCTGGGGGGTCTTGAAGCCCTTTGTTTGCGGGTGTGTGTGTGTGTGTGTGTCTTGGTGGGATATTCTGTCTGTTCCACAGGGACGACCGATTCCCTTTTATGTTATCCGGTTTGTCTTCTTCCTTCGCTCGATGAGGCCTCCAGATGTTGAGATCGTGGGTGGCCTTAGAGCAGAGGGGGTGGGGAACTATGTCCCCTTTATGACTTGTGGGCTTCAACTCCCAGAATTCCCGAGCCAGCTGTGCATGGCTGGCTCAGGAATTCTGGGAGTTGAAGTCCACGAATCATAAAAGGGGACATAATTGCCCACCTCTGCCTTAAGAGGGAAACTAAACAAATTTATTATCCCGTGGTCCCTAGCAAGCATTTCCTGGGACCGTTGGCTGCACAAATAAGTACAGTTAGATTAAAGAAAGTGAGCTTTTTAGCCTTAAAAACTTCCATTTGCAGGATTAAAGCACGGCCACGTGTAGCTTTAAGGCACTGGATGGAAACACAAAGGGACTCAAGCTATTCTCCAAAGCGCCTGAAGGCAGGACAAGAAGCAACGGATGGAAACTCATCAAGGAGAGAAGCAACCTGGAACTAAGGAGAAAACTTCCTGACAGTTACAACAATTAACCAGTGGAACTCCTTGCCTCCAGAAGCTGTGAATGCTCCAACACTGGAAGTTTTTAAGAAGAGACTGGACAGCCATTTGTCTGAAATGGTATAGGGTTTCCTGCCTGAGCAGGCGGTTGGACTAGATGACCTCCAAGGTCCCTTTCAACTTTATTATTATTATTACTATTATAGGGCATAATTCTACATTTCAAGCCCAAAGTTCCTACTGACATTCTTGCCCGTTTTCAGGGAAAGGGGAAATAGAAAATACTTTTTTTTCCTCGTTTTTACAACAAATCTATTTGTGTATGTGTTTATGTGTGAGAGAGAAAGAGGAGCTACACGGTATTTTGTAAAATAATGGTGTATTTAACTATTACAGGATACAGGAAAAGGCTGAGCAGGCAAATACTATCCACATGTTAGCCTTTATCCTGGTTAGCCTTTGGGGGCTTTGTTTTTTTGTGCAGATCCACCCTGTTTGGTGAAGATATTGTACGTGCCCCCCCCCCAAAAAAAAGGTTAATTTGGCCACCAGGCTAAGCACATTGTATGAATACAGTTAATGCTTGTATCTAGCTAGCTTCCCTTATAAACCTAATTCCATTCAGTTAACCCAGTCTAACTAAGCTGGCTTCACACAACGCCCGAGGATGAAATGTGGCTTGTCTGCTATTCAGCCCAGGAGACAGGAAAGATGGGTGTGAACAGCCGAGGCATGCCGTAAGTGAAGATTGAAAACAGGCTTGCACAGAATCCCTACTCTAAGTGGAAAGCCATAAAAGGAGTTGGAATTTGTTTTTGCCAAAAGCAAGGGAGAAATTAAGAGAATTTGGATCTGGGGCCTGGCTGTGGGAAGCTAAGAAAGGTTTGTCAACAATTGCACGGTACAGGGCAGGGGTAGGCCACCTCGGCTCTTTGATGACTGGTGGACTTCAACTCCCAGAATTCCTGAGCCAGCCACGCTGAGGGGAAAGGGAGAGGTTTCCAACCTGAGCCATGCTGGCTCAGGAATTCTGGGAGTTGAAGTCCACCAGTCATAAAAGAGCCAAGGTGGCCTACCCCTGGTATAAGGTCTCCTGCTTGAGCAGGGGGTTGGACTAGTGGACCTCCAAGGTCCCTTCCAATCTCATTGTTCTATGTTTGCCAGCTCTTCATTCCCTGAACTGGGTTTGGCTGAATCATAATTTTTAGGGCTGGAAGGGACCATAGAGGTCTTCTAGCCCAACCCCCTGCCAAAGCAGGAATCCTTACACCATCCCAGACAAATGGATGTCCAATGTTTTCTTGAAAACCTCTGTGGAGCACTCAAAGCTCTGGAAGGCCAGCTCTCCCACTGATTAATTGTTCACACTGTCAGGAAATTCCTTCTTTGTTCCAGGTTAGATCTTCCGCTAATGAACTTCTACCCATTGGTCTTCCTTCCTTCCTTCCTTCCTTCCTTCCTTCCTTCCTTCCTTCCTTCCTTCCTTCCTTCCTTCCTTCCTTCCTTCCTTCCTTCCTTCCTTCCTCCCTTCCCTTCCCTTCCCTTCCCTTCCCTTCCCTTCCCTCCTGGAACAAAGGTCTGCAAGGGACCTCGGAGGTCATCTAGTCCAACCCACTGCCCAAGCAGGAAACCCTATACCATTTCAGACAAATGGCTGTCCAGGCTCTTCTTGAAAACCTCAGATGTTGGAGCCCCCACAACCTCTGGGAGGCGAGGAGTTCCGCTGCTCAATTGTTCTGCCAAGAAATTCCTCCTTAGTCCCAGTCTGGGTGTCTCCCTTTAAGGAGCTTCCACCCTTTGCGTCGTGGGCTGCCCACTGCCAAAGGAGGGAGCAAAAAGCCAGCAAACAGGAAGGACAATATTCTTAGCCTACGGTACGCAGACATGACATCCGAAGCTCCCCAGAGGAGAATCTTGAAGTTATGCCTTTAAAAAAAAGTCTTCCTGTCACTTTGAGTCTGGCTGGTTTGTTTGTGGGCGCCTGCCTGCCTGTGCAAAGGACCTGCATAGCTTTGTCTCCCATTAAGGCCATTTTTCTTTTTTTTTTCCCACTTTTTTTCCCGCCTTTTTGGTGGCTGTTGCAATTTTTTTTGTTTTTATCCCATTTGCTCCAACCGAATTGGATTTTCTGCAGTCCAGGCTAGAAAAGGTGGGAATTTGGAATGGAGGATTGATGGAGGCAGGATAAAGCCGGCTCGTTAAAGGGTGTATTGCAGAAAAGCAAGCTCCCTGGCCAGCTAGAACCCGTTCACGGTTTTTTCCTGGTGTGATTAACTGCAGGTGGCTGGGTTAAAAAAAAAAAAAGTACGGCGAGGTCCGTTCTCTCTGGGGAGGGGACAAAATTATTCAAAACGTTTTCACCAACGATCTGGACGATGTGACCGAGAGGCTGTTAATTGGAGAAGGACAGAGGATTGGGAGGTCTGGCTAAACGCCCAGGACGGTGGAATAAAATTGCAAATTAATTTGGATGCGTCGAAGGATCAAGCTGAAAGGAACACGGTGCCCTTCCACCAGGATAAATCAGTTTGGGGGGAAGGAATGGAGGGCAGACATAAAAGATGGGGGATTGGGGGCTTGGAAATGCAACATCTGGCTTGGATTGTGGTCACTGGCAACAAGCTGAACATCAGCCAGCAGCGGGAGACCCCTCCCAAAAGGGCCAATACAATTTCGGGGCTGATCGAGCTCCTATCAAAGACACTCAAAGTCACCCTTCTTCTCTCTGATCTTCTCTCACCGCTGAGACCAAACCTGGAGTCCTGATTATGTAGTCCTCACTTAATGACCACTTCTGATGCAATGTGCTGCTCAGAAAATGGTGGTTGCTCCCGGATCACGCCATGTGGCCCAGCAAAGGACGGGCCTGTCCACCCTCCCTCCTAAACCCAGCTGGGTGACTTTGGGCCAATCACCGAGACTCGGTGAGTTCTAATCCTGCCTTAGGCATGAAGGTTGGCTGGGTGACTCTGGGCCAATCACCAGGAGATGGTGAGTTCTAGTCCCACCTTAGGCTCAAAAGCTAGCTGGGTGACTCTGGGCCAATCACCAAGAGACAGTGAGTTCTAGTTCCGCCTTAGGCAAGGAAGCTAGCTGGGTGACTCTGGGCCAATCACTGGGAGACAGGGAGTTCTAGTCCCGCCTTATGCACAAAATCCAGCTGGGTGACTTTGGGCCAATCACCAGGAGATGGTGAGTTCTAGTTCTGCCTTAGGCACGAAAGCCAGCTGGGTGACTTTGGGCCAATCACCAGGAGATGGTGAGTTCTAATTCCACCTTAGGCATGACAGCTGGCTGAGTGACTGGGCAAGTCTCTCTCTTTCAGCCCAGTCCACCTCAAAAAGTTGTTGTGAGGAAAATAGGAAGAGGAAGTAGTTCATACCTTGATCTGTTTATAAAAATAATGAAGACAGGATACAAACCAATCAGCCATTTCTCCTTCTCCCATCAATCCCCTCCCTTCAAAAGGAAGGAGAAAGAGTGTTTGGCTTGTAAGCGGCATTTTTTTTCAGAAAGAAAAAACTCTGGCTAAGCAGGGGTAGACATGAATTCATGAGGATATTCAGAATCAGAGGACAGAGTGCATAAGGTTTGTCCATCACAGGAGGGAAAGCTTTGGAGATCTGCCCTTATACAATAACAGAGCTGGAAGGGGCCTGGGAGGTCATCCAGTCCAACAGGAAACACTATGCCATTTCAAATAAATGATTGCCCAATCTCTTCTTAAAAACCTCCAGCGATGGAGCGTCCACCACTTCTGGAGGCAAGGAGTTCCACTGGTTAATTGTTCTAACTGTCAGGAAGTTTCTCCTTAGTTCCAGGTTGCTTCTCTCCTTGATGAGTTTCCATCCGTTGCTTCTTCTCCTGCCTTCAGGCACTCTGGAGAAGAGCTTGACTCCCTCTTCTTTGGGGCAGCCCCTGAGATGAAGGTCTGCTATCATGTCACCCCTCATCCTTCTCTTCATTAAACTAGACATTCCCAATTCCTCCAACAGTTCTTTGTGTGTCACCAGTCCCCTGATCCTCTTTGCTGCTCTTCTCTGCACTCTTTCCAGAGTCTCCGCATCTTTTTTACATCGTGGGGACCAAAACCGGATGCAAGATTCAGTTTTGGTTGGCATGATGTTAAAATAAGGTGTTCCAATGTTGTTTTGTCTTCTGGTGCTTTGGAGAATAGCTTGAATCACACACACACACACACACACACACACACACACAAACACACCATCTTTGTGGCAGCCGTTTGCCTAGCGGATGTTCAGCCCTATTCTTTCCAACATTTTTATCCCCCATCCATAGAAGTGACCGGAAATTCCAAACTAATTGGGGGGGGGGGAACCAGGAAGTCAGCCGTGAGAGCAAAGGAAATAAAACCAGATTACTACTGCCAAGGTCCCAGCCGAGCTTGTCCCAAATCCTCTTAGTTAATGCTGATCATATCATTTGCAACCAGCGGTTAAATATCCGTAATCCAGGATATATATATCTATGTCTGTATCTATGTATCAAAGTGGGTGAGAAAAACTCCTCCTCCTCTATGTTGAATCGTGAGCTCACCCTACATGCTGGGGTCATGCATCATACTAAGCCAGGAGGAGGATTGTGGGGTCCTGGGTGCTCTCTGAGCTGGGTGGCTTTCTTGCAGACATTTCATGACCCAACTAGGGAACGTCAACAGTGCTAGAAGGGAGAAGAAGGAGGAGAACCTGGCGGGGGGCGGGGGAGTCAAGCTATTCTCCTAGGCACCCGAAAGCAGGACAAGAAGCAACGGATGGAAACTCATCCAGGAGAGAAGCAACCTGGAACTAAGGAGAAACTTCCTGACAGTGAGAACAATTAACCAGTGGAACAACCTGCCTCCAGAAGCTGTGAATGCTCCAACACTGGAAGTTTTTAAGAAGAGACTGGATAGCCATTTGTCTGAAATGGTCTAGGGTCTCCTGCCTGAGCAGGGGGTTGGACTAGAAGACCTCCAAGGTCCCTTCCAGCTCTGTTATTCTATTCTGTTTTGTACTATTATCCTATCCTATCCTATCCTATCCTATCCTATCCTATCCTGTCCTGTCCTGTCCTGTCCCGTCCCGTCCCGTCCTGTCCTGTCCCCTCCCCTCCCCTCCTCTCTTCTCCTCTCCTGTGGTGGCCTTCAGATCTACCTGCTTGCAAGCATGAGCAGGTCTCCTAGTCCTGGTTGTATGTGGTTGTTCTGGAAACGCACCGTGCACAATGGATGTGCCACAGCTTGGCTCCAGATTGTTAGCCAACACACGTACAAACACAATGCCACTAAACACAAAGAGATGACACTGCGAAGAGTGCTAGAGGTGGGGCCCAGGAGGGGGGACATAGCTGTTCAGGGCACGGGAAACACTCGGGACTGTATGATGGACCAGATACAGGCAGTGCTCGACTTATGTCCAGAATTGAGCCCAAACTTTCTGTCGCTAAGCAAGACAGAGGTTAAATGAGCCTCCCTCCCCCTTTCACAACCTTTCTTGCCACTGCTGTTAAGTGAATCACTTCATTTGTAAAGTTAGGGATACGGCTATTTGACTAATGACCGGTCCTCAGACTTACGACTGTCAGAGCATCTACATGGTCAACATTTAGGGGCCTGACCATCAGCATCCCGGGGTAAAGCGATCACCTCTTGTGACCTTCCCAGCCAGACAAGTCAATGGGGGAAGCCAGACCCGCTTAATGGCCGCCTGATTCGTTTAACATCTGCAATGATTCACTTAAGGGTTGCAGAAAAAGATTGTCAAAATCAACAAGGACTCAGTTAACAAACACCATGCTTAGCAATGGCAACCCTGTTCCCCATTGTGGCCGTTAAGTCGAGGACCACCTGTAGTGAGGTTGGAGCCCACCAAATCGCAATTTTGGCCATTTCCAGATGCCTGGACTTCAAATCCCAGATTCCACAGCCAGCGGGGGCCATTGGGGAGAATTCTGGGAGTTGAAGTCCCCAGGCCAGGAAACCACCAAGGTTGGGAAAGCTCTGCCCTCTAGCGGCCAAAAGGAATTTCTTCTCTCTCCCTTTTTTTAATCCTTCAGATTCTCATGCAGGTTTAAAAAAAAATCCATAATGAGATTTGGTCAAGATGGGTCCAGAGAATTCCGGAGAAAATCTGCTGGATGGAGAAGGAATGAGAAGGGCAGCCCCCTATTCACCCGTTTTATTCTAAGGCATTGACTCTCATGATCTCATTTCAGCAGATAAATGGAGTGGCAGGGCAGAGTTTCTCAATAGGAAGAATATATTTCTAGCTCAGGATCCAAGGGGGGGGGGGGGCGGCTTGGGGCTCTCTGAGCTGGGTGGTTTCCTTGCAGATGTTTCATGACCCAGCTAGGGAACATCATCAGGGCTAGAAGGGAGGAGGAGGAGGAGGAGGAGGAGGAGGAGGAGGAGGAGGAGGAGGAGGAGGAGGAGGAGGAGGAGGAGGAGGAAGGACTGTGGGGTCCCTAGTGCTCTCTGAGCTGGGTGGTTTCCTTGCAGATGTTTCATGACCCAGCTAGGGAACATCATCAGGGCTAGAAGGGAGAGGGATTTGCAGGGGGGGAGGAGGAGGAGGAGGAGGAGGAGGAAGGACTGTGGGGTCCTTGTTGCTTTCTGAGCTGGGTGCTTTTCTTCCAGACGTTTCATGACCCAACTAGGTAACGTCATCAGGGCTAGAAGGGAGGAGAAGGAGGACGGGAGGGGGAGGACTGTGGAGTCCTGGCTGCTGTCTGGTTTTCCTGCAGATGTTTCATGATCCACCTAGGTAACGTGATCATCCCTTTTAGCACTGATGTTACCAAGTTTGGTAACGAAACGTCTGCAAGAAAACCACCCAGCTCAGAGAGCAACCAGGACCTCACAGCGTTTCTCAGCCTTGGCAGTTGGAAGATGGGTGGGCTTCGCTTCCCAGAATCCCCTACCCACCCACCCCACCCCACCCCACCCCCATGTGAAGAGGTGGGAAAGAGCTTTGTAGCCCCCCACAACTGTGCTCAGAAGTTTGTGAATCGGTCCGGTAAGAAGGACATCAACATGTCACAACAGTTCAGGAGCCTGCAAGTTCCCGAAGCCATCCTTTTATTTTATTTTAATGGCATGCGATGCGTTTCTTATACACAGTATGTGTGTACACACACACACACACACACACACACAGCCTTTCTGTGCCTGTTTATCAGGAGGCCAGAGCGTCAGTGAACACCAGCGCGATCCAGTGAACAAAATGAGCCAGGAATACTAGGGGGAGAGAACTACACAGAAGCAGTTTAGGAAAAGCTTCCCTTAATTGCAAAGTCGTCAGGAAGGAATGGGCAGGGTGGAGTGGGGAGGGTCCCCGAAGCTCTTTCTCCAGGCCTGGGGGGGGACCTTCAGGAGGCAGGTTCAACCTGGAACTCTGTAGGGAAGCAAGTCAGGAAAAATGAATCAGGAGCAGTTTTCCCGATTTCCAGCCCTGAGCGCAAATTTCCTAACCGACCAGTTGCCCTTTTTGGGTAGGGGGGCTGCATTTGCCGGGGGGGCGGCTGCATCTGGAAGTTGAGGGGGCCCGACAACCCAACTGCCCAAACGGGGTGGGGATAAAGAGCTTTAGCGAGGCTCGTTTCCATAGAAACACCATTGCAAGGAAACCGGATTAATTAAGAAACGGCTATATTCCAGATGCGTTTAATTCTTTCTCCCTTTTGTCCCGCCATTAAAAGGGACAACGCAGGGGATTTTTCCCCCCGCCCATCTTCAGATTGGGCAGGAACCGAATCCGGGGCCTCCAGTCTGCAGGACACGATCTTGGCTAGGAGTCTGGCAGTCAGAATCTCCCGGGCTGCACCGGATCTTGGCCAGGATCCTTAGCTTCAGCAGGTAAATCTGGGTTAAAGTCAATGAGGGCCAGTTTGGGCTGGTGGTTTAAGGCAGCGGGCTTGAAACTGGGAGGCCCTGAGTTCAAATGCTCCCTCCTTTCGCTGAAAGCCGGCTGGGGGACTTTGGGCCAATCGCCAGGAGGCGGTGAGTGCTAGTCTCGCCTTAGATAATAAAAGCCCGCTGGGCCAGTCCTTCTCTCTCAGCCTAAGCCACCTCACAGGACTGTTGTGGGGGAAATAGGAGGAGACAGAAGTATTAGGCATGCTCGCCACCTTATTTGCAAAAATGATCAAGGTGGGATATAAATAAAAATAAAAATAAAATGAAATCAGAAAATGAAATAACAAAATAAAATAAAATAAAATGAATAAAAAAATAAAATAAAAATAAATAAAATAATAAAAAATAAAATAAATTAATACAGTAATAAAATATTAAAATAATATAAATAAAAGATATAAATAATAAAATAAAAAATAAGAGAATAAAGTAAAATAGAACAGAATAAACTAGAATAGAATAATAAAATAAAATCAGAAAAAATAAAATAAATAAAATAAAATATAAAAACAAAAAAGTAACAAACAAAATAAAATAATAAAATAAAATCAGAAAATGAAATAATAAAAAAAAAATAAAAAAAAAATAAAGTAATAAATAAAATAAACATTACAATAATATAAATAAAAAAGAATAAAATAAAAGAATAAGAGAATAAAGTAAAATAGAATAGAATAATAAAATAACAAAATAAAATAAAATAAAATAATAAACTAAACTAAACTAATAAAAAAAATAAATAATAAAAAATAATAAAAAATAATTTCCTTTCCGCCCAAGGTCCCAGCTCAGCCTTCCAAGCTGAATCCACCCGCCCCCCCCTCCCAGTCCAAGCCCCGCACGGGAGGCCTTCTGAAGCCCACCGGGGGGGGGGTCCAGGGGAGGAGATCAAGACTTCCCCCCAATGGAAGGCGGAGAAGGGAAGGGGGAATCTGGTCCTTCCTCCCACCCATTCCCCCATCCCCAGCATCCCACAAGAGGCAGAGAAGGTGGGGCGGGGGGGGGGATGCCGTGGCGCACAGTTCCGTCGGCTCCGCCTGCCCGGATCTTACCGGCTTCTGCTACCCTCTGGAGCTGCTCGGGCGATCCACTCCGATCCGGTCTAGAGGCAGCCCGAAACGCTTCTTGGGCACCTTCACGACTTTCCTGCAAGGAAGGGAGGAGTCAAAGAAGGGGACTCTGGAGGGGGGGGAGAGAGCTCCTTTCAGGCCTGGCCTGGACCCCCGCCGCACCCACCGCCACCCTGCCAGCCAGCGGAAGGGAACCTCTGGGGCTGAGGGTTGAACGGTGGGCTTTCTGGGCTGGGTGGCTTTCTCGCAGACGTTTCAGGACCCAACTAGGCAACTTCATCAGTGCTGGGAGGGAGGTGGGGGGGCTTGCAAAAAGGAGAAAACGTGCAGTGACAGGAAGGAAGGATGGATTGTGGGGTCCTTGATGCTCTCTGAGCTTGACCATTTTGTTGCAGACTTTTCATGACCCTTCTAGGCAACATCATCAGGGCTAGAAGCGAGGGGGGTTTGTGGATAGGAGGAAGAGGAGGAGGAGGAGGAGGAGGAGGAGGAGGAGGAGGAGGAGGAGGAGGAGGAGGAGAGAAAGAAAGAAAAGAAAGAAAGAAAGAAAGAAAGAAAGAAAGAAAGAAAGAAAGAAAGAAAGAACAGAAGGAAGGAAGGAAGGAAGGAAGGAAGGAAGGAAGGAAGGAAGGAAGGAAGGAAGGAAGGAAGGAAGGAAGGAAGGATGGATTGTGGGGTCCTTGATGGTCTCTGAGCTTGACCATTTTGTTGCAGACTTTTCATGACCCAACTAGGCAACATCATCAGTGCTCGGAGCGGGGTTAATCTTCTCCTTTTTGCAATCCCCCCACCTCCTTCCTTCCTTCCTTCCTTCCTTCCTTCCTTCCTTCCTTCCTTCCTTCCTTCCTTCCTTCCTTTCTTTCTTTCTTTCTTTCTTTCTTTCTTTCTTTCTTTTTCTCCTCCTTTTTCCTCCTCCTCCTCCTCTTCCCAACCCCCCCTCGCTTCTAGCCCTGATGATGTTGCCTAGTTGGGTCATGAAACATCTGCAAGAAAATGGTCAAGCTCAGAGAACACCAAGGACCTCACAGTTGTCCTCCTGCTCCTGCTGCTCCCTACAAACCCCACTTGTGTCCAAAACCCACCTATTTTCATCCCCCCATCCAACACACCTCTAATGTCACCAGGACCCTCCGCTTACGGTCCAGATCTATCCATCCATCGATGTGTTCCAACAAAGGATCTATTGTTGTTGTTATTGTTATTATTGTTATTATTCCCGCTTTACCACTGAACCCTCTTTAGGGAATTTCATTTATTCTCCAACGTTTTGCTTCCATCGGACACCGCTCTCAACTCCTTCTGAAATCAACCTCCTGCTCCAGATGTGCACAAAACGCTCCATCGCCCACTCCCGTTCCTTTGGTGCTGCTCGTTTTCTTTCTTTCTTTTTTTTTGCAAAAGGGCAGCGGGCAAAACAACATTTCTGAAATTCGTTTGTTTCTCGGCGAGCTGCTAAGGAGCAAAGCTTCCTGCGTGGCTTTACAAAGATCTGGCCTTCCCAGATTCGTTCACCTTTTAGTCTCCTTTCAGAATTTTTAAGCCCCTTCCCGAATATAACTGCCCCTTTTCTTTTTTTTCCGCATTCATTCTGGCCTCCCCTCTCTTTGAACTGCACAACAATCCCCATTTCCCTCCGATTGTCGGGCGCAGCGTCAGCCTTCACAGCCACACTACTAGGCCAATTGCACAGCCACTCCATCACTAAAGCATTTTCTGCTCTTAACGGCTCCTTTTCCAGTAATGCCATTTATTTTTTCTATTCACACCAAGAATGACCATTTCCCAATATTTGGGCACCATTTATAGTCATCATTTTTTCCCCCATGACACGGGCATTTATATAACCTTACCTTCAATCGCATTCTTTGCCATTTCCCAGTCACTTTCATGCCAATGTCTAAAAATTCATTGTATTGAGCGATTAACTAACATATTGTTTATGATAATACAGAAATTAATTATTCTTCACTGTTTTTTAAATACATGAACCCAGACAACACGCCCTTTGCTAAATATCAAGAATGTCATTTTAAAAAATTCCTAACCCTAACCCCAACCCTAACCCTAACCCTAATCCTACCCCTAATCCTATAAAAATTAATAAAATATATTTTAAAAAATAAATATGAAGCAGCCGCCAAGCCCCTGAATTTTGATCACGTGACCGCGGGGATGCTGCAACGGTCATAAGTGTGAAAAACGGTCATAAGTCCCTTTTTCCAGGGCCGTTGTCACTTTGAATGGCCACTAAATGAAATGTTGTAAGTCAGGGTCTGCCTGTACATACATGCTGTAAAGCAGGATCTTAACCCCGTTGACATTCTTGCCTGGTCTTCCCACCAATCTCCCAATTCACCAACTCCATTTTTCCGGCAGGAACCACCTCAAACCAGACCGGCGTCTCACTTATTTTAGCCACGACACGCTGGGGAATTTGCTGGAGAAAGCCATAATGTGGGGAAGGGTGAGTGGCAAAAGGGAACCAGACCGCCTGTCAGAATCCATTTATATCCTATTCATAAATGGAATGTTTCAAACATTATTCCATGGATTCTGCCATCTCCCGAAGAGAAGAGAATGGATGTGTATTGAACCGGTATTAGGCATTTCAAAGGAAAGGAGAAGCCTTTTGAACTGGGGAAACAAAAGGGGGGGGCTAGCATCTGGCTTGTGTCACGGAAGAGAGCAATAAACATGAAGGGTCCTAAGTTCCTTTTTCCCATGAGAGGGATGATACGAGAGAAAGGATGGGGGACTGACCAAATGGGGATTAAGGGGGGTTAAACCGGGAACTCTTTATAAGGGTTTACTTCGTGGAATAATATTAAGTCCTGTCTCGTTCCTACAACCAAGCATGTCATAGTAAAGATTCTTTTTGGAATAGATTTGACTCCAAGAATTTTGTCTTCCTAAGACGTGGTTTGGGGTGGGTCCTGACACCGCCAAAGAGGGTGGCTGGACACCCCATAAAGATGACACCCAGCCTATCATATCTGGTGGACATGCCCTAAGGCAAAAAAGGTTTTGGGTTAAGATACATGTCTGGCTGGAAAAAAGATGACTAAAAAACAGATAGGATTCAAACCAGAACGGTTTTTGTTAGGAATATTAGGAGCTGACTACGAGAAGGAGAGCGAACATTTAACATTACATGTATTAACAGCAGCGAGAATTGTATTTGCCCAATATTGGAAAAATGAAGACTTACCAGCTGAAGAGGTACTAATCAAGAAAACTTTAGAACGTGCAGAAATGGATAGATGGGCTTTAGAGATTAAAGAGAAAGCAGATTCAGTTTACTTTAGAACATGGGATAATTTTTATCCATGGTTAGGAAAACGAACTAGGGAGAAAGGAATGTGATATGTTATTTTGAATACATACTAGTAAGAAGAATGCTATACATTGAATAATTAATACTGTCTATGATAACTGATCATACTTATTACTGTTATCTATTATGATATTAATTATTGTTAGCTAAATATATGTAAAAGTGCTACACTCAATTTGCCAGCAAATTTGGAAAACTCAACAGTGGCCACAGGATTGGAAAAGATCAGTTTACATTCCAATTCCAAAGAAAGGCAGTGCCAAAGAATGTTCAAACTATCGCACCATTGCGCTCATTTCTCATGCTAGTAAAGTTATGCTTAAAATTCTACAAGCTAGACTCCAGCAGTATGTGGATCGAGAACTACCAGAAGTACAGGCAGGATTTCGAAGAGGCAGAGGAACTAGAGATCAAATTGCTAACATACGCTGGATCATGGAGAAAGCTAGAGAGTTCCATAAAAACATCTACTTCTGCTTCATTGACTATGCTAAAGCCTTTATTTATTTATTTATTTATTCACATTTATATACCGCCCTATTCCCTGAGGACTCAGGGCGGTTTACAGGAAATTAAAAAATCCACCATACAAAAGTTAAAAAACCAAATTAAAAAATATTAAATTGACCCTGTATACTTAAAACCCCAATTAAAATTTCTCCTCAGCCTGGGCCCGAGAGCTCAAAGAGCCAGGTCTTCAGGCCCCGGCGGAATGATCGGAGGTCGGGGGCAGTCCTCAGCTCCACCGGCAGCTGGTTCCAGAGGGCAGGCGCCCCCACTGAGAAGGCCCTATCCCTGGGTGTCACCCGCCGGCAATCTCTCACCGGCAGAACCCTGAGCAGACCCTCCCTGTGGGAGCGCACTGGGCGAAGGGCGTTTGATGCCGGCAGCAGGTGTTCCCTCAAATAGCCCGGACCCAGGCCATGTAGGGCTTTATAGGTAATAACCAGCACCTTGAATTTCACCCGGAGGGCAACCGGAAGCCAATGCAGCTCACGGAGTAGAGGTGTTACATGGGAGTATCGGGAGACCCCCATTACAACTCGCGCGGCCGCATTCTGCACCAGTTGAAGCCTCCGAGTGGTCTTCAAGGGCAGCCCCATGTAGAGAGCGTTACAGTAGTCCAGACGGGAGGTAACAAGCGCATGAGTAACTGTGCGTAGGGCGTCTCGGTCCAGATAGGGACGCAACTGGCGCACCAGGCGAACCTGTGCAAAAGCCCCCCTGGTCACGGCTCCTATGTGGTCTTCAAAATTGAGCCGTGAGTCCAGGAGGACGCCCAAGTTGCGAGCCCTATCAACGGGGGGTAACACCTCACCCCCCATCGTTAGAGGTGGAATAAGTTGGTTAACCCGAGATGCCGATATGCACAGCCACTCAGTCTTGGCGGGATTGAGACGAAGCCTGTTTCTCCCCATCCAGACCTGAACCGCCTCCAGGCACCGGGACATCACGGAGAGGGCATCGCTGGGTTGGTTCGGGGTGGAAAGAAAAAGTTGGGTATCATCAGCGTACTGGTGATACCCCACCCCGAAACCACGAATGATCTCGCCCAGCGGCTTCATATAGATGTTGAACAGGAGAGGCGAGAGGACCGACCCCTGAGGAACTCCACAAATGAGAGACCTCGGGGCGGATCTCTGCCCTCCTGTCAACACCGACTGCGAGCGGCCCTGGAGGTAGGAGGAGAACCACCGTAGAACGGTGCCTCCCACTCCCAACCCCCTGAGACGCCGCAGCAGGATACCATGGTCGATGGTATCGAAAGCCGCTGAGAGATCTAATAGGACCAGGACAGAGGAGCAACCCCTGTCCCTAGCCCTCCAGAGATCATTCACCAGCGCGACCAATGCCGTCTCCGTGCTGTGTCCGGGCCTGAAGCCCGATTGGTACGGGTCCAGATAATCAGTTTCCTCCAGGAACAGAGGGAGCTGATGCGCCACCACACTCTCAACAACCTTCGCCAGAAAGCGAAGGTTGGAGACTGGACGATAGTTGTTTAAAACAGCCGGGTCCAAAGCAGGCTTCTTGAGAAGGGGCCTCACCACCGCCTCCTTCAAGGCGGCAGGGAAGACACCCTCCTTCAAAGAAGCAGTTATTACTGCATGGAACCAGCCTCGTGTTCCCTCCCGAGCCGCATAAGCTAGCCAGGAGGGGCACGGATCCAACAAACAGGTGGTGGTGCTCAGTCTCCCCATGATCCTGTCCACATCATCAGGGGAAACAGGGTCGAACTCTTTGATTGTGTGGATCATAACAAACTGTGGCAAGTCCTTAAAGAGATGGGCATACCAGACCATCTTATTTGTCTCTTGAGAAATCTATATGCGGGCCAAGAAGCAACAGTGAGAACTGGACACGGAACCACTGATTGGTTCAAAATTGGGAAAGGAGTCCGGCAAGGCTGTATACTGTCGCCTTGCCTATTTAACTTATATGCAGAGCACATCATGAGAAAGTCAGGGCTAGATGAATCAAAAGTTGGAATTAAGATTGCCGGAAGAAACATCAACAACCTAAGATATGCAGATGATACCACTCTAATGGCAGAAAGTGAAGAGGAACTAAAGAGCCTCTTGTTGCGGGTGAAGAAGGAGAGTGCAAAACTTGGGTTGAAACTAAACATTAAGAAAACCAAGATCATGGCATCTGGCCCTCTCAATTCCTGGCAAATAGATGGGGAAGAAATGGAGGGAGTGACAGATTTTATTTTCCTGGGCTCCAAGATCACTGCAGATGGGGACTGTAGCCAAGAAATTAAAAGACGCTTGCTCCTGGGGAGGAAAGCCATGGCAAATCTAAACAGCACACTAAAAAGCAGAGACATCACCCTGTCAACAAAAGTGCGTATAGTCAAGGCTATGGTCTTCCCAGTTGCAATGTATGGCAGTGAAAGGACCATAAGAAAGGCTGAGCGCCAAAGAATTGAAGCCTTTGAACTCTGGTGCTGGAGAAGACTCCTGCGAGTTCCTTGGACTGCAAGGCGATCAAACCGGTCAGTCCTAGAGGAGATCAACCCTGACTGCTCTTTAGAAGGCGAGATCCTGAAGCTAAAACTCAAATACTTTGGCCACCTAATGAGAAGGAAGGACTCACTGGAGAAGAGCCTAATGCTGGGAAAGATGGAGGGCAATAGAAGAAGGGGACGACAGAGAATGAGGTGGCTGGATGGAATCATTGAAGCAGGAGGCGTGAGCTTAGATGGACTTCAGAAGATGGTAGAGGACAGGAAGGCCTGGAGGAACATTGTCCATAGGGTCGCGATGGGTCGGACACGACTTCGCAACTAACAACAACAACAACAAAATATATGTACCCAGACAATATTCTGTTTGCTAAATATTGAAAACGTTACTGGGGGATAACCCCAATGTTGACCCCAACCCTGTCCTAATCCCAACCCCAGTCCCGACCCTAATTTTTTCCTAATCCTATAAAATCCAATACAATTCTTTTTTTTTTAAAGTTGACACCCAGCCAGAGCATAGAACAATTCAAAGAAGCAAGAGTGGAAGATGAGGAGAGACCACGAGGCCTGCAGAAGTGCCAAGAGTCGGACACAACAATGGGGACCATCTTCACGATCATCGTCACCACCCCAAGAACGGCGAGGGCGAAGAAGCAGGAGAACTTTTGGGGTCACCCACCTCTGCTTGGTCTTCAGGCCCTTTGAGAGTCTGTCGAGGGGTGAGCCAAAGCCACTGAAGCCCCTCTTCTTCTTGGTCTCAAAGACGTCGTTCTCCAAGGACACCAGCTCGTTCAGGAGTAACATTTTGGCCACCAGGTCAGTCGTGGACTTCTCTTCCCTGGATGGAGGAAGCCGTCCTGGGCCAGGGGCGGGGGCGGGATCCAGGGGCTGCTGTGACATAAAAGAAGACGGGAGTGAGGGACAATGGTTACCTAGGCAGAAGGCATCACGCTCTCCAGCCTAAAGATCTGGCGGGCTTCTCCTGGAAAACATACGACGAACGGTTGTGTGTAATCCAGAAGTCTCCAAACTTGGCAACTTTAAGACTTACGGACTTCAACTCCCAGAATTCCCTAGCCAGCAGAGCTTAGGATTTAGAACCCCTGTGGGTGTGGCAAGGTTGAATGGCTAAGATGCTTGCCAACCTCTGTTGCTACTCAACTTGCCAAAGAAACAGGGGTGTTGGTGGAGGGAAAGGCTGGGGAGATTCAAGAAGCCATCCACGGACCATGAGACCCAAGGTCATCAAAAGCAGGTGGCTGTCGGAGAAGTGGACCCTTCCCATAACAGACAGAAAGGCTTTGATTGAACAAGGTGAACTCATGGTGGGTTCAGGGTTATCAAAAGCCATCGTTAACGAACCAGAGTTTTGCGCAGGAAAACTAGACTTGATTTTGCCTCTTCAGTGCCGGCATGTGTATTCAATAAAGATTGTCTGTTATGGCACCTCAAGACAGTAGAGTCTCTTCAATGTTGGATTCGCTAGTCAGACGGTTGACGAGATGTTTTTTTGGCTTCCCACCATCTTCACCAAATTATTTTGGCCCTGAGTGAGGCCAGCGTGATGTCAATCTACCAGACAGGTAATTGCGTGCACAGTCTTATCGCACGAGATAACTCAGGGGTAAACACAGTAAACAGTGGTTTATATTAAATGGTGGTTTAGCTTACACTATCTACAGTATCATGCACCAGGAACAATATACATACATGTGCCAACACAGCAGGATCCAACACACCACAGTTATGGCAGGAAATGGAAGAGAACCAAACATCAGTGGACCCTTCCCTTTTATACACAGGCTCTTAAAGAGACACAGACCCTGCTGAGTCATTCCCATCATTACATTTTACATCTTACATTACATAAGCTGGTTAGCTGTTAAATCATTGCCTTGGCATAATTCTGCTTTTTTTTTTGTCAAAGCTGCATTAACAGAATCTTGCAAGTCTGAAAGTACAAATCCTACACCGTCTCTTTTACAGCCTGAGGAAACTACGGAAGGTACCTTCCAAGCCTCTTTTTTCTACCCATTACGCAGCTGAGGGCTATGTGCTCTCTTATCTGACTGTTCCCTGAAGCCACCTGAACAGAATCTTCCAAGTGTCAAGCTACGAAGAATGCTTACATCACTGCCTCCATTTTTGCTTCTTAGCTTGCCTACAGACTTGGGGGGAGGGGGCGGGGGAAGAACGGAATGCAGGCTTCAGACGTTGAGCTGCTGAGCCGTGAGAATCAAAGTTGTCCAAGAAACTCTTTACTGAAAACTGAAACATCCTCTCATAACAACGGTTTGACACACTTACTGGATAATGTGACCTGCACTAATAGGGGGGAAGGGAGATTCTAAGCTTTAATCTACTGCTTTAGGCACCAAGTAACCAGAGCTGGTTTTCTACTCATCTGTGCTGAAATGGTGTGCTCAATAAAGTTTTGCATTAGAGATCAGAAAGTCTCAGCTGTGCTTTTTTTGTTGGGAATCATTACCTCAGTACCTGGAGAGCAAGTCCGAAAGTACACGTCCGCCACCGTCTCTTTTACAGCCTGAGAAACTAGGGTCCCTCCTAAGCCTCTTGCCCCACCCATTATGCCAATGAGGGCTCAGCTGCCTCTTATCTGACTGGTCCCTAAAGCTACATGAACACAATCTTGTAAGTCTGAAAATACAAATCCCCCACTGTCCCCTTTGGAGCCTGAGAAACTAGGAAGAGTCCCTTTTGATCCTCTTTTCTCCACCCATTATGCAGCTGAGGGCTAAGCTGCCTCTTATCTGACTGTTCCCTTAAGCTACATGAACACAATCTTGCATGTCTGAAGGTCTAAATCTCCCACCGTCTCTTTTACAGCCTGAAAAAGCAGGGAGGGTCCCTTCTGGGCCTTTTTTCTCCACCCGTTACACAGCTGAGGGCTAAGCCGTCTCTTGTGTGACGGTTCTCTAAAGCTACATGAACACCATCTTGTAAGTTTGGAACTACAGATTCCCCCACCGTCTCCTTTACAGCCTGAGAAACTAGGGTCCTTCCTAAGCCTCTTGCCCCACCCATTATGCAAATGAGGGCTCAGCTGCCTCTTATCTGACTGCTCCCTTGCTATTTCCTCTTCCTCCGCCCCTCAAGATCTTTTCCATTAATGCACATGAACATATCTGAAAACTCTGGAAAGTTTGACAGGGGGAGAAACTCTGACCACAAGAGGGCACCCCAAGCAAGAAAGCCACAGGACAGGGCATGTCACCACCCAGTGATCTTGGCCAGCTACTGGCAGAGGGTCCAGCTCAACCACCAACCCCACCGCCCTCACCTCTTGAATGCTCTGTGCCTGGAAGGCTCTCCTGGGCTGCCAGAGGAGCAGAAGGGTCAGGATGAGGTATCCTGCTGTCTGCCGGCAGGCCAGCATCTGCAAAAAACAAAACAAAAGAACCAACCAAAAACAGTTCATTTCTTAAATTTGCAGGAAGGTGTTGCTAGGGGATGCCCAGCCTGGGTTTTTCCAGGAGGGCGCAAGATATTTTAGAATGCATTTAAAAAAAAGAAAGAAAGAAAGAAAGAAAGAAAGAAAGAAAGAAAGAAAGAAAGAAAGAAAGAAAGAAAGAAAGAAAGAAGGAAGGAAGGAAGGAAGGAAGGAAGGAAGGAAGGAAGGAAGGAAGGAAGGAAGAAAGAAAGAAAGAAAGAAAGAAAGAAAGAAAGAAAGAAAGAAAGAAAGAGAGAGAGAGAGACATGGAGGAGGACTAGACTTTTTTTCTTTTTTAATGCTCATTTTTTCAATCTTTTCTTCTGTTTCTTAAAAAAAAAAATCTTATACATTTGCATTTTTAATTTTCTAAATAATAAAAATTATTATTATTATTTTTAAAATAATTATTTTTAACATGCGCCCATTTCTGGGCCAGGAAAGGTAAAGGTAGTTGTGAAAACTGCTGTGCTCCAATTCACCACCAGGTGGCGCCCGTGCTCTCTGACCGCTGCATTGAAGCCCCAGGAAGGCCATTTCATTGGCTTTCATTCTCCCTGGTTAAAGGTCCAAGGAATGGTGTGAAAATTCACACACAAATCCACAAAATAACAGGAAAGAAGACGCTCATTTCAAAACCTTGCTGCACAAGCCCAATTTAGACATTTTGGCCCGCCAAAATTGGAAAATGTCCCCTTTTTCCTGCCAAACAGAAAATGAAGCATTTTCCTGTTCCAGAAAATACACAATTTTACTGGTCTTTCTCTTTCAGATGTGGATAATAGCACTACGACATTAGAGAAAGAACATGGTGTGGTAGAGGAGGCAACTTCCTTCCCATTTCCTTGTTACTGCAGAAGTGCCAAAATGCAAAGCTCACACTTTCCTAACCAACAGAAGACCTCCAAAATCCGTTGCAACTCTTATTATTCTCTGTTGTACGTTCTTACGTTTGTTAGGTAAGCCCATTTTACAACCTTCCTTACCACGGTTGTTAAGTGAATCGCTGCGGTTGGAGAAGTGAGTCCCACGGTTGTGAATTGAACCCGCCTTCCCCAACTGACTTGGCTGATCAGAAGCTCACCAGATCTGCCCTGTTGTGATTCTGCAACGGTGTGTCTGACTCTGACCCCATCTCTGTGTTCAGCAGCTGGGCTGATTTATCCCAGGCTCAGTTCGGATTCGATAGAAGGGAATATCTGTAGCTCAGGGATACGTCCTTAGTTACTTAGTTGGGTCATGAAACGTCTGTAAGGAAACCACCAAGCTCAGAGAGCACCAAGGACCCCACGGTCCTCCTCCTCCTCCTCTCTGCAAAGCCCCCTCCCTTCTAGCACTGATGATGTTACCTAGTTGGGTAATGAAATGTCTGCAAGAAACACCACCAAGATCAGAGAACACGAAGGACCCCACAGTCTTCCTGCTCCTCCTCCTCCTCCTCCTCCTCCTCCTCCTCCTCCTCCCTCCATTGTGCAAACCCCTCTCTCTTCTAGCACTGATGATATTACCTAGTTGGGTAATGAAATGTCTGCAAGAAACACCACCAAGATCAGAGAACACGAAGGACCCCACAGTCTTCCTGCTCCTCCTCCTCCTCCTCCTCCTCCTCCTCCTCCTCCTTCCTCCATTGTGCAAACCCCTCTCTCTTCTAGCACTGATAATATTACCTAGTTGGGTAATGAAATGTCTGCAAGAAACACCACCAAGCTCAGAGGGCATCAAGGACCCCTGAGCTGGGGATATTTAAAATAGCAAAATCAATCAAGGATTCCGTCCCCAATAAATCTTTACCATTTGGAGAACTTTTTAATGCCTTTTTTAGGACCTTGGCTCTCCCGGGTCTTGGGCTTAAGCTGAAGTCTTGTTGTCCTAGGTCCTTTAAGGAGAAAGACAGATTGACAGCTTTGTGCACCCCTCTCTATATCCACTGCACAGATGTGTTTGCATAATGGGAGACCAAATTCCTCTCCCCATCTGATGCGATTTTAAAGCTTAGTCAGAACTGAGTGGGGCTGTTTTACTCTTTGCAGATTCTGGACCTTCTTCCCACATGCATGATAAGCTAGGCGAAAAAGCGAGGTTGAGTAGGAACAAGTTCTTTTTTTAGCAGGGGGAAAAAGCAGGTGTGTGTGTGTGTGTGTTATTTTTTAAAATCCTGATTTGAGTCTGCAGTGCGCAGAAAAGATTAGGGAGGACAAGCTTTGTGCCCAAAGATTCCGGAAAAGCTTTTACAATACAAACAGAAGCTTCACAAATCCTCTTCCACTGACAACGCAAATGCTGCCAGACTACAAGTTTGCTTGGTTTTTACTCCTGGATCCTTCTTAAAATTAATAACTCTTTTTTATTTTCTCAGCAAGGTCCCAAGGATGCTCAGCTCAGCCACAAGATCAGGAGAGCCTGTTTTCAACCCTGGCTTTGGAACAGAAGTCAGTTTGTATAAGCTTAGATCAGAGACGGAGTCAGAGAAGAGCAACAAAGATGATTAGGGGACTGGAGGCTAAAACATACGAAGAACGACTGCAGGAATTGGGTATTAGTTTAATGAAGAGAAGGACGAGGGGTGACCTGATAGCAGTCTTCCAATATTTGAGGGGCTGCCCCAAAGAAGAGTTTTGTTACGTTGGACTGTTTTTGTCCTTTGTGTAAAGACGGGTGCAAAAAACGAGTTGAGTAGTTCTGCTTTCTCCCTGTTGCTTGCCACTTTCTCCCACTAATGGACCAATCATTTCCTTGACCTTTTTCTTGTTTTTACATATGTTGAAAGACGCTTTTTTGTTGTTGTTATTTTTAACTTTTGTCACAAGCCTTAGTTCATTTTGAGCCTTAGCTCTCCTCAGGCTATTTGCTGATATCCTGCCTTAGCTATGTGCCCCTCTTTCCACTTTTTATACTTGTCCTTTTTGCCTTTCAGTTTATCAGAGAGTTCTTTATGCGGCAACGCTGGTTTCTTTGGAGAGCTGTTATTTTTTCTTCTTTGTTGGTATTGTGCTAGACTGGGCTTTTATTATCTCGCTTTTCAAAATTTCCCAAGCTTCTTGAGTTGTTTTCCCCTTTAGGATTCTCATCCATGGAATCCTTCCCAAGCTCTCTCTGAGTTTATTGAAATTAGCTCACTTGAAGTCCAAGACTCTAGTTTGGCTGTGTTCTATTGCTTGTGCCTCCAGAATGTTGAATTCCAATATTGCATGATCACTTCCCCCCAAGGTTCCTGTGGCTTCGACACCTTCTATCATTTCATCTCTGTTTGTGAGAATTAAATCCAATATGGCTGATCCCCCAGTTCCCTTCTCTACTTTTTGGGAGACAAAGTTGTCTGCTAGGTTTGTCAGGAATCTGTTTGATCTTCCACTTGGTGCAGAGTTTGTCTCCCAGTTGATGTCAGGGTAATTAAAGTCCCCCATTACTATGGTGATGTGCTTCCTACAGTTAGTTAGTTAGCTGACTAGCAAAAAGCTCATCTATTTCCTCTGTTTGGTTGGGTGGCCTATAGTATACACCTATGGCAATGTCATTTCCCACCCCCACCCCTTTTATATTGACCCAAATGCATTCAAGACAAGTTTTCATCATTGTTGTGCTCTATTTCTGCAGAGATATAGTTATTTCTTATAGATATAGATATAGATATAGTTATAGATATAGATATAGATATTTGCATAATTTTTTGGATTGCTAACAAAGAATTAAAGGGAGACTGATATAGCCATTTCAAACTTATTTGTTCTCATCAGTCAGCCACACCCTTCTGAGATTCGAACCTGGGCTGATTGCACATTAGGCAGTTGTTTTAACCTCTAGGCCCAGGTTCGAATCTCAGAATCTACCGCCTGTGGACGGCCTGAGTTTGGGCTGATACAGGCAAAAAAAGATTTGGCCCGTATTTGGTCCGGCAAGGTGTTCAAAACACTCAAGACATATCTCCCTTGCCTCTTCCCTCCCCGATGCAGCTGACAAAGTGAGAAAGAACCTGGGCCTAGAGGTTAAAACAACTGCCTAATGTGCAATCAGCCCAGGTTCAAATCTCAGAAGGGTGTGGCTGACTGATGAGAACAAATAAGTTGAAAATGGCTATATCAGTCTCCCTTTAATTCTTTGTTAGCAATCCAAAAAATTATGCAAATAATGATTGTCGCAGTTGCGACTACCGCCTGTGGACGGCCTGAGTTTGGGCTGATACAGGCAAGAAAAGATTTGGCCTGTATTTGGGCCGGCAAGGTGTTCAAAACAGTCAAGATAGAGATAGAGATAGAGATAGAGATAGAGGTATAATATTTTTGTGTATATAATATTCTTATATACATAATATCCTTATATATATTTCTTATATTTCTCCACCTCTTTTATTTGTTTCTTTCAAACAATTTAAATCCCTCCAGCTGTGTGTTCCATTTGTGGGTTTCATCATTACCAAGTTTCAGTAATGGCAACAATATCATATCTGACCTCAGTGGACGGGTCAGGAAGGAGCCACATCCTTGTGATCAAGATACAGAAATGGGAGATGTAAAAATAAATGGCTTAAATGTTTGCCCTGCTGTTCCCTGCAGCTAAATTTAAGCCCCATGGGCTAATCCAAATAAACACAATGGGAGCTGCGCTATAAAAGACAGTGTGACTTAGACCGCAGGAAGCAATGCTGGAAGCAGAGGCCACGGGAGAGTGGCTGCGTCCCACGGAGGTCACAATCAGTGGGGTGGGGGCACATCTCACATCTGGGAGGTAATGAACGGTTGATGAACAGTTGCAGGAACTTCCAGATGTGAGATGTGCAGGAACCGGGTACGTCTAGTCTAATGCCATCTAGTATAATAGTACAATCTAGTCTAATACAGTCCTGGGTTGCATAAACAAAATCAGGTGAAGTATTAGTACCGCTTTGTAAAGCCCTAGTAAGGCCACACCTGGAATCCTGCATCCAGTTTTGGTCGCCACAATACAAAAAAAGGTATTGAGACTTTCGAAAAAGTGCGGAGAAGAGCAACTAAGATGATTAAAGGACTGGAGACTAAACACACGAAGAACGGTTGCAGAGTTTGGGTTTGGCCAGTCTAGAGAAAAGAAGCACTAGGGGGGATATCAGCAGCATTCCAACCTCTCAGGGGCTGCCCCAAAGAAGAGGTAGTCAAGCTGTTCTCCAGAGCTCCTGAAGGCAGAACAAGAAACAACGGATGGAAACTCATCAAGGAGAGAAGCAACCTGGAATTAAGGAGGGATTTCCTGTGAAAAGAAGGACCAGGGTGACATGATAGCGGTCTTCCAATATTTGGGGGAGCTAACACAGAGAGGAGGGGGGGTCCCACCTATTCCGCAAAGCCCCTGAAGGCAGGACAAGAAATTGTGCCCAGGCAGTCTCCTCCTCCTTGTCCTCCGAGGCGGGGGGGGCATGTTTACGGGGTGTGTGTGTATGAACACAGCAGAGGAAAACCACTCCTGCTTTGTACCTGGGTGCTGAACATGGCAACCGTCCCTCAGAAGCCTAAGGAGAGAAGCAACCTAGAACTAAGGAGAAACTTCCTGACAATGAGAACAATTAGCCAGTGGAACAACCTGCCTCCAGAAGCTGTGAATGCTCCAACACTGGAAGTTTTTAAGAAGAGACTGGACAGCCATTTGCCTGAAATGGTATAGGGTTTCCTGCCTGAGCAGGGGGTTGGACTAGATGACCTCCAAGGTCCCTTCCAACTTATTATTATTATTATTAAGCCAAAAATTCGGCTGAGCCCCTGTGAAGGCTCAAAAGACCTTGCCAGGGTGCGCCGTTGATTGCTTACAGGTAGTCCTCAAGTTACAATGGTTCATTTAGCGACCAAAGTTACAATGGCACTGAAAAAAAAATGACTTACGCCCCATTTGGGATCTTCCTTGCCCCAGGTAGCCCTCAAGTTATGACTGCAATTGAGCGGTCAAAATTTAGGTTGCTAAGCGAAACCATTGTTAAGTGAGGTTTGCCTCACTTTACAACCTTTCTCGCCACTGTCGTTAAGTGAGTCAATGCACTTGTTAAGTTAGCCACACGGTTGTTAAGCGAATCTGGCTTCCCAGCCGACATTTCAAAAAGGGGATCACGTGACCTCGGGGCACAGCAATTGCCAAGCTTCTCGTCTTTGATCACCTGACCGTGGAGATGGCTGCGACGGTCGTATGGGGGGGAAACGGTCGTAAGTCGCTTTTTTCAGGGCTGTTGTAAGTTTGAACAGTCACTAAATGAACTCTTGTAACTTGCGGAATACCCGTATGGAAGATTCTTAAAGCGAATGTAAAGACGAAACCAGAGACTTTTGGGGTTATCAGGCAAAGAACTTGGGGGGGGGAAACGAACGTTGATGTTATATATGCTGGCAGCAGCAAGAAAGCTCTTCGCACGAAAACGGAAGGATGCTTTGATTCCCACAACGGACGAAGGGCTGCAAAAGCTGATGGGGTTAGCAGAGATGGCTAAATGGACTGCTTTGATTAAAGAAAAGAACACAATTAATTTTCTTTCCCCTTGGAAACCGCTTCTGGGCTTTGTGCTTGAGGTGTGGAAAAATTAATGCAACTTTGATTTGGGTTTTTGCCCTGTTGGGTAGCTTTGTTGTTACAGAAATGGCTAGTATATATTACGATGGAACGGTAAAAAGTGGAGGCTGCAGGTTATGACATGGTTTTACTGGGCCAAAAAGAATCGTGCTTTTCCCTTTTATCCTCCTCCCCTATTTTTCATTTTTCTTTGCATTTCTGCATTTTATGTTTTGACAAACTAATAAAATTTTTAATAGGAGAGAGAGAGAGAGAGAGAGAGAATAAGGGGGCCAGTTCTAGACCTGACCCAACTCTTTCTTACTCCCTGGAGTAGGAAAAGTCTTTTAAAAGATGAGGGAAGGACCAGGGGAGGACATGATAGCAGCCTTCCAGTATCTCAGGGGCTGCCCCAAAGAAGAGGCAGTCAAGCTATTCTCCAAAGCACCCGAAAGCAGGACAAGAAGCAACGGATGGAAACTCATCCAGGAGAGAAGCAACCTGGAACTAAGGAGAAACTTCCTGACAGTGAAAACAATTAACCAGTGGAACAACCTGCCTCCAGAAGCTGTGAATGCTCCAACAATGGAAGTTTTTAAGAAGAGACTGGATAGCCATTTGTCTGAAATGGTCTAGGGCACAGGTCTGCAACCCGCGGCTCCGGAGCCGCATGCGGCTCTTTCAGGAAGTAGTTCATACCTTGATCTGTTTATAAAAATAATGAAGACAGGATACAAACCAATCAGCCATTTCTCCTTCTCCCATCAATCCCCTCCCTTCAAAAGGAAGGAGAAAGAGTGTTTGGCTTGTAAGCGGCATTTTTTTTTCAGAAAGAAAAAACTCTGGCTAAGCAGGGGTAGACATGAATTCATGAGGATATTCAGAATCAGAGGACAGAGTGCATAAGGTTTGTCCATCACAGGAGGGAAAGCTTTGGAGATCTGCCCTTATACAATAACAGAGCTGGAAGGGGCCTGGGAGGTCATCCAGTCCAACAGGAAACACTATGCCATTTCAAATAAATGATTGCCCAATCTCTTCTTAAAAACCTCCAGCGATGGAGGGTCCACCACTTCTGGAGGCAAGGAGTTCCACTGGTTAATTGTTCTGACTGTCAGGAAATTCCTCCTTAGTTCCAGGTTGCTTCTCTCCTTGATGAGTTTCCATCCGTTGCTTCTTCTCCTGCCTTCAGGCACTCTGGAGAAGAGCTTGACTCCCTCTTCTTTGGGGCAGCCCCTGAGATGAAGGTCTGCTATCATGTCACCCCTCATCCTTCTCTTCATTAAACTAGACATTCCCAATTCCTCCAACAGTTCTTTGTGTGTCACCAGTCCCCTGATCCTCTTTGCTGCTCTTCTCTGCACTCTTTCCAGAGTCTCCGCATCTTTTTTACATCGTGGGGACCAAAACCGGATGCAAGATTCAGTTTTGGTTGGCATGATGTTAAAATAAGGTGTTCCAATGTTGTTTTGTCTTCTGGTGCTTTGGAGAATAGCTTGAATCACACACACACACACACACACACACACACACACACACACACACACACACACCATCTTTGTGGCAGCCGTTTGCCTAGCGGATGTTCAGCCCTATTCTTTCCAACATTTTTATCCCCCATCCATAGAAGTGACCGGAAATTCCAAACTAATTGGGGGGGGGGGGAACCAGGAAGTCAGCCGTGGGAGCAAAGGAAATAAAAGCAGCTTACTACTGCCAAGGTCCCAGCCGAGCTTGTCCCAAATCCTCTTAGTTAATGCCGATCATATCATTTGCAACCAGCGGTTAAATATCCGTAATCCAGGATATATATATCTATGTCTGTGTATCTATGTATCAAAGTGGGTGAGAAAAACTCCTCCTCCTCTATGTTGAATCGTGAGCTCACCCTACATGCTGGGGTCATGCATCATACTAAGCCAGGAGGAGGATTGTGGGGTCCTGGGTGCTCTCTGAGCTGGGTGGCTTTCTTGCAGACATTTCATGACCCAACTAGGGAACGTCAACAGTGCTAGAAGGGAGAAGAAGGAGGAGAACCTGGCGGGGGGCGGGGGAGTCAAGCTATTCTCCAAAGCACCCGAAAGCAGGACAAGAAGCAACGGATGGAAACTCATCCAGGAGAGAAGCAACCTGGAACTAAGGAGAAACTTCCTGACAGTGAAAACAATTAACCAGTGGAACAACCTGCCTCCAGAAGCTGTGAATGCTCCAACAATGGAAGTTTTTAAGAAGAGACTGGATAGCCATTTGTCTGAAATGGTCTAGGGCACAGGTCTGCAACCCGCGGCTCCGGAGCCGCATGCGGCTCTTTCAGTCATCTCCTGCGGCTCCCAGTCCTCTGCCATGTGCCGTCCAAAAAAAAAAAGTGGGATTAAAAATGTTCAACCAATCAATTCAAATATGCATATCTCAATTGTGCATATCTCGCCTTGGCTCCACTCTTCAGTCAAACCCTGTTCTGCGCATGCGCGCATATATGCGCATGTGCACACATTTTTTGCGGCTCCCAGTTTTTGCTTTTGTGAGGGAACCGGTTCCGAGTGGCTCTTTCACTGTTTCAGGTTGCTGACCTCTGGTCTAGGGTCTCCTGCCTGAGCAGGGGGTTGGACTAGAAGACCTCCAAGGTCCCTTCCAACTCTGTTATTCTATTCTGTTTTGTACTATTATCCTATCCTATCCTATCCTATCCTGTCCTGTCCTGTCCTGTCCTGTCCTGTCCCGTCCCGTCCTGTCCCCTCCCCTCCCCTCCTCTCTTCTCCTCTCCTGTGGTGGCCTTCAGATCTACCTGCTTGCAAGCATGAGCAGGTCTCCTAGTCCTGGTTGTATGTGGTTGTTCTGGAAACGCACCGTGCACAATGGATGTGCCACAGCTTGGCTCCAGATTGTTAGCCAACACACGTACAAACACAATGCCACTAAACACAAAGAGATGACACTGCGAAGAGTGCTAGAGGTGGGGCCCAGGAGGGGGGACATAGCTGTTCAGGGCACGGGAAACACTCGGGACTGTATGATGGACCAGATACAGGCAGTGCTCGACTTATGTCCAGAATTGAGCCCAAACTTTCTGTCGCTAAGCAAGACAGAGGTTAAATGAGCCTCCCTCCCCCTTTCACAACCTTTTTTGCCACTGCTGTTAAGTGAATCACTTCATTTGTAAAGTTAGGGACACGGCTATTTGACTAATGACCGGTCCTCAGACTTACGACTGTCAGAGCATCTACATGGTCAACATTTAGGGGCCTGACCATCAGCATCCCGGGGTAAAGCGATCACCTCTTGTGACCTTCCCAGCCAGACAAGTCAATGGGGGAAGCCAGACCCGCTTAATGGCCGCCTGATTCGTTTAACATCTGCAATGATTCACTTAAGGGTTGCAGAAAAAGATTGTCAAAATCAACAAGGACTCAGTTAACAAACACCATGCTTAGCAATGGCAACCCTGTTCCCCATTGTGGCCGTTAAGTCGAGGACCACCTGTAGTGAGGTTGGAGCCCACCAAATCGCAATTTTGGCCATTTCCAGATGCCTGGACTTCAAATCCCAGATTCCACAGCCAGCGGGGGCCATTGGGGAGAATTCTGGGAGTTGAAGTCCCCAGGCCAGGAAACCACCAAGGTTGGGAAAGCTCTGCCCTCTAGCGGCCAAAAGGAATTTCTTCTCTCTCCCTTTTTTTAATCCTTCAGATTCTCATGCAGGTTTAAAAAAAAAATCCATAATGAGATTTGGTCAAGATGGGTCCAGAGAATTCCGGAGAAAATCTGCTGGATGGAGAAGGAATGAGAAGGGCAGCCCCCTATTCACCCGTTTTATTCTAAGGCATTGACTCTCATGATCTCATTTCAGCAGATAAATGGAGTGGCAGGGCAGAGTTTCTCAATAGGAAGAATATATTTCTAGCTCAGGATCCAAGGGGGGGGGCGGCTTGGGGCTCTCTGAGCTGGGTGGTTTCCTTGCAGATGTTTCATGACCCAGCTAGGGAACATCATCAGGGCTAGAAGGGAGGAGGAGGAGGAGGAGGAGGAGGAGGAGGAGGAGGAGGAGGAGGAGGAGGAGGAAGGACTGTGGGGTCCCTAGTGCTCTCTGAGCTGGGTGGTTTCCTTGCAGATGTTTCATGACCCAGCTAGGGAACATCATCAGGGCTAGAAGGGAGAGGGATTTGCAGGGGGGGAGGAGGAGGAGGAGGAGGAGGAGGAGGAAGGACTGTGGGGTCCTTGTTGCTTTCTGAGCTGGGTGCTTTTCTTCCAGACGTTTCATGACCCAACTAGGTAACGTCATCAGGGCTAGAAGGGAGGAGAAGGAGGACGGGAGGGGGAGGACTGTGGAGTCCTGGCTGCTGTCTGGTTTTCCTGCAGATGTTTCATGATCCACCTAGGTAACGTGATCATCCCTTTTAGCACTGATGTTACCAAGTTTGGTAACGAAACGTCTGCAAGAAAACCACCCAGCTCAGAGAGCAACCAGGACCTCACAGCGTTTCTCAGCCTTGGCAGTTGGAAGATGGGTGGGCTTCGCTTCCCAGAATCCCCTACCCACCCACCCCACCCCACCCCACCCCCATGTGAAGAGGTGGGAAAGAGCTTTGTAGCCCTCCACAACTGTGCTCAGAAGTTTGTGAATCGGTCCGGTAAGAAGGACATCAACATGTCACAACAGTTCAGGAGCCTGCAAGTTCCCGAAGCCATCCTTTTATTTTATTTTAATGGCATGCGATGCGTTTCTTATACACAGTATGTGTGTACACACACACACACACACACACACACACACACACACACACACACACACACACAGAGCCTTTCTGTGCCTGTTTATCAGGAGGCCAGAGCGTCAGTGAACACCAGCGCGATCCAGTGAACAAAATGAGCCAGGAATACTAGGGGGAGAGAACTACACAGAAGCAGTTTAGGAAAAGCTTCCCTTAATTGCAAAGTCGTCAGGAAGGAATGGGCAGGGTGGAGTGGGGAGGGTCCCCGAAGCTCTTTCTCCAGGCCTGGGGGGGGACCTTCAGGAGGCAGGTTCAACCTGGAACTCTGTAGGGAAGCAAGTCAGGAAAAATGAATCAGGAGCAGTTTTCCCGATTTCCAGCCCTGAGCGCAAATTTCCTAACCGACCAGTTGCCCTTTTTGGGTAGGGGGGCTGCATTTGCCAGGGGGGCGGCTGCATCTGGAAGTTGAGGGGGCCCGACAACCCAACTGCCCAAACGGGGTGGGGATAAAGAGCTTTAGCGAGGCTCGTTTCCATAGAAACACCATTGCAAGGAAACCGGATTAATTAAGAAACGGCTATATTCCAGATGCGTTTAATTCTTTCTCCCTTTTGTCCCGCCATTAAAAGGGACAACGCAGGGGATTTTTCCCCCGGCCCATCTTCAGATTGGGCAGGAACCGAATCCGGGGCCTCCAGTCTGCAGGACACGATCTTGGCTAGGAGTCTGGCAGTCAGAATCTCCCGGGCTGCACCGGATCTTGGCCAGGATCCTTAGCTTCAGCAGGTAAATCTGGGTTAAAGTCAATGAGGGCCAGTTTGGGCTGGTGGTTTAAGGCAGCGGGCTTGAAACTGGGAGGCCCTGAGTTCAAATGCTCCCTCCTTTCGCTGAAAGCCGGCTGGGGGACTTTGGGCCAATCGCCAGGAGGCGGTGAGTTCTAGTCTCGCCTTAGATAATAAAAGCCCGCTGGGCCAGTCCTTCTCTCTCAGCCTAAGCCACCTCACAGGACTGTTGTGGGGGAAATAGGAGGAGACAGAAGTATTAGGCATGCTCGCCACCTTATTTGCAAAAATGATCAAGGTGGGATATAAATAAAAATAAAAATAAAATGAAATCAGAAAATGAAATAACAAAATAAAATAAAATAAAATGAATAAAAAAATAAAATAAAAATAAATAAAATAATAAAAAATAAAATAAATTAATACAGTAATAAAATATTAAAATAATATAAATAAAAGATATAAATAATAAAATAAAAAATAAGAGAATAAAGTAAAATAGAACAGAATAAACTAGAATAGAATAATAAAATAAAATCAGAAAAAATAAAATAAATAAAATAAAATATAAAAACAAAAAAGTAACAAACAAAATAAAATAATAAAATAAAATCAGAAAATGAAATAATAAAAAAAAAAATAAAAAAAAAATAAAGTAATAAATAAAATAAACATTACAATAATATAAATAAAAAAGAATAAAATAAAAGAATAAGAGAATAAAGTAAAATAGAATAGAATAATAAAATAACAAAATAAAATAAAATAAAATAATAAACTAAACTAAACTAATAAAAAAAATAAATAATAAAAAATAATAAAAAATAATTTCCTTTCCGCCCAAGGTCCCAGCTCAGCCTTCCAAGCTGAATCCACCCGCCCCCCCCTCCCAGTCCAAGCCCCGCACGGGAGGCCTTCTGAAGCCCACCGGGGGGGGGGGTCCAGGGGAGGAGATCAAGACTTCCCCCCAATGGAAGGCGGAGAAGGGAAGGGGGAATCTGGTCCTTCCTCCCACCCATTCCCCCATCCCCAGCATCCCACAAGAGGCAGAGAAGGTGGGGCGGGGGGGGGGGATGCCGTGGCGCACAGTTCCGTCGGCTCCGCCTGCCCGGATCTTACCGGCTTCTGCTACCCTCTGGAGCTGCTCGGGCGATCCACTCCGATCCGGTCTAGAGGCAGCCCGAAACGCTTCTTGGGCACCTTCACGACTTTCCTGCAAGGAAGGGAGGAGTCAAAGAAGGGGACTCTGGAGGGGGGGGAGAGAGCTCCTTTCAGGCCTGGCCTGGACCCCCGCCGCACCCACCGCCGCCCTGCCAGCCAGCGGAAGGGAACCTCTGGGGCTGAGGGTTGAACGGTGGGCTTTCTGGGCTGGGTGGCTTTCTCGCAGACGTTTCAGGACCCAACTAGGCAACTTCATCAGTGCTGGGAGGGAGGTGGGGGGGCTTGCAAAAAGGAGAAAACGTGCAGTGACAGGAAGGAAGGATGGATTGTGGGGTCCTTGATGCTCTCTGAGCTTGACCATTTTGTTGCAGACTTTTCATGACCCTTCTAGGCAACATCATCAGGGCTAGAAGCGAGGGGGGTTTGTGGATAGGAGGAAGAGGAGGAGGAGGAGGAGGAGGAGGAGGAGGAGGAGAGAAAGAAAGAAAAGAAAGAAGAAAGAAAGAAAGAAAGAAAGAAAGAAAGAAAGAAAGAAAGAAAGAAAGAAAGAAAGAAAGAAAGAAAGAAAGAAGGAAGGAAGGAAGGAAGGAAGGAAGGAAGGAAGGAAGGAAGGAAGGAAGGAAGGAAGGAAGGAAGGAAGGATTGTGGGGTCCTTGATGGTCTCTGAGCTTGACCATTTTGTTGCAGACTTTTCATGACCCAACTAGGCAACATCATCAGTGCTCGGAGCGGGGTTAATCTTCTCCTTTTTGCAATCCCCCCACCTCCCTCCTTCCTTCCTTCCTTCCTTCCTTCCTTCCTTCCTTCCTTCCTTCCTTCCTTCCTTTCTTTCTTTCTTTCTTTCTTTCTTTCTTTTTCTCCTCCTTCTTTTTCCTCCTCCTCCTCCTCTTCCCAACCCCCCCTCGCTTCTAGCCCTGATGATGTTGCCTAGTTGGGTCATGAAAAGTCTGCAAGAAAATGGTCAAGCTCAGAGAACACCAAGGACCTCACAGTTGTCCTCCTGCTCCTGCTGCTCCCTCCAAACCCCACTTGTGTCCAAAACCCACCTATTTTCATCCCCCCATCCAACACACCTCTAATGTCACCAGGACCCTCCGCTTACGGTCCAGATCTATCCATCCATCGATGTGTTCCAACAAAGGATCTATTGTTGTTGTTATTGTTATTATTGTTATTATTCCCGCTTTACCACTGAACCCTCTTTAGGGAATTTCATTTATTCTCCAACGTTTTGCTTCCATCGGGCACGGCTCTCAACTCCTTCTGAAATCAACCTCCTGCTCCAGATGTGCACAAAACGCTCCATCGCCCACTCCCGTTCCTTTGGTGCTGCTCGTTTTCTTTCTTTCTTTTTTTTTGCAAAAGGGCAGCGGGCAAAACAACATTTCTGAAATTCGTTTGTTTCTCGGCGAGCTGCTAAAGAGCAAAGCTTCCTGCGTGGCTTTACAAAGATCTGGCCTTCCCAGATTCGTTCACCTTTTAGTCTCCTTTCAGAATTTTTAAGCCCCTTCCCGAATATAACTGCCCCTTTTCTTTTTTTTCCACATTCATTCTGGCCTCCCCTCTCTTTGAACTGCACAACAATCCCCATTTCCCTCCGATTGTCGGGCGCAGCGTCAGCCTTCACAGCCACACTACTAGGCCAATTGCACAGCCGCTCCATCACTAAAGCATTTTCTGCTCTTAACGGCTCCTTTTCCAGTAATGCCATTTTTTTTTTCTATTCACACCAAGAATGACCATTTCCCAATATTTGGGCACCATTTATAGTCATCATTTTTTTCCCCATGACACGGGCATTTATATAACCTTACCTTCAATCGCATTCTTTGCCATTTCCCAGTCACTTTCATGCCAATGTCTAAAAATTCATTGTATTGAGCGATTAACTAACATATTGTTTATGATAATACAGAAATTAATTATTCTTCACTGTTTTTTAAATACATGAACCCAGACAACACGCCCTTTGCTAAATATCAAGAATGTCATTTAAAAAAATTCCTAACCCTAACCCCAACCCTAACCCTAACCCTAATCCTACCCCTAATCCTATAAAAATTAATAAAATATATTTTAAAAAATAAATATGAAGCAGCCGCCAAGCCCCTGAATTTTGATCACGTGACCGCGGGGATGCTGCAACGGTCATAAGTGTGAAAAACGGTCATAAGTCCCTTTTTCCAGGGCCGTTGTCACTTTGAATGGCCACTAAATGAAATGTTGTAAGTCAGGGTCTGCCTGTACATACATGCTGTAAAGCAGGATCTTAACCCCGTTGACATTCTTGCCTGGTCTTCCCACCAATCTCCCAATTCACCAACTCCATTTTTCCGGCAGGAACCACCTCAAACCAGACCGGCGTCTCACTTATTTTAGCCACGACACGCTGGGGAATTTGCTGGAGAAAGCCATAATGTGGGGAAGGGTGAGTGGCAAAAGGGAACCAGACCGCCTGTCAGAATCCATTTATATCCTATTCATAAATGGAATGTTTCAAACATTATTCCATGGATTCTGCCATCTCCCGAAGAGAAGAGAATGGATGTGTATTGAACCGGTATTAGGCATTTCAAAGGAAAGGAGAAGCCTTTTGAACTGGGGAAACAAAAGGGGGGGGCTAGCATCTGGCTTGTGTCACGGAAGAGAGCAATAAACATGAAGGGTCCTAAGTTCCTTTTTCCCACGAGAGGGATGATACGAGAGAAAGGATGGGGGACTGACCAAATGGGGATTAAGGGGGGTTAAACCGGGAACTCTTTATAAGGGTTTACTTCGTGGAATAATATTAAGTCCTGTCTCGTTCCTACAACCAAGCATGTCATAGTAAAGATTCTTTTTGGAATAGATTTGACTCCAAGAATTTTGTCTTCCTAAGACGTGGTTTGGGGTGGGTCCTGACACCACCAAAGAGGGTGGCTGGACACCCCATAAAGATGACACCCAGCCTATCATATCTGGTGGACATGCCCTAAGGCAAAAAAGGTTTTGGGTTAAGATACATGTCTGGCTGGAAAAAAGATGACTAAAAAACAGATAGGATTCAAACCAGAACGGTTTTTGTTAGGAATATTAGGAGCTGACTACGAGAAGGAGAGCGAACATTTAACATTACATGTATTAACAGCAGCGAGAATTGTATTTGCCCAATATTGGAAAAATGAAGACTTACCAGCTGAAGAGGTACTAATCAAGAAAACTTTAGAACGTGCAGAAATGGATAGATGGGCTTTAGAGATTAAAGAGAAAGCAGATTCAGTTTACTTTAGAACATGGGATAATTTTTATCCCTGGTTAGGAAAACGAACTAGGGAGAAAGGAATGTGATATGTTATTTTGAATACATACTAGTAAGAAGAATGCTATACATTGAATAATTAATACTGTCTATGATAACTGATCATACTTATTACTGTTATCTATTATGATATTAATTATTGTTAGCTAAATATATGTAAAAGTGCTACACTCAATTTGCCAGCAAATTTGGAAAACTCAACAGTGGCCACAGGATTGGAAAAGATCAGTTTACATTCCAATTCCAAAGAAAGGCAGTGCCAAAGAATGTTCAAACTATCGCACCATTGCGCTCATTTCTCATGCTAGTAAAGTTATGCTTAAAATTCTACAAGCTAGACTCCAGCAGTATGTGGATCGAGAACTACCAGAAGTACAGGCAGGATTTCGAAGAGGCAGAGGAACTAGAGATCAAATTGCTAACATACGCTGGATCATGGAGAAAGCTAGAGAGTTCCAGAAAAACATCTACTTCTGCTTCATTGACTATGCTAAAGCCTTTGATTGTGTGGATCATAACAAACTGTGGCAAGTCCTTAAAGAGATGGGCATACCAGACCATCTTATTTGTCTCTTGAGAAATCTATATGCGGGCCAAGAAGCAACAGTGAGAACTGGACACGGAACCACTGATTGGTTCAAAATTGGGAAAGGAGTCCGGCAAGGCTGTATACTGTCGCCTTGCCTATTTAACTTATATGCAGAGCACATCATGAGAAAGGCAGGGCTAGATGAATCAAAAGTTGGAATTAAGATTGCCGGAAGAAACATCAACAACCTAAGATATGCAGATGATACCACTCTAATGGCAGAAAGTGAAGAGGAACTAAAGAGCCTCTTGTTGCGGGTGAAGAAGGAGAGTGCAAAACTTGGGTTGAAACTAAACATTAAGAAAACCAAGATCATGGCATCTGGCCCTCTCAATTCCTGGCAAATAGATGGGGAAGAAATGGAGGTAGTGACAGATTTTGTTTTCCTGGGCTCCAAGATCACTGCAGATGGGGACTGTAGCCAAGAAATTAAAAGACGCTTGCTCCTGGGGAGGAAAGCCATGGCAAATCTAGACAGCACACTAAAAAGGACAGACATCACCCTGCCAACAAAAGTGTGTATAGTCAAGGCTATGGTCTTCCCAGTTGCAATGTATGGCAGTGAAAGGACCATAAGAAAGGCTGAGCGCCAAAGAATTGAAGCCTTTGAACTATGGTGCTGGAGAAGACTCCTGCGAGTTCCTTGGACTGCAAGGCGATCAAACCGGTCAGTCCTAGAGGAGATCAACCCTGACTGCTCTTTAGAAGGCCAGATCCTGAAGCTGAAACTCAAATCCTTTGGCCACCTAATGAGAAGGAAGGACTCACTGGAGAAGAGCCTAATGCTGGGAAAGATTGAGGGCAATAGAAGAAGGGGACGACAGAGAATGAGGTGGCTGGATGGAATCATTGAAGCAGTAGGCGTGAGCTTAGATGGACTTCAGAAGATGGTAGAGGACAGGAAGGCCTGGAGGAACATTGTCCATAGGGTCGTGATGGGTCGGACACGACTTCGCAACTAACAACAACAACAACAAAATATATGTACCCAGACAATATTCTGTTTGCTAAATATTGAAAACGTTACTGGGGGATAACCCCAATGTTGACCCCAACCCTGTCCTAATCCCAACCCCAGTCCCGACCCTATTTTTTTCCTAATCCTATAAAATCCAATACAATTCTTTTTTTTTTAAAGTTGACACCCAGCCAGAGCATAGAACAATTCAAAGAAGCAAGAGTGGAAGATGAGGAGAGACCACGAGGCCTGCAGAAGTGCCAAGAGTCGGACACAACAATGGGGACCATCTTCACGATCATCGTCACCACCCCAAGAACGGCGAGGGCGAAGAAGCAGGAGAACTTTTGGGGTCACCCACCTCTGCTTGGTCTTCAGGCCCTTTGAGAGTCTGTCGAGGGGTGAGCCAAAGCCACTGAAGCCCCTCTTCTTCTTGGTCTCAAAGACGTCGTTCTCCAAGGACACCAGCTCGTTCAGGAGTAACATTTTGGCCACCAGGTCAGTCGTGGACTTCTCTTCCCTGGATGGAGGAAGCCGTCCTGGGCCAGGGGCGGGGGCGGGATCCAGGGGCTGCTGTGACATAAAAGAAGACGGGAGTGAGGGACAATGGTTACCTAGGCAGAAGGCATCACGCTCTCCAGCCTAAAGATCTGGCGGGCTTCTCCTGGAAAACATACGACGAACGGTTGTGTGTAATCCAGAAGTCTCCAAACTTGGCAACTTTAAGACTTACGGACTTCAACTCCCAGAATTCCCTAGCCAGCAGAGCTTAGGATTTAGAACCCCTGTGGGTGTGGCAAGGTTGAATGGCTAAGATGCTTGCCAACCTCTGTTGCTACTCAACTTGCCAAAGAAACAGGGGTGTTGGTGGAGGGAAAGGCTGGGGAGATTCAAGAAGCCATCCACGGACCATGAGACCCAAGGTCATCAAAAGCAGGTGGCTGTCGGAGAAGTGGACCCTTCCCATAACAGACAGAAAGGCTTTGATTGAACAAGGTGAACTCATGGTGGGTTCAGGGTTATCAAAAGCCATCGTTAATGAACCAGAGTTTTGCGCAGGAAAACTAGACTTGATTTTGCCTCTTCAGTGCCGGCATGTGTATTCAATAAAGATTGTCTGTTATGGCACCTCAAGACAGTAGAGTCTCTTCAATGTTGGATTCGCTAGTCAGACGGTTGACGAGATGTTTTTTTGGCTTCCCACCATCTTCACCAAATTATTTTGGCCCTGAGTGAGGCCAGCGTGATGTCAATCTACCAGACAGGTAATTGCGTGCACAGTCTTATCGCACGAGATAACTCAGGGGTAAACACAGTAAACAGTGGTTTATATTAAATGGTGGTTTAGCTTACACTATCTACAGTATCATGCACCAGGAACAATATACATACATGTGCCAACACAGCAGGATCCAACACACCACAGTTATGGCAGGAAATGGAAGAGAACCAAACATCAGTGGACCCTTCCCTTTTATACACAGGCTCTTAAAGAGACACAGACCCTGCTGAGTCATTCCCATCATTACATTTTACATCTTACATTACATAAGCTGGTTAGCTGTTAAATCATTGCCTTGGCATAATTCTGCTTTTTTTTTTTGTCAAAGCTGCATTAACAGAATCTTGCAAGTCTGAAAGTACAAATCCTACACCGTCTCTTTTACAGCCTGAGGAAACTACGGAAGGTACCTTCCAAGCCTCTTTTTTCTACCCATTACGCAGCTGAGGGCTATGTGCTCTCTTATCTGACTGTTCCCTGAAGCCACCTGAACAGAATCTTCCAAGTGTCAAGCTACGAAGAATGCTTACATCACTGCCTCCATTTTTGCTTCTTAGCTTGCCTACAGACTTGGGGGGAGGGGGTGGGGGAAGAACGGAATGCAGGCTTCAGACGTTGAGCTGCTGAGCCGTGAGAATCAAAGTTGTCCAAGAAACTCTTTACTGAAAACTGAAACATCCTCTCATAACAACGGTTTGACACACTTACTGGATAATGTGACCTGCACTAATAGGGGGGAAGGGAGATTCTAAGCTTTAATCTACTGCTTTAGGCACCAAGTAACCAGAGCTGGTTTTCTACTCATCTGTGCTGAAATGGTGTGCTCAATAAAGTTTTGCATTAGAGATCAGAAAGTCTCAGCTGTGCTTTTTTTGTTGGGAATCATTACCTCAGTACCTGGAGAGCAAGTCCGAAAGTACACGTCCGCCACCGTCTCTTTTACAGCCTGAGAAACTAGGGTCCCTCCTAAGCCTCTTGCCCCACCCATTATGCCAATGAGGGCTCAGCTGCCTCTTATCTGACTGGTCCCTAAAGCTACATGAACACAATCTTGTAAGTCTGAAAATACAAATCCCCCACTGTCCCCTTTGGAGCCTGAGAAACTAGGAAGAGTCCCTTTTGATCCTCTTTTCTCCACCCATTATGCAGCTGAGGGCTAAGCTGCCTCTTATCTGACTGTTCCCTTAAGCTACATGAACACAATCTTGCATGTCTGAAGGTCTAAATCTCCCACCGTCTCTTTTACAGCCTGAAAAAGCAGGGAGGGTCCCTTCTGGGCCTTTTTTCTCCACCCGTTACACAGCTGAGGGCTAAGCCGTCTCTTGTGTGACGGTTCTCTAAAGCTACATGAACACCATCTTGTAAGTTTGGAACTACAGATTCCCCCACCGTCTCCTTTACAGCCTGAGAAACTAGGGTCCTTCCTAAGCCTCTTGCCCCACCCATTATGCAAATGAGGGCTCAGCTGCCTCTTATCTGACTGCTCCCTTGCTATTTCCTCTTCCTCCGCCCCTCAAGATCTTTTCCATTAATGCACATGAACATATCTGAAAACTCTGGAAAGTTTGACAGGGGGAGAAACTCTGACCACAAGAGGGCACCCCAAGCAAGAAAGCCACAGGACAGGGCATGTCACCACCCAGTGATCTTGGCCAGCTACTGGCAGAGGGTCCAGCTCAACCACCAACCCCACTGCCCTCACCTCTTGAATGCTCTGTGCCTGGAAGGCTCTCCTGGGCTGCCAGAGGAGCAGAAGGGTCAGGATGAGGTATCCTGCTGTCTGCCGGCAGGCCAGCATCTGCAAAAAACAAAACAAAAGAACCAACCAAAAACAGTTCATTTCTTAAATTTGCAGGAAGGTGTTGCTAGGGGATGCCCAGCCTGGGTTTTTCCAGGAGGGCACAAGATATTTTAGAATGCATTTAAAAAGAAAGAAAGAAAGAAAGAAAGAAAGAAAGAAAGAAAGAAAGAAAGAAAGAAGGAAGGAAGGAAGGAAGGAAGGAAGGAAGGAAGGAAGGAAGAAAGAAAGAAAGAAAGAAAGAAAGAAAGAAAGAAAGAAAGAAAGAAAGAGAGAGAGAGAGAGAGACATGGAGGAGGACTAGACTTTTTTTTCTTTTTTAATGCTCATTTTTTCAATCTTTTCTTCTGTTTCTTAAAAAAAAATCTTATACATTTGCATTTTTAATTTTCTAAATAATAAAAATTATTATTATTATTTTTAAAATAATTATTTTTAACATGCGCCCATTTCTGGGCCAGGAAAGGTAAAGGTAGTTGTGAAAACTGCTGTGCTCCAATTCACCACCAGGTGGCGCCCATGCTCTCTGACGGCTGCATTGAAGCCCCAGGAAGGCCATTTCATTGGCTTTCATTCTCCCTGGTTAAAGGTCCAAGAAATGGTGTGAAAATTCACACACAAATCCACAAAATAACAGGAAAGAAGACGCTCATTTCAAAACCTTGCTGCACAAGCCCAATTTAGACATTTTGGTCCGCCAAAATTGGAAAATGTCCCCTTTTCCCTGCCAAACAGAAAATGAAGCATTTTCCTGTTCCAGAAAATACACAATTTTACTGGTCTTTCTCTTTCAGATGTGGATAATAGCACTACGACATTAGAGAAAGAACATGGTGTGGTAGAGGAGGCAACTACATTCCCATTTCCTTGTTACTGCAGAAGTGCCAAAATGCAAAGCTCACACTTTCCTAACCAACAGAAGACCTCCAAAGTCCCTTGCAACTCTTATTATTCTCTGTTGTACGTTCTTACGTTTCTTAGGTAAGCCCATTTTACAACCTTCCTTACCACGGTTGTTAAGTGAATCGCTGCGGTTGGGGAAGTGAGTCCCACGGTTGTGAATTGAACCCGCCTTCCCCAACTGACTTTGCTGATCAGAAGGTCACCAGATCTGCCCTGTTGTGATTCTGCAACGGTGTGTCTGACTCTGACCCCATCTCTCTGTTCAGCAGCTGGGCTGATTTATCCCAGGCTCAGCTCGGATTCGATAGAAGCTCAGGGATACATCCTTAGTTACTTAGTTGGGTCATGAAACGTCTGTAAGGAAACCACCAAGCTCAGAGAGCACCAAGGACCCCACGGTCCTCCTCCTCCTCCTCCTCCTCCTCCTCCTCCTCCTCCTCCTCCTCCTCTTCACAAACCCCACTCCCTTCTAGCACTGATGGTGTTCCCTAGTTGGGTAATGAAATGTCTGCAAGAAACACCACCAAGCTCAGAGGGCATCAAGGACCCCACAGTCCTCCTCCTCCTCCTCTTCCTCCTCCTCCTCCTCCTCCTTCCTCCATTGTGCAAACCCCTCTCTCTTCTAGCACTGATGATATTACCTAGTTGGGTAATGAAATGTCTGCAAGAAACACCACCAAGCTCAGAGGGCATCAAGGACCCCACAGTCCTCCTCCTCCTCCTCTTCCTCCTCCTCCTCCTCCTCCTTCCTCCATTGTGCAAACCCCTCTCTCTTCTAGCACTGATGATATTACCTAGTTGGGTAATGAAATGTCTGCAAGAAACACCACCAAGCTCAGAGGGCACCAAGGACCCCTGAGCTGGGGATATTTAAAATAGCAAAATCAAACAAGGATTCCGTTCCCAATAAATCTTTACCATTTGGAGAACTTTTTAATGCCTTTTTTAGGACCTTGGCTCTCCCGGGTCTTGGGCTTAAGCTGAAGTCTTGTTGTCCTAGGTCCTTTAAGGAGAAAGACAGATTGACAGCTTTGTGCACCCCTCTCTATATCCACTGCACAGATGTGTTTGCATAACGGGAGACCAAATTCCTCTCCCCATCTGATGCGATTTTAAAGCTTAGTCAGAACTGAGTGGGGCTGTTTTACTCTTTGCAGATTCTGGACCTTCTTCCCACATGCATGATAAGCTAGGTGAAAAAGCGAGGTTGAGTAGGAACAAGTTCTTTTTTTAGCAGGGGGAAAAAGCAGGTGTGTGTGTGTGTGTTATTTTTTAAAATCCTGATTTGAGTCTGCAGTGCGCAGAAAAGATTAGGGAGGACAAGCTTTGTGCCCAAAGATTCCGGAAAAGCTTTTACAATACAAACAGAAGCTTCACAAATCCTCTTCCACTGACAACGCAAATGCTGCCAGACTACAAGTTTGCTTGGTTTTTACTCCTGGATCCTTCTTAAAATTAATAACTCTTTTTTATTTTCTCAGCAAGGTCCCAAGGATGCTCAGCTCAGCCACAAGATCAGGAGAGCCTGTTTTCAACCCTGGCTTTGGAACAGAAGTCAGTTTGTATAAGCTTAGATCAGAGACGGAGTCAGAGAAGAGCAACAAAGACGATTAGGGGACTGGAGGCTAAAACATACGAAGAACGACTGCAGGAATTAGGTATTAGTTTAATGAAGAGAAGGATGAGGGGTGACCTGATAGCAGTCTTCCAATATTTGAGGGGCTGCCCCAAAGAAGAGTTTTGTTACGTTGGACTGTTTTTGTCCTTTGTGTAAAGACGGGTGCAAAAAACGAGTTGAGTAGTTCTGCTTTCTCCCTGTTGCTTGCCACTTTCTCCCACTAATGGACCAATCATTTCCTTGACCTTTTTCTTGTTTTTACATATGTTGAAAGACGCTTTTTTGTTGTTGTTATTTTTAACTTTTGTCACAAGCCTTAGTTCATTTTGAGCCTTAGCTCTCCTCATTTCATCTTTGCAGGCTCGGGCTATTTGCTGATATCCTGCCTTAGCTATGTGCCCCTCTTTCCACTTTTTATACTTGTCCTTTTTGCCTTTCAGTTTATCAGAGAGTTCTTTATGTGGCAACGCTGGTTTCTTTGGAGAGCTGTTATTTTTTCTTCTTTGTTGGTATTGTGCTAGACTGGGCTTTTATTATCTCGCTTTTCAAAATTTCCCAAGCTTCTTGAGTTGTTTTCCCCTTTAGGATTCTCATCCATGGAATCCTTCCCAAGCTCTCTCTGAGTTTATTGAAATTAGCTCACTTGAAGTCCAAGACTCTAGTTTGGCTGTGTTCTATTGCTTGTGCCTCCAGAATGTTGAATTCCAATATTGCATGATCACTTCCCCCCAAGGTTCCTGTGGCTTCGACACCTTCTATCATTTCATCTCTGTTTGTGAGAATTAAATCCAATATGGCTGATCCCCCAGTTCCCTTCTCTACTTTTTGGGAGACAAAGTTGTCTGCTAGGTTTGTCAGGAATCTGTTTGATCTTCCACTTGGTGCAGAGTTTGTCTCCCAGTTGATGTCAGGGTAATTAAAGTCCCCCATTACTATGGTGATGTGCTTCCTACAGTTAGTTAGTTAGCTGACTAGCAAAAAGCTCATCTATTTCCTCTGTTTGGTTGGGTGGCCTATAGTATACACCTATGGCAATGTCATTTCCCACCCCCACCCCTTTTATATTGACCCAAATGCATTCAAGACAAGTTTTCATCATTGTTGTGCTCTATTTCTGCAGAGATATAGTTATTTCTTATAGATATAGATATAGATATAGTTATAGATATAGATATAGATATTTGCATAATTTTTTGGATTGCTAACAAAGAATTAAAGGGAGACTGATATAGCCATTTCAAACTTATTTGTTCTCATCAGTCAGCCACACCCTTCTGAGATTCGAACCTGGGCTGATTGCACATTAGGCAGTTGTTTTAACCTCTAGGCCCAGGTTCGAATCTCAGAATCTACCGCCTGTGGACGGCCTGAGTTTGGGCTGATACAGGCAAAAAAAGATTTGGCCCGTATTTGGTCCGGCAAGGTGTTCAAAACACTCAAGACATATCTCCCTTGCCTCTTCCCTCCCCGATGCAGCTGACAAAGTGAGAAAGAACCTGGGCCTAGAGGTTAAAACAACTGCCTAATGTGCAATCAGCCCAGGTTCAAATCTCAGAAGGGTGTGGCTGACTGATGAGAACAAATAAGTTGAAAATGGCTATATCAGTCTCCCTTTAATTCTTTGTTAGCAATCCAAAAAATTATGCAAATAATGATTGTCGCAGTTGCGACTACCGCCTGTGGACGGCCTGAGTTTGGGCTGATACAGGCAAGAAAAGATTTGGCCTGTATTTGGGCCGGCAAGGTGTTCAAAACAGTCAAGATAGAGATAGAGATAGAGATAGAGATAGAGGTATAATATTTTTGTGTATATAATATTCTTATATACATAATATCCTTATATATATTTCTTATATTTCTCCACCTCTTTTATTTGTTTCTTTCAAACAATTTAAATCCCTCCAGCTGTGTGTTCCATTTGTGGGTTTCATCATTACCAAGTTTCAGTAATGGCAACAATATCATATCTGACCTCAGTGGACGGGTCAGGAAGGAGCCACATCCTTGTGATCAAGATACAGAAATGGGAGATGTAAAAATAAATGGCTTAAATGTTTGCCCTGCTGTTCCCTGCAGCTAAATTTAAGCCCCATGGGCTAATCCAAATAAACACAATGGGAGCTGCGCTATAAAAGACAGTGTGACTTAGACCGCAGGAAGCAATGCTGGAAGCAGAGGCCACGGGAGAGTGGCTGCGTCCCACGGAGGTCACAATCAGTGGGGTGGGGGCACATCTCACATCTGGGAGGTAATGAACGGTTGATGAACAGTTGCAGGAACTTCCAGATGTGAGATGTGCAGGAACCGGGTACGTCTAGTCTAATGCCATCTAGTATAATAGTACAATCTAGTCTAATACAGTCCTGGGTTGCATAAACAAAATCAGGTGAAGTATTAGTACCGCTTTGTAAAGCCCTAGTAAGGCCACACCTGGAATCCTGCATCCAGTTTTGGTCGCCACAATACAAAAAAAGGTATTGAGACTTTCGAAAAAGTGCGGAGAAGAGCAACTAAGATGATTAAAGGACTGGAGACTAAACACACGAAGAACGGTTGCAGAGTTTGGGTTTGGCCAGTCTAGAGAAAAGAAGCACTAGGGGGGATATCAGCAGCATTCCAACCTCTCAGGGGCTGCCCCAAAGAAGAGGTAGTCAAGCTGTTCTCCAGAGCTCCTGAAGGCAGAACAAGAAACAACGGATGGAAACTCATCAAGGAGAGAAGCAACCTGGAATTAAGGAGGGATTTCCTGTGAAAAGAAGGACCAGGGTGACATGATAGCGGTCTTCCAATATTTGGGGGAGCTAACACAGAGAGGAGGGGGGGTCCCACCTATTCCGCAAAGCCCCTGAAGGCAGGACAAGAAATTGTGCCCAGGCAGTCTCCTCCTCCTTGTCCTCCGAGGCGGGGGGGGCATGTTTACGGGGTGTGTGTGTATGAACACAGCAGAGGAAAACCACTCCTGCTTTGTACCTGGGTGCTGAACATGGCAACCGTCCCTCAGAAGCCTAAGGAGAGAAGCAACCTAGAACTAAGGAGAAACTTCCTGACAATGAGAACAATTAGCCAGTGGAACAACCTGCCTCCAGAAGCTGTGAATGCTCCAACACTGGAAGTTTTTAAGAAGAGACTGGACAGCCATTTGCCTGAAATGGTATAGGGTTTCCTGCCTGAGCAGGGGGTTGGACTAGATGACCTCCAAGGTCCCTTCCAACTTATTATTATTATTATTAAGCCAAAAATTCGGCTGAGCCCCTGTGAAGGCTCAAAAGACCTTGCCAGGGTGCGCCGTTGATTGCTTACAGGTAGTCCTCAAGTTACAATGGTTCATTTAGCGACCAAAGTTACAATGGCACTGAAAAAAAAATGACTTACGCCCCATTTGGGATCTTCCTTGCCCCAGGTAGCCCTCAAGTTATGACTGCAATTGAGCGGTCAAAATTTAGGTTGCTAAGCGAAACCATTGTTAAGTGAGGTTTGCCTCACTTTACAACCTTTCTCGCCACTGTCGTTAAGTGAGTCAATGCACTTGTTAAGTTAGCCACACGGTTGTTAAGCGAATCTGGCTTCCCAGCCGACATTTCAAAAAGGGGATCACGTGACCTCGGGGCACAGCAATTGCCAAGCTTCTCGTCTTTGATCACCTGACCGTGGAGATGGCTGCGACGGTCGTATGGGGGGGAAACGGTCGTAAGTCGCTTTTTTCAGGGCTGTTGTAAGTTTGAACAGTCACTAAATGAACTCTTGTAACTTGCGGAATACCCGTATGGAAGATTCTTAAAGCGAATGTAAAGACGAAACCAGAGACTTTTGGGGTTATCAGGCAAAGAACTTGGGGGGGGGAAACGAACGTTGATGTTATATATGCTGGCAGCAGCAAGAAAGCTCTTCGCACGAAAACGGAAGGATGCTTTGATTCCCACAACGGACGAAGGGCTGCAAAAGCTGATGGGGTTAGCAGAGATGGCTAAATGGACTGCTTTGATTAAAGAAAAGAACACAATTAATTTTCTTTCCCCTTGGAAACCGCTTCTGGGCTTTGTGCTTGAGGTGTGGAAAAATTAATGCAACTTTGATTTGGGTTTTTGCCCTGTTGGGTAGCTTTGTTGTTACAGAAATGGCTAGTATATATTACGATGGAACGGTAAAAAGTGGAGGCTGCAGGTTATGACATGGTTTTACTGGGCCAAAAAGAATCGTGCTTTTCCCTTTTATCCTCCTCCCCTATTTTTCATTTTTCTTTGCATTTCTGCATTTTATGTTTTGACAAACTAATAAAATTTTTAATAGGAGAGAGAGAGAGAGAGAGAGAGAATAAGGGGGCCAGTTCTAGACCTGACCCAACTCTTTCTTACTCCCTGGAGTAGGAAAAGTCTTTTAAAAGATGAGGGAAGGACCAGGGGAGGACATGATAGCAGCCTTCCAGTATCTCAGGGGCTGCCCCAAAGAAGAGGCAGTCAAGCTATTCTCCAAAGCACCCGAAAGCAGGACAAGAAGCAACGGATGGAAACTCATCCAGGAGAGAAGCAACCTGGAACTAAGGAGAAACTTCCTGACAGTGAAAACAATTAACCAGTGGAACAACCTGCCTCCAGAAGCTGTGAATGCTCCAACAATGGAAGTTTTTAAGAAGAGACTGGATAGCCATTTGTCTGAAATGGTCTAGGGCACAGGTCTGCAACCCGCGGCTCCGGAGCCGCATGCGGCTCTTTCAGGAAGTAGTTCATACCTTGATCTGTTTATAAAAATAATGAAGACAGGATACAAACCAATCAGCCATTTCTCCTTCTCCCATCAATCCCCTCCCTTCAAAAGGAAGGAGAAAGAGTGTTTGGCTTGTAAGCGGCATTTTTTTTTCAGAAAGAAAAAACTCTGGCTAAGCAGGGGTAGACATGAATTCATGAGGATATTCAGAATCAGAGGACAGAGTGCATAAGGTTTGTCCATCACAGGAGGGAAAGCTTTGGAGATCTGCCCTTATACAATAACAGAGCTGGAAGGGGCCTGGGAGGTCATCCAGTCCAACAGGAAACACTATGCCATTTCAAATAAATGATTGCCCAATCTCTTCTTAAAAACCTCCAGCGATGGAGGGTCCACCACTTCTGGAGGCAAGGAGTTCCACTGGTTAATTGTTCTGACTGTCAGGAAATTCCTCCTTAGTTCCAGGTTGCTTCTCTCCTTGATGAGTTTCCATCCGTTGCTTCTTCTCCTGCCTTCAGGCACTCTGGAGAAGAGCTTGACTCCCTCTTCTTTGGGGCAGCCCCTGAGATGAAGGTCTGCTATCATGTCACCCCTCATCCTTCTCTTCATTAAACTAGACATTCCCAATTCCTCCAACAGTTCTTTGTGTGTCACCAGTCCCCTGATCCTCTTTGCTGCTCTTCTCTGCACTCTTTCCAGAGTCTCCGCATCTTTTTTACATCGTGGGGACCAAAACCGGATGCAAGATTCAGTTTTGGTTGGCATGATGTTAAAATAAGGTGTTCCAATGTTGTTTTGTCTTCTGGTGCTTTGGAGAATAGCTTGAATCACACACACACACACACACACACACACACACACACACACACACACACACACACACCATCTTTGTGGCAGCCGTTTGCCTAGCGGATGTTCAGCCCTATTCTTTCCAACATTTTTATCCCCCATCCATAGAAGTGACCGGAAATTCCAAACTAATTGGGGGGGGGGGGAACCAGGAAGTCAGCCGTGGGAGCAAAGGAAATAAAAGCAGCTTACTACTGCCAAGGTCCCAGCCGAGCTTGTCCCAAATCCTCTTAGTTAATGCCGATCATATCATTTGCAACCAGCGGTTAAATATCCGTAATCCAGGATATATATATCTATGTCTGTGTATCTATGTATCAAAGTGGGTGAGAAAAACTCCTCCTCCTCTATGTTGAATCGTGAGCTCACCCTACATGCTGGGGTCATGCATCATACTAAGCCAGGAGGAGGATTGTGGGGTCCTGGGTGCTCTCTGAGCTGGGTGGCTTTCTTGCAGACATTTCATGACCCAACTAGGGAACGTCAACAGTGCTAGAAGGGAGAAGAAGGAGGAGAACCTGGCGGGGGGCGGGGGAGTCAAGCTATTCTCCAAAGCACCCGAAAGCAGGACAAGAAGCAACGGATGGAAACTCATCCAGGAGAGAAGCAACCTGGAACTAAGGAGAAACTTCCTGACAGTGAAAACAATTAACCAGTGGAACAACCTGCCTCCAGAAGCTGTGAATGCTCCAACAATGGAAGTTTTTAAGAAGAGACTGGATAGCCATTTGTCTGAAATGGTCTAGGGCACAGGTCTGCAACCCGCGGCTCCGGAGCCGCATGCGGCTCTTTCAGTCATCTCCTGCGGCTCCCAGTCCTCTGCCATGTGCCGTCCAAAAAAAAAAAGTGGGATTAAAAATGTTCAACCAATCAATTCAAATATGCATATCTCAATTGTGCATATCTCGCCTTGGCTCCACTCTTCAGTCAAACCCTGTTCTGCGCATGCGCGCATATATGCGCATGTGCACACATTTTTTGCGGCTCCCAGTTTTTGCTTTTGTGAGGGAACCGGTTCCGAGTGGCTCTTTCACTGTTTCAGGTTGCTGACCTCTGGTCTAGGGTCTCCTGCCTGAGCAGGGGGTTGGACTAGAAGACCTCCAAGGTCCCTTCCAACTCTGTTATTCTATTCTGTTTTGTACTATTATCCTATCCTATCCTATCCTATCCTGTCCTGTCCTGTCCTGTCCTGTCCTGTCCCGTCCCGTCCTGTCCCCTCCCCTCCCCTCCTCTCTTCTCCTCTCCTGTGGTGGCCTTCAGATCTACCTGCTTGCAAGCATGAGCAGGTCTCCTAGTCCTGGTTGTATGTGGTTGTTCTGGAAACGCACCGTGCACAATGGATGTGCCACAGCTTGGCTCCAGATTGTTAGCCAACACACGTACAAACACAATGCCACTAAACACAAAGAGATGACACTGCGAAGAGTGCTAGAGGTGGGGCCCAGGAGGGGGCACATAGCTGTTCAGGGCACGGGAAACACTCGGGACTGTATGATGGACCAGATACAGGCAGTGCTCGACTTATGTCCAGAATTGAGCCCAAACTTTCTGTCGCTAAGCAAGACAGAGGTTAAATGAGCCTCCCTCCCCCTTTCACAACCTTTTTTGCCACTGCTGTTAAGTGAATCACTTCATTTGTAAAGTTAGGGACACGGCTATTTGACTAATGACCGGTCCTCAGACTTACGACTGTCAGAGCATCTACATGGTCAACATTTAGGGGCCTGACCATCAGCATCCCGGGGTAAAGCGATCACCTCTTGTGACCTTCCCAGCCAGACAAGTCAATGGGGGAAGCCAGACCCGCTTAATGGCCGCCTGATTCGTTTAACATCTGCAATGATTCACTTAAGGGTTGCAGAAAAAGATTGTCAAAATCAACAAGGACTCAGTTAACAAACACCATGCTTAGCAATGGCAACCCTGTTCCCCATTGTGGCCGTTAAGTCGAGGACCACCTGTAGTGAGGTTGGAGCCCACCAAATCGCAATTTTGGCCATTTCCAGATGCCTGGACTTCAAATCCCAGATTCCACAGCCAGCGGGGGCCATTGGGGAGAATTCTGGGAGTTGAAGTCCCCAGGCCAGGAAACCACCAAGGTTGGGAAAGCTCTGCCCTCTAGCGGCCAAAAGGAATTTCTTCTCTCTCCCTTTTTTTAATCCTTCAGATTCTCATGCAGGTTTAAAAAAAAATCCATAATGAGATTTGGTCAAGATGGGTCCAGAGAATTCCGGAGAAAATCTGCTGGATGGAGAAGGAATGAGAAGGGCAGCCCCCTATTCACCCGTTTTATTCTAAGGCATTGACTCTCATGATCTCATTTCAGCAGATAAATGGAGTGGCAGGGCAGAGTTTCTCAATAGGAAGAATATATTTCTAGCTCAGGATCCAAGGGGGGGGGCGGCTTGGGGCTCTCTGAGCTGGGTGGTTTCCTTGCAGATGTTTCATGACCCAGCTAGGGAACATCATCAGGGCTAGAAGGGAGGAGGAGGAGGAGGAGGAGGAGGAGGAGGAGGAGGAGGAGGAGGAGGAGGAGGAGGAGGAAGGACTGTGGGGTCCCTAGTGCTCTCTGAGCTGGGTGGTTTCCTTGCAGATGTTTCATGACCCAGCTAGGGAACATCATCAGGGCTAGAAGGGAGAGGGATTTGCAGGGGGGGAGGAGGAGGAGGAGGAGGAGGAGGAGGAAGGACTGTGGGGTCCTTGTTGCTTTCTGAGCTGGGTGCTTTTCTTCCAGACGTTTCATGACCCAACTAGGTAACGTCATCAGGGCTAGAAGGGAGGAGAAGGAGGACGGGAGGGGGAGGACTGTGGAGTCCTGGCTGCTGTCTGGTTTTCCTGCAGATGTTTCATGATCCACCTAGGTAACGTGATCATCCCTTTTAGCACTGATGTTACCAAGTTTGGTAACGAAACGTCTGCAAGAAAACCACCCAGCTCAGAGAGCAACCAGGACCTCACAGCGTTTCTCAGCCTTGGCAGTTGGAAGATGGGTGGGCTTCGCTTCCCAGAATCCCCTACCCACCCACCCCACCCCACCCCACCCCCATGTGAAGAGGTGGGAAAGAGCTTTGTAGCCCTCCACAACTGTGCTCAGAAGTTTGTGAATCGGTCCGGTAAGAAGGACATCAACATGTCACAACAGTTCAGGAGCCTGCAAGTTCCCGAAGCCATCCTTTTATTTTATTTTAATGGCATGCGATGCGTTTCTTATACACAGTATGTGTGTACACACACACACACACACACACACACACACACACACACACACACAGAGCCTTTCTGTGCCTGTTTATCAGGAGGCCAGAGCGTCAGTGAACACCAGCGCGATCCAGTGAACAAAATGAGCCAGGAATACTAGGGGGAGAGAACTACACAGAAGCAGTTTAGGAAAAGCTTCCCTTAATTGCAAAGTCGTCAGGAAGGAATGGGCAGGGTGGAGTGGGGAGGGTCCCCGAAGCTCTTTCTCCAGGCCTGGGGGGGGACCTTCAGGAGGCAGGTTCAACCTGGAACTCTGTAGGGAAGCAAGTCAGGAAAAATGAATCAGGAGCAGTTTTCCCGATTTCCAGCCCTGAGCGCAAATTTCCTAACCGACCAGTTGCCCTTTTTGGGTAGGGGGGCTGCATTTGCCAGGGGGGCGGCTGCATCTGGAAGTTGAGGGGGCCCGACAACCCAACTGCCCAAACGGGGTGGGGATAAAGAGCTTTAGCGAGGCTCGTTTCCATAGAAACACCATTGCAAGGAAACCGGATTAATTAAGAAACGGCTATATTCCAGATGCGTTTAATTCTTTCTCCCTTTTGTCCCGCCATTAAAAGGGACAACGCAGGGGATTTTTCCCCCGGCCCATCTTCAGATTGGGCAGGAACCGAATCCGGGGCCTCCAGTCTGCAGGACACGATCTTGGCTAGGAGTCTGGCAGTCAGAATCTCCCGGGCTGCACCGGATCTTGGCCAGGATCCTTAGCTTCAGCAGGTAAATCTGGGTTAAAGTCAATGAGGGCCAGTTTGGGCTGGTGGTTTAAGGCAGCGGGCTTGAAACTGGGAGGCCCTGAGTTCAAATGCTCCCTCCTTTCGCTGAAAGCCGGCTGGGGGACTTTGGGCCAATCGCCAGGAGGCGGTGAGTTCTAGTCTCGCCTTAGATAATAAAAGCCCGCTGGGCCAGTCCTTCTCTCTCAGCCTAAGCCACCTCACAGGACTGTTGTGGGGGAAATAGGAGGAGACAGAAGTATTAGGCATGCTCGCCACCTTATTTGCAAAAATGATCAAGGTGGGATATAAATAAAAATAAAAATAAAATGAAATCAGAAAATGAAATAACAAAATAAAATAAAATAAAATGAATAAAAAAATAAAATAAAAATAAATAAAATAATAAAAAATAAAATAAATTAATACAGTAATAAAATATTAAAATAATATAAATAAAAGATATAAATAATAAAATAAAAAATAAGAGAATAAAGTAAAATAGAACAGAATAAACTAGAATAGAATAATAAAATAAAATCAGAAAAAATAAAATAAATAAAATAAAATATAAAAACAAAAAAGTAACAAACAAAATAAAATAATAAAATAAAATCAGAAAATGAAATAATAAAAAAAAAAATAAAAAAAAAATAAAGTAATAAATAAAATAAACATTACAATAATATAAATAAAAAAGAATAAAATAAAAGAATAAGAGAATAAAGTAAAATAGAATAGAATAATAAAATAACAAAATAAAATAAAATAAAATAATAAACTAAACTAAACTAATAAAAAAAATAAATAATAAAAAATAATTTCCTTTCCGCCCAAGGTCCCAGCTCAGCCTTCCAAGCTGAATCCACCCGCCCCCCCCTCCCAGTCCAAGCCCCGCACGGGAGGCCTTCTGAAGCCCACCGGGGGGGGGGGTCCAGGGGAGGAGATCAAGACTTCCCCCCAATGGAAGGCGGAGAAGGGAAGGGGGAATCTGGTCCTTCCTCCCACCCATTCCCCCATCCCCAGCATCCCACAAGAGGCAGAGAAGGTGGGGCGGGGGGGGGGGATGCCGTGGCGCACAGTTCCGTCGGCTCCGCCTGCCCGGATCTTACCGGCTTCTGCTACCCTCTGGAGCTGCTCGGGCGATCCACTCCGATCCGGTCTAGAGGCAGCCCGAAACGCTTCTTGGGCACCTTCACGACTTTCCTGCAAGGAAGGGAGGAGTCAAAGAAGGGGACTCTGGAGGGGGGGGAGAGAGCTCCTTTCAGGCCTGGCCTGGACCCCCGCCGCACCCACCGCCGCCCTGCCAGCCAGCGGAAGGGAACCTCTGGGGCTGAGGGTTGAACGGTGGGCTTTCTGGGCTGGGTGGCTTTCTCGCAGACGTTTCAGGACCCAACTAGGCAACTTCATCAGTGCTGGGAGGGAGGTGGGGGGGCTTGCAAAAAGGAGAAAACGTGCAGTGACAGGAAGGAAGGATGGATTGTGGGGTCCTTGATGCTCTCTGAGCTTGACCATTTTGTTGCAGACTTTTCATGACCCTTCTAGGCAACATCATCAGGGCTAGAAGCGAGGGGGGTTTGTGGATAGGAGGAAGAGGAGGAGGAGGAGGAGGAGGAGGAGGAGGAGGAGGAGAGAAAGAAAGAAAAGAAAGAAGAAAGAAAGAAAGAAAGAAAGAAAGAAAGAAAGAAAGAAGGAAGGAAGGAAGGAAGGAAGGAAGGAAGGAAGGAAGGAAGGAAGGAAGGAAGGAAGGAAGGAAGGAAGGATTGTGGGGTCCTTGATGGTCTCTGAGCTTGACCATTTTGTTGCAGACTTTTCATGACCCAACTAGGCAACATCATCAGTGCTCGGAGCGGGGTTAATCTTCTCCTTTTTGCAATCCCCCCACCTCCCTCCTTCCTTCCTTCCTTCCTTCCTTCCTTCCTTCCTTCCTTCCTTCCTTCCTTCCTTCCTTCCTTCCTTTCTTTCTTTCTTTCTTTCTTTCTTTTTCTCCTCCTTCTTTTTCCTCCTCCTCCTCCTCTTCCCAACCCCCCCTCGCTTCTAGCCCTGATGATGTTGCCTAGTTGGGTCATGAAAAGTCTGCAAGAAAATGGTCAAGCTCAGAGAACACCAAGGACCTCACAGTTGTCCTCCTGCTCCTGCTGCTCCCTCCAAACCCCACTTGTGTCCAAAACCCACCTATTTTCATCCCCCCATCCAACACACCTCTAATGTCACCAGGACCCTCCGCTTACGGTCCAGATCTATCCATCCATCGATGTGTTCCAACAAAGGATCTATTGTTGTTGTTATTGTTATTATTGTTATTATTCCCGCTTTACCACTGAACCCTCTTTAGGGAATTTCATTTATTCTCCAACGTTTTGCTTCCATCGGGCACGGCTCTCAACTCCTTCTGAAATCAACCTCCTGCTCCAGATGTGCACAAAACGCTCCATCGCCCACTCCCGTTCCTTTGGTGCTGCTCGTTTTCTTTCTTTCTTTTTTTTTGCAAAAGGGCAGCGGGCAAAACAACATTTCTGAAATTCGTTTGTTTCTCGGCGAGCTGCTAAGGAGCAAAGCTTCCTGCGTGGCTTTACAAAGATCTGGCCTTCCCAGATTCGTTCACCTTTTAGTCTCCTTTCAGAATTTTTAAGCCCCTTCCCGAATATAACTGCCCCTTTTCTTTTTTTTCCACATTCATTCTGGCCTCCCCTCTCTTTGAACTGCACAACAATCCCCATTTCCCTCCGATTGTCGGGCGCAGCGTCAGCCTTCACAGCCACACTACTAGGCCAATTGCACAGCCACTCCATCACTAAAGCATTTTCTGCTCTTAACGGCTCCTTTTCCAGTAATGCCATTTTTTTTTTCTATTCACACCAAGAATGACCATTTCCCAATATTTGGGCACCATTTATAGTCATCATTTTTTTCCCCATGACACGGGCATTTATATAACCTTACCTTCAATCGCATTCTTTGCCATTTCCCAGTCACTTTCATGCCAATGTCTAAAAATTCATTGTATTGAGCGATTAACTAACATATTGTTTATGATAATACAGAAATTAATTATTCTTCACTGTTTTTTAAATACATGAACCCAGACAACACGCCCTTTGCTAAATATCAAGAATGTCATTTAAAAAAATTCCTAACCCTAACCCCAACCCTAACCCTAACCCTAATCCTACCCCTAATCCTATAAAAATTAATAAAATATATTTTAAAAAATAAATATGAAGCAGCCGCCAAGCCCCTGAATTTTGATCACGTGACCGCGGGGATGCTGCAACGGTCATAAGTGTGAAAAACGGTCATAAGTCCCTTTTTCCAGGGCCGTTGTCACTTTGAATGGCCACTAAATGAAATGTTGTAAGTCAGGGTCTGCCTGTACATACATGCTGTAAAGCAGGATCTTAACCCCGTTGACATTCTTGCCTGGTCTTCCCACCAATCTCCCAATTCACCAACTCCATTTTTCCGGCAGGAACCACCTCAAACCAGACCGGCGTCTCACTTATTTTAGCCACGACACGCTGGGGAATTTGCTGGAGAAAGCCATAATGTGGGGAAGGGTGAGTGGCAAAAGGGAACCAGACCGCCTGTCAGAATCCATTTATATCCTATTCATAAATGGAATGTTTCAAACATTATTCCATGGATTCTGCCATCTCCCGAAGAGAAGAGAATGGATGTGTATTGAACCGGTATTAGGCATTTCAAAGGAAAGGAGAAGCCTTTTGAACTGGGGAAACAAAAGGGGGGGGCTAGCATCTGGCTTGTGTCACGGAAGAGAGCAATAAACATGAAGGGTCCTAAGTTCCTTTTTCCCACGAGAGGGATGATACGAGAGAAAGGATGGGGGACTGACCAAATGGGGATTAAGGGGGGTTAAACCGGGAACTCTTTATAAGGGTTTACTTCGTGGAATAATATTAAGTCCTGTCTCGTTCCTACAACCAAGCATGTCATAGTAAAGATTCTTTTTGGAATAGATTTGACTCCAAGAATTTTGTCTTCCTAAGACGTGGTTTGGGGTGGGTCCTGACACCGCCAAAGAGGGTGGCTGGACACCCCATAAAGATGACACCCAGCCTATCATATCTGGTGGACATGCCCTAAGGCAAAAAAGGTTTTGGGTTAAGATACATGTCTGGCTGGAAAAAAGATGACTAAAAAACAGATAGGATTCAAACCAGAACGGTTTTTGTTAGGAATATTAGGAGCTGACTACGAGAAGGAGAGCGAACATTTAACATTACATGTATTAACAGCAGCGAGAATTGTATTTGCCCAATATTGGAAAAATGAAGACTTACCAGCTGAAGAGGTACTAATCAAGAAAACTTTAGAACGTGCAGAAATGGATAGATGGGCTTTAGAGATTAAAGAGAAAGCAGATTCAGTTTACTTTAGAACATGGGATAATTTTTATCCCTGGTTAGGAAAACGAACTAGGGAGAAAGGAATGTGATATGTTATTTTGAATACATACTAGTAAGAAGAATGCTATACATTGAATAATTAATACTGTCTATGATAACTGATCATACTTATTACTGTTATCTATTATGATATTAATTATTGTTAGCTAAATATATGTAAAAGTGCTACACTCAATTTGCCAGCAAATTTGGAAAACTCAACAGTGGCCACAGGATTGGAAAAGATCAGTTTACATTCCAATTCCAAAGAAAGGCAGTGCCAAAGAATGTTCAAACTATCGCACCATTGCGCTCATTTCTCATGCTAGTAAAGTTATGCTTAAAATTCTACAAGCTAGACTCCAGCAGTATGTGGATCGAGAACTACCAGAAGTACAGGCAGGATTTCGAAGAGGCAGAGGAACTAGAGATCAAATTGCTAACATACGCTGGATCATGGAGAAAGCTAGAGAGTTCCAGAAAAACATCTACTTCTGCTTCATTGACTATGCTAAAGCCTTTGATTGTGTGGATCATAACAAACTGTGGCAAGTCCTTAAAGAGATGGGCATACCAGACCATCTTATTTGTCTCTTGAGAAATCTATATGCGGGCCAAGAAGCAACAGTGAGAACTGGACACGGAACCACTGATTGGTTCAAAATTGGGAAAGGAGTCCGGCAAGGCTGTATACTGTCGCCTTGCCTATTTAACTTATATGCAGAGCACATCATGAGAAAGGCAGGGCTAGATGAATCAAAAGTTGGAATTAAGATTGCCGGAAGAAACATCAACAACCTAAGATATGCAGATGATACCACTCTAATGGCAGAAAGTGAAGAGGAACTAAAGAGCCTCTTGTTGCGGGTGAAGAAGGAGAGTGCAAAACTTGGGTTGAAACTAAACATTAAGAAAACCAAGATCATGGCATCTGGCCCTCTCAATTCCTGGCAAATAGATGGGGAAGAAATGGAGGTAGTGACAGATTTTGTTTTCCTGGGCTCCAAGATCACTGCAGATGGGGACTGTAGCCAAGAAATTAAAAGACGCTTGCTCCTGGGGAGGAAAGCCATGGCAAATCTAGACAGCACACTAAAAAGGACAGACATCACCCTGCCAACAAAAGTGTGTATAGTCAAGGCTATGGTCTTCCCAGTTGCAATGTATGGCAGTGAAAGGACCATAAGAAAGGCTGAGCGCCAAAGAATTGAAGCCTTTGAACTATGGTGCTGGAGAAGACTCCTGCGAGTTCCTTGGACTGCAAGGCGATCAAACCGGTCAGTCCTAGAGGAGATCAACCCTGACTGCTCTTTAGAAGGCCAGATCCTGAAGCTGAAACTCAAATCCTTTGGCCACCTAATGAGAAGGAAGGACTCACTGGAGAAGAGCCTAATGCTGGGAAAGATTGAGGGCAATAGAAGAAGGGGACGACAGAGAATGAGGTGGCTGGATGGAATCATTGAAGCAGTAGGCGTGAGCTTAGATGGACTTCAGAAGATGGTAGAGGACAGGAAGGCCTGGAGGAACATTGTCCATAGGGTCGTGATGGGTCGGACACGACTTCGCAACTAACAACAACAACAACAAAATATATGTACCCAGACAATATTCTGTTTGCTAAATATTGAAAACGTTACTGGGGGATAACCCCAATGTTGACCCCAACCCTGTCCTAATCCCAACCCCAGTCCCGACCCTATTTTTTTCCTAATCCTATAAAATCCAATACAATTCTTTTTTTTTTAAAGTTGACACCCAGCCAGAGCATAGAACAATTCAAAGAAGCAAGAGTGGAAGATGAGGAGAGACCACGAGGCCTGCAGAAGTGCCAAGAGTCGGACACAACAATGGGGACCATCTTCACGATCATCGTCACCACCCCAAGAACGGCGAGGGCGAAGAAGCAGGAGAACTTTTGGGGTCACCCACCTCTGCTTGGTCTTCAGGCCCTTTGAGAGTCTGTCGAGGGGTGAGCCAAAGCCACTGAAGCCCCTCTTCTTCTTGGTCTCAAAGACGTCGTTCTCCAAGGACACCAGCTCGTTCAGGAGTAACATTTTGGCCACCAGGTCAGTCGTGGACTTCTCTTCCCTGGATGGAGGAAGCCGTCCTGGGCCAGGGGCGGGGGCGGGATCCAGGGGCTGCTGTGACATAAAAGAAGACGGGAGTGAGGGACAATGGTTACCTAGGCAGAAGGCATCACGCTCTCCAGCCTAAAGATCTGGCGGGCTTCTCCTGGAAAACATACGACGAACGGTTGTGTGTAATCCAGAAGTCTCCAAACTTGGCAACTTTAAGACTTACGGACTTCAACTCCCAGAATTCCCTAGCCAGCAGAGCTTAGGATTTAGAACCCCTGTGGGTGTGGCAAGGTTGAATGGCTAAGATGCTTGCCAACCTCTGTTGCTACTCAACTTGCCAAAGAAACAGGGGTGTTGGTGGAGGGAAAGGCTGGGGAGATTCAAGAAGCCATCCACGGACCATGAGACCCAAGGTCATCAAAAGCAGGTGGCTGTCGGAGAAGTGGACCCTTCCCATAACAGACAGAAAGGCTTTGATTGAACAAGGTGAACTCATGGTGGGTTCAGGGTTATCAAAAGCCATCGTTAATGAACCAGAGTTTTGCGCAGGAAAACTAGACTTGATTTTGCCTCTTCAGTGCCGGCATGTGTATTCAATAAAGATTGTCTGTTATGGCACCTCAAGACAGTAGAGTCTCTTCAATGTTGGATTCGCTAGTCAGACGGTTGACGAGATGTTTTTTTGGCTTCCCACCATCTTCACCAAATTATTTTGGCCCTGAGTGAGGCCAGCGTGATGTCAATCTACCAGACAGGTAATTGCGTGCACAGTCTTATCGCACGAGATAACTCAGGGGTAAACACAGTAAACAGTGGTTTATATTAAATGGTGGTTTAGCTTACACTATCTACAGTATCATGCACCAGGAACAATATACATACATGTGCCAACACAGCAGGATCCAACACACCACAGTTATGGCAGGAAATGGAAGAGAACCAAACATCAGTGGACCCTTCCCTTTTATACACAGGCTCTTAAAGAGACACAGACCCTGCTGAGTCATTCCCATCATTACATTTTACATCTTACATTACATAAGCTGGTTAGCTGTTAAATCATTGCCTTGGCATAATTCTGCTTTTTTTTTTTGTCAAAGCTGCATTAACAGAATCTTGCAAGTCTGAAAGTACAAATCCTACACCGTCTCTTTTACAGCCTGAGGAAACTACGGAAGGTACCTTCCAAGCCTCTTTTTTCTACCCATTACGCAGCTGAGGGCTATGTGCTCTCTTATCTGACTGTTCCCTGAAGCCACCTGAACAGAATCTTCCAAGTGTCAAGCTACGAAGAATGCTTACATCACTGCCTCCATTTTTGCTTCTTAGCTTGCCTACAGACTTGGGGGGAGGGGGTGGGGGAAGAACGGAATGCAGGCTTCAGACGTTGAGCTGCTGAGCCGTGAGAATCAAAGTTGTCCAAGAAACTCTTTACTGAAAACTGAAACATCCTCTCATAACAACGGTTTGACACACTTACTGGATAATGTGACCTGCACTAATAGGGGGGAAGGGAGATTCTAAGCTTTAATCTACTGCTTTAGGCACCAAGTAACCAGAGCTGGTTTTCTACTCATCTGTGCTGAAATGGTGTGCTCAATAAAGTTTTGCATTAGAGATCAGAAAGTCTCAGCTGTGCTTTTTTTGTTGGGAATCATTACCTCAGTACCTGGAGAGCAAGTCCGAAAGTACACGTCCGCCACCGTCTCTTTTACAGCCTGAGAAACTAGGGTCCCTCCTAAGCCTCTTGCCCCACCCATTATGCCAATGAGGGCTCAGCTGCCTCTTATCTGACTGGTCCCTAAAGCTACATGAACACAATCTTGTAAGTCTGAAAATACAAATCCCCCACTGTCCCCTTTGGAGCCTGAGAAACTAGGAAGAGTCCCTTTTGATCCTCTTTTCTCCACCCATTATGCAGCTGAGGGCTAAGCTGCCTCTTATCTGACTGTTCCCTTAAGCTACATGAACACAATCTTGCATGTCTGAAGGTCTAAATCTCCCACCGTCTCTTTTACAGCCTGAAAAAGCAGGGAGGGTCCCTTCTGGGCCTTTTTTCTCCACCCGTTACACAGCTGAGGGCTAAGCCGTCTCTTGTGTGACGGTTCTCTAAAGCTACATGAACACCATCTTGTAAGTTTGGAACTACAGATTCCCCCACCGTCTCCTTTACAGCCTGAGAAACTAGGGTCCTTCCTAAGCCTCTTGCCCCACCCATTATGCAAATGAGGGCTCAGCTGCCTCTTATCTGACTGCTCCCTTGCTATTTCCTCTTCCTCCGCCCCTCAAGATCTTTTCCATTAATGCACATGAACATATCTGAAAACTCTGGAAAGTTTGACAGGGGGAGAAACTCTGACCACAAGAGGGCACCCCAAGCAAGAAAGCCACAGGACAGGGCATGTCACCACCCAGTGATCTTGGCCAGCTACTGGCAGAGGGTCCAGCTCAACCACCAACCCCACTGCCCTCACCTCTTGAATGCTCTGTGCCTGGAAGGCTCTCCTGGGCTGCCAGAGGAGCAGAAGGGTCAGGATGAGGTATCCTGCTGTCTGCCGGCAGGCCAGCATCTGCAAAAAACAAAACAAAAGAACCAACCAAAAACAGTTCATTTCTTAAATTTGCAGGAAGGTGTTGCTAGGGGATGCCCAGCCTGGGTTTTTCCAGGAGGGCACAAGATATTTTAGAATGCATTTAAAAAGAAAGAAAGAAAGAAAGAAAGAAAGAAAGAAAGAAAGAAAGAAAGAAAGAAGGAAGGAAGGAAGGAAGGAAGGAAGGAAGGAAGGAAGAAAGAAAGAAAGAAAGAAAGAAAGAAAGAAAGAAAGAAAGAAAGAAAGAGAGAGAGAGAGAGAGACATGGAGGAGGACTAGACTTTTTTTTCTTTTTTAATGCTCATTTTTTCAATCTTTTCTTCTGTTTCTTAAAAAAAAATCTTATACATTTGCATTTTTAATTTTCTAAATAATAAAAATTATTATTATTATTTTTAAAATAATTATTTTTAACATGCGCCCATTTCTGGGCCAGGAAAGGTAAAGGTAGTTGTGAAAACTGCTGTGCTCCAATTCACCACCAGGTGGCGCCCATGCTCTCTGACGGCTGCATTGAAGCCCCAGGAAGGCCATTTCATTGGCTTTCATTCTCCCTGGTTAAAGGTCCAAGAAATGGTGTGAAAATTCACACACAAATCCACAAAATAACAGGAAAGAAGACGCTCATTTCAAAACCTTGCTGCACAAGCCCAATTTAGACATTTTGGTCCGCCAAAATTGGAAAATGTCCCCTTTTCCCTGCCAAACAGAAAATGAAGCATTTTCCTGTTCCAGAAAATACACAATTTTACTGGTCTTTCTCTTTCAGATGTGGATAATAGCACTACGACATTAGAGAAAGAACATGGTGTGGTAGAGGAGGCAACTACATTCCCATTTCCTTGTTACTGCAGAAGTGCCAAAATGCAAAGCTCACACTTTCCTAACCAACAGAAGACCTCCAAAGTCCCTTGCAACTCTTATTATTCTCTGTTGTACGTTCTTACGTTTCTTAGGTAAGCCCATTTTACAACCTTCCTTACCACGGTTGTTAAGTGAATCGCTGCGGTTGGGGAAGTGAGTCCCACGGTTGTGAATTGAACCCGCCTTCCCCAACTGACTTTGCTGATCAGAAGGTCACCAGATCTGCCCTGTTGTGATTCTGCAACGGTGTGTCTGACTCTGACCCCATCTCTCTGTTCAGCAGCTGGGCTGATTTATCCCAGGCTCAGCTCGGATTCGATAGAAGCTCAGGGATACATCCTTAGTTACTTAGTTGGGTCATGAAACGTCTGTAAGGAAACCACCAAGCTCAGAGAGCACCAAGGACCCCACGGTCCTCCTCCTCCTCCTCCTCCTCCTCCTCCTCCTCCTCCTCCTCCTCCTCTTCACAAACCCCACTCCCTTCTAGCACTGATGGTGTTCCCTAGTTGGGTAATGAAATGTCTGCAAGAAACACCACCAAGCTCAGAGGGCATCAAGGACCCCACAGTCCTCCTCCTCCTCCTCTTCCTCCTCCTCCTCCTCCTCCTTCCTCCATTGTGCAAACCCCTCTCTCTTCTAGCACTGATGATATTACCTAGTTGGGTAATGAAATGTCTGCAAGAAACACCACCAAGCTCAGAGGGCATCAAGGACCCCACAGTCCTCCTCCTCCTCCTCTTCCTCCTCCTCCTCCTCCTCCTTCCTCCATTGTGCAAACCCCTCTCTCTTCTAGCACTGATGATATTACCTAGTTGGGTAATGAAATGTCTGCAAGAAACACCACCAAGCTCAGAGGGCACCAAGGACCCCTGAGCTGGGGATATTTAAAATAGCAAAATCAAACAAGGATTCCGTTCCCAATAAATCTTTACCATTTGGAGAACTTTTTAATGCCTTTTTTAGGACCTTGGCTCTCCCGGGTCTTGGGCTTAAGCTGAAGTCTTGTTGTCCTAGGTCCTTTAAGGAGAAAGACAGATTGACAGCTTTGTGCACCCCTCTCTATATCCACTGCACAGATGTGTTTGCATAACGGGAGACCAAATTCCTCTCCCCATCTGATGCGATTTTAAAGCTTAGTCAGAACTGAGTGGGGCTGTTTTACTCTTTGCAGATTCTGGACCTTCTTCCCACATGCATGATAAGCTAGGTGAAAAAGCGAGGTTGAGTAGGAACAAGTTCTTTTTTTAGCAGGGGGAAAAAGCAGGTGTGTGTGTGTGTGTTATTTTTTAAAATCCTGATTTGAGTCTGCAGTGCGCAGAAAAGATTAGGGAGGACAAGCTTTGTGCCCAAAGATTCCGGAAAAGCTTTTACAATACAAACAGAAGCTTCACAAATCCTCTTCCACTGACAACGCAAATGCTGCCAGACTACAAGTTTGCTTGGTTTTTACTCCTGGATCCTTCTTAAAATTAATAACTCTTTTTTATTTTCTCAGCAAGGTCCCAAGGATGCTCAGCTCAGCCACAAGATCAGGAGAGCCTGTTTTCAACCCTGGCTTTGGAACAGAAGTCAGTTTGTATAAGCTTAGATCAGAGACGGAGTCAGAGAAGAGCAACAAAGACGATTAGGGGACTGGAGGCTAAAACATACGAAGAACGACTGCAGGAATTAGGTATTAGTTTAATGAAGAGAAGGATGAGGGGTGACCTGATAGCAGTCTTCCAATATTTGAGGGGCTGCCCCAAAGAAGAGTTTTGTTACGTTGGACTGTTTTTGTCCTTTGTGTAAAGACGGGTGCAAAAAACGAGTTGAGTAGTTCTGCTTTCTCCCTGTTGCTTGCCACTTTCTCCCACTAATGGACCAATCATTTCCTTGACCTTTTTCTTGTTTTTACATATGTTGAAAGACGCTTTTTTGTTGTTGTTATTTTTAACTTTTGTCACAAGCCTTAGTTCATTTTGAGCCTTAGCTCTCCTCATTTCATCTTTGCAGGCTCGGGCTATTTGCTGATATCCTGCCTTAGCTATGTGCCCCTCTTTCCACTTTTTATACTTGTCCTTTTTGCCTTTCAGTTTATCAGAGAGTTCTTTATGTGGCAACGCTGGTTTCTTTGGAGAGCTGTTATTTTTTCTTCTTTGTTGGTATTGTGCTAGACTGGGCTTTTATTATCTCGCTTTTCAAAATTTCCCAAGCTTCTTGAGTTGTTTTCCCCTTTAGGATTCTCATCCATGGAATCCTTCCCAAGCTCTCTCTGAGTTTATTGAAATTAGCTCACTTGAAGTCCAAGACTCTAGTTTGGCTGTGTTCTATTGCTTGTGCCTCCAGAATGTTGAATTCCAATATTGCATGATCACTTCCCCCCAAGGTTCCTGTGGCTTCGACACCTTCTATCATTTCATCTCTGTTTGTGAGAATTAAATCCAATATGGCTGATCCCCCAGTTCCCTTCTCTACTTTTTGGGAGACAAAGTTGTCTGCTAGGTTTGTCAGGAATCTGTTTGATCTTCCACTTGGTGCAGAGTTTGTCTCCCAGTTGATGTCAGGGTAATTAAAGTCCCCCATTACTATGGTGATGTGCTTCCTACAGTTAGTTAGTTAGCTGACTAGCAAAAAGCTCATCTATTTCCTCTGTTTGGTTGGGTGGCCTATAGTATACACCTATGGCAATGTCATTTCCCACCCCCACCCCTTTTATATTGACCCAAATGCATTCAAGACAAGTTTTCATCATTGTTGTGCTCTATTTCTGCAGAGATATAGTTATTTCTTATAGATATAGATATAGTTATAGATATAGATATAGATATTTGCATAATTTTTTTGATTGCTAACAAAGAATTAAAGGGAGACTGATATAGCCATTTCAAACTTATTTGTTCTCATCAGTCAGCCACACCCTTCTGAGATTCGAACCTGGGCTGATTGCACATTAGGCAGTTGTTTTAACCTCTAGGCCCAGGTTCGAATCTCAGAATCTACCGCCTGTGGACGGCCTGAGTTTGGGCTGATACAGGCAAAAAAAGATTTGGGCCGTATTTGGGCTGGCAAGGTGTTCAAAACACTCAAGATATAGAGATAGAGATAGAGATAGAGATAGAGATAGAGATAGAGATAGAGATAGAGGTATAATATTTTTGTGTATATAATATTCTTATATACATAATATCCTTATATATATTTCTTATATTTCTCCACCTCTTTTATTTGTTTCTTTCAAACAATTTAAATCCCTCCAGCTGTGTGTTCCATTTGTGGGTTTCATCATTACCAAGTTTCAGTAATGGCAACAATATCATATCTGACCTCAGTGGACGGGTCAGGAAGGAGCCACATCCTTGTGATCAAGATACAGAAATGGGAGATGTAAAAATAAATGGCTTAAATGTTTGCCCTGCTGTTCCCTGCAGCTAAATTTAAGCCCCATGGGCTAATCCAAATAAACACAATGGGAGCTGCGCTATAAAAGACAGTGTGACTTAGACCGCAGGAAGCAATGCTGGAAGCAGAGGCCACGGGAGAGTGGCTGCATCCCACGGAGGTCACAATCAGTGGGGTGGGGGCACATCTCACATCTGGGAGGTAATGAACGGTTGATGAACATTTGCAGGAACTTCCAGATGTGAGATGTGCAGGAACCAGGTACGTCTAGTCTAATGCCATCTAGTATAATAGTACAATCTAGTCTAATACAGTCCTGGGTTGGATAAGCAGAGGCATCGAATCAAAATCAGGTGAAGTATTAGTACCGCTTTGTAAAGCCCTAGTAAGGCCACACCTGGAATCCTGCATCCAGCTTTGGTCACCACGTTACAAAAAAAGGTATTGAGACTTTCGAAAAAGTGCGGAGAAGAGCAACTAAGATGATTAAAGGACTGGAGACTAAACACACGAAGAAGGGTTGCAGAGTTTGGGTTTGGCCAGTCTAGAGAAAAGAAGGATTAGGGGGGACATCAGCAGTGTTCCAATCTCTCAGGGGCTGCCCCAAAGAAGAGGGAGTCAAGCTATTCTCCAAAGCCCCTGAAGACAGAACAAGAAACAGCGACTGGGAACTAACCAAGGAGAGAAGCAACCTGTTGTGATTCAGGGTCAGCCTGTGGGTTCGGCAGTTGGGTCGGACGACTCAGAGGAGGAGGAGGGGGGTGTTGAAGAGCTTGCTGATGATGGCCTTGAGGCTCCGCAGAGCCCTCAGCCAGGCCCCTCCCACCTGGTGGAGACCCAGCTGTGTGAGCCTGACAGCGTGGATGAAGATGACCCACAGCTGGCCCTGTTCAAGGACGCCCGACGCAGGAGGCAGTCAATCAGGAGTAAACAGAGGAAGACAATGGGGCACCTCAGAAGGAGGCAGAGAGAAGCCACGCCCTGAACTGTATTTAAGGGGAATGTGTGGGAGGGCTGGTTTGCTGAAGGCAACCGCTTGGATAGTTCCTGTTTCTTAGCTCCTGTTTCATGGTTGGTGTCTTGTCTTGCTCTGTTTTATGTTAATAAATTTGGCAGGCTTTATTCCAGCCTCTTGCCGTTTGTAAAGGGGTTGTCCCTGCTTTTGCTGCAGGGCCGGTAGCAGGCTGGTACAGAACACAACCTGGAATTAAGGAGGGATTTCCTGAGAGGGAGAATGGTTGCAATAATTAGGCCTGTGAAAAGAAGGACCAGGGTGACATGATAGCGGTCTTCCAATATTTGGGGGAGCTAACACAGAGAGGAGGGGGGTCCCACCTATTCCGCAAAGCCCCTGAAGGCAGGACAAGAAATTTTGCCCAGGCAGTCTCCTCCTCCTTGTCCTCCGAGGCGGGGGGGTCGTGTTTACGGGGTGTGTGTGTATGAACACAGCGGAGGAAAACCACTCCTGCTTTGTACCTGGGTGCTGAACACGGCAAACGTCCCTCGGAAGCCTAAGGAGAGAAGCAACCTAGAACTAAGGAGAAATTTCCTGACAGTTAGAACAACTAACCAGTGGAACAACCTGCCTCCAGAAGCGGTGAATGCTCCAACACTGGAAGTTTTTAAGAAGAGACTGGACAGCCATTTGTCTGAAATGGTATAGGGTTTCCTGCCTGAGCAGGGGGTTGGACTAGATGACCTCCAAGGTCCCTTCCAACTTTATTATTATTATTATTATTATTATTATTAAGCCAAAAATTCAGCTGAGCCCCTGTGAAGGCTCAAAAGACCTTGCCAGGGTGCGCCGTTGATTTCTTACAGGTACTCCTCAAGTTACAATGGTTCATTTAGCGACCAAAGTTACAATGGCACTGAAAAAAAAACGACTTACACCCCATTTGGGATCTTCCTTGCCCCGGGTAGCCCTCACGTTATGACCGCAATTGAGCGGTCAAAATTTAGGTTGCTAAGCGAAACCATTGTTAAGTGAGCTTTGCCTCACTTTACAACCTTTCTCGCCACTGTCGTTAAGTGAGTCAATGCACTTGTTAAGTTAGCCACACGGTTGTTAAGCGAATCTGGCTTCCCAGCCGACATTTCAAAAAGGGGATCACGTGACCTCGGGGCACAGCAATTGCCAAGCTTCTCGTCTTTGATCACCTGACCGTGGAGATGGCTGCGACGGTCGTATGGGGGGGGGGGGAAACGGTCGTAAGTCGCTTTTTTCAGGGCTGTTGTAAGTTTGAACAGTCACTAAATGAACTCTTGTAACTTGCGGAATACCCGTATGGAAGATTCTTAAAGCGAATGTAAAGACGAAACCAGAGACTTTTGGGGTTATCAGGCAAAGAACTTGGGGGGGGGAAACGAACGTTGATGTTATATATGCTGGCAGCAGCAAGAAAGCTCTTCGCACGAAAAGGGAAGGATGCTTTGATTCCCACAACGGACGAAGGGCTGCAAAAGCTGATGGGGTTAGCAGAGATGGCTAAATGGACTGCTTTGATTAAAGAAAAGAACACAATTAATTTTCTTTCCCCTTGGAAACCGCTTCTGGGCTTTGTGCTTGAGGTGTGGAAAAATTAATGCAACTTTGATTTGGGTTTTTGCCCTGTTGGGTAGCTTTGTTGTTACAGAAATGGCTAGTATATATTACGATGGAACGGTAAAAAGTGGAGGCTGCAGGTTATGACATGGTTTTACTGGGCCAAAAAGAATCGTGCTTTTCCCTTTTATCCTCCTCCCCTATTTTTCATTTTTCTTTGCATTTCTGCATTTTATGTTTTGACAAACTAATAAAATTTTTAATAGGAGAGAGAGAGAGAGAGAGAATAAGGGGGCCAGTTCTAGACCTGACCCAACTCTTTCTTACTCCCTGGAGTAGGAAAAGTCTTTTAAAAGATGAGGGAAGGACCAGGGGAGGACATGATAGCAGCCTTCCAGTATCTCAGGGGCTGCCCCAAAGAAGAGGCAGTCAAGCTATTCTCCAAAGCTCCTGAAGGCAGGACAAGAAGCAACGGATGGAAACTAGTCAAGGAGAGAAGCAACCTGGAACTAAGGAGAAACTTCCTGACTGTTAGAACAATTAACCAGTGGAACTCCTTGCCTCCAGAAATTGTGGGTGCTCCATCCCTGGAAGTTTTTAAGATGAGATTGGACAGCCATTTGTCTGAAATGGTATAGGGTCTCCTGCATGAGCAGGGGGTTGGACTAGATGACCTCCAAGGTACCTTCCAACTTTATTGTTATTATACAATCAAAAACATCAACAAATGCTGGGGACCCAATCGTCAGGCGACGGTGAATTCTCACTTTAGGCATGAATGCTGGATGGGTGACTTTGGGCAAGTTCCCCCCTTTCTGCCCAAACCCACACCACAGGGTTGTTGTTGTGGGGAAAAAGAGGAGAAAGAAGGAATATTTTGGTGTGTTTGCTGCCTTGAGTTACTTATAAAGTATGCGGGTGGGATTTAAAAAAGAGAAAGAAAGAGAGAAAGAGAGAAAGAAAGAAAGAAAGAAAGAAAGAAAGAAAGAAAGAAAGAGAAAGAAAGAAAGAAAGAAAGAAAGAAAGAAAGAAAGAAAGAAAGAAAGAAAGAAAGAAAAGAAAGAAAGAGAAAGAAAGAAAGAGAAAGAAAGAAAGAAAGAAAGAAAGAAAGAAAGAAAGAAAGAAAGAAAGAAAGAGAGAGAGAGGGAGGGAGGGAGGGAGAAAGAAAGGAAGAAAGGAAGGAAGGAAGGAAGAAGAGAGAAAGAAAAAGAAAGAAAAAAGAGGAAGGAAGGAAGGAAGGAAGGAAGGAAGGAAGGAAGGAAGGTGCAAATGAGGCATTAATCCTCCATTGGTAAAAATAAGAGAAACCAAATCCAACGTCTAGAATGGCATTCTCCCAATCCATCCCCCCCACGCCCCCTCCCCCGACCCACGCTAAAAGCTTGGAGAAAATGAGGTGGACGTGGACCCCGAATGCAATCAAAGCTTCCGTCCCTCTCGGGTTTGAATTCTCAGGATTGAGAAGGCAGTAAAAGTAGCCAGAGCCCTTCATTCCGGACGGTGAGACGTCCACTCAAGAGACCGTCCGTCTGGCTGGCTGGCCTTTGCTTCTCTTTTCTTCACTTCTTCATCTAAACCAGGGGTCTTCCAACGTGGCCCTTTTATGACTGGTGGACTTCAACTCCCAGAACTCCTCAGGCAGCGTGCCACGCTGGCTGAGGAATTCTGGGAGTTGAAGTCCACCAGTCATAAAAGGGCCACGTTGGAAGACCCCTGATCTAAACCCCTCAGCATTTTTGAGAAACGCCCTTGCTCTGTGCAAAGTTGGCTGTGGAAGGACGCCTTGTCCACTCGGGGGAATCTCCGTCCTTCTTACATATATTTCACAACAGTTGGAAGGGACCTCGGAGGTCTTCTAGTCTAACCCCTGGCCAAATGAGAAATCCTATACCATTTCAGACAAGTGGCCATCCGGTCTCTTCTTAAAAGAGACTCCAGTGATGGAGCGCCCACGATTTCCTAGTGGCAAGCTGTTCCACTGGTTAATTGTCTTCGCTGTTAGGAAGTTTCTCCTTAGTTCCAGGTTGCTTCTCTCCTTGGTTAGTTTCCATCCGTTGCTTCTTGTCCAGAATAGAATAAGAGAGTTGGAAGGGACCTTGGAGTCAGCTTCACTGTTGGCTTCCAAAGGGGGGTGGGTGGGATGGGGGGGGGCAGTGAAAAGCCACCTGTGGCAAAAGGTTCCTGTGCTGAATGAGGGGGTGGACTAGATGGCCCTCGAAGTTCCCTCTGACTCAATCATTCTTAACTGGAATCCCTTCTGGTGCGAGGCTTCCCCTGTCAAGTCCTTTCAGAAGAGTCTCCTCCATGTCTTTCTATCACAAACCTCTTGAGATACTGGTTCCTGAAGAGCAATATTTAAATGCTGCTCTTATTTCAGTTTCAATTCTTTTGGGTGAGCAGAGTCAAGAGAAAAATCTCCCACGCCCCAAATCTGGGAGAATTTAGAATGTTTTTGGAGGGATCGTGCAGGTCTTCTCCGGCATTTGGGAGGATTTTCATCGCTCTTGGGGAGTGGGAAAGAAACCCCCCGAATCACAGGCTGAATGGAAGGAGGGAGCCCAGATATTTATCCGGCAACCTTTTCAAAACTTGCTTCCCTTTGCAAAGTGATTGTGGCTTTGCAACCCCAAGGAAACTCAACCCGATTCCCCGAGGCCAGAAAAAACAGAGGTGAGTAAAAAGTGGTAGCTGTCCACTCACCTCGCCAGGAGTCACAGATCCCTTTCGAGAAATTCCCAAGTGGCCTTTGTTTTCTGGGCAGATCTCCCCAAACGGATCCTCCAGCTTCTCTTTTCTCTGTCTCTGGTCTTTTATAGTCTCGGATGGAGCCTTCAAAGGCTGCCTCTGCCCCCCTCTTACATCATGCCTGAAGTTTTTCCACTGCTCTGGTCTCACCTCGCTTTCTCCCTCCCCTCTAAGCAGGCTGCTGCTGCTGCTTTTCGCTCTAACCATGATCAGTGGAGAAATCACGATCTGATTATGGTGAAAGAGGGTCAACAGAAGCTCACCCATCCATCCATCAACGGGTGGAAACTCATCAAGAAGAAAAGCAACCTGGAACTAAGGAGAAACTTCCTGGCAGTGAGAACAATTCACCAGTGGAACTCCTCGCCTCCAGAAGTTGTGGGTGCTCCATCGCTGGAAGTTCTTAAGAAGAGACTGGACAGCCACTTGTCTGAAATGGGATAGGGTCTCCTGCCGGAGCAGGGGGTTGGACTAGATGACCTCCAAGTTCCTTTCAACTCTGTTCTATAGATCCAGCTCTTAAAAGATGAGTAGGGGGCTGGAGGTTAAAGCCTACAGTGTACGGTTGCAGGAATTGGGCGACATAATTGCAGTCTTCCAGTCTCTGAGGGGGTTGCCACAAGGAAGATGGGAGTCCCACCACTTCCCCAAAGCCCCTGAGGGCAGGACAAGAAGCAACGGATGGAAATGAATCGAGGAGAGAAGCAACCTGGAATTAAGGAGAAACTTGCTGACAGTGAGGACAATCAGGGGAAAGACTTTCCTTCAGAGGTTGTGGGTGCTCCATCGCTGGAAGTTCTGAAGAAGAGACTGGGGACAGCCATTCTCTAGGGCAGGGGTCTGCAACCTTGACAACTTTAAGACTTGTGGACTTTAGCTCCCAGAATTCCTCAGCAAAGCTGGCTGAGGAATTCTGGGAGCTGAAGTCTACAAGTCTTAAAGTTGTCAAGTTTGCAGACCCCTGGCCTAGGGTCTCCTGCTTGAGCAGGTGGCTGGACTCTGCTATTCTATTATTCAAGCCAAATAGGTTCAAGAACAATTGACCAGTGGAACTCCTTGCCTCCAGAAGTTATGGGTGCTCCATCCCTGGAGGTTTTCAAGAAGAGATCGAACAGCCCTTTGACTGGGATGGTATAAGGTCTCCTGGTTGAGCTTGGGGGGGTGGATTAGATGACCTCCAAAGTCCCTTCCAACTCTTGTTATTCTGCTTTTTTCCAACTAAGTGGGTTCAAGAACAATTCAGAAGATTCAAGAACAATTAACCAGCTATGCTGGCTGAGGGATCCCGGGAGCTGAAGTCCACAAGTCTTAAAGTTGTCAAGGTGGCAGACGCCTGGCCTAGGATCTCCTGCCTGAGCGGGGGGGGGGGGGGTTGGACTAGAAGACCTCCAAGGTCCCTTCCAACTCTGTTATTCTGTTAGCCTCCATCTTCCAAGTTTATATTGTACACAAAGGGCCACCCTTGAGGAGTATCGAGGGACTGCATGGGGTGGAGGCTGAGAGTCACACGTGTAACGCCATTGCTCCGGGAGCGCCGTTGGGTGCCAGGTGGCTTCTAGGCCCAGGTTAAGGGGTTGCTCGTTCCCTTCCGAGGCACAAAACCACAAGGGAGCCCCAAATCCCCGTTGCTTAGTAAGACCGCTGCTAAGTGAGTGAGTTTTCCTCAGTTTGTCACCTTCCTTGCCACAGTTGTTACGTGAATCACTGCAGCTGTGATGTTTCTAACCCAGTTAAGTGAATCTGGGTCCTCTGTGGAGTCTGCTTGCCAGAAAGACACAAACCCTTGCAAACGCTTCGTTACCAGACTAGATAACATGATCAATTCACTGCAAGGAAGCCACACAGCTCAGAGAGACCCAAGGACCCCACGGTCCTCCTCCTCCTCCTCCTCCTCCTCCTCCTCCTCCTCCTCCTCCTCCTCCTCCTCCTCCTCCTCCTCCTCCTCCTTTTCCTCCCCATAGACCTCCCTCTCTCTTCTAGCACTGATGACGTTCCCTAGTTGGGTCATGAAAGGTCTGCAAGGAAACCACCCAGCTCAGAGGCATCAAGGACCCCACAGTCCTCCTCCTCCTCCTCCTCCTCCTCCTCCTCCTCCTCCTCCTCCTCCTCCTCCTCCTCCTCCTCCTCCTCCTCCTCCTCTAGCACTGATGACGTTCCCTAGTTGGGTCATGAAAGGTCTGCAAGGAAACCACCCAGCTCAGAGGCACCAAGGACCCTACAGTCCTCCTCCTCCTCCTCCTCCTCCTCCTCCTCCTCCTCCTCCTCCTCCTCCTCCTCCTTTTCCTCCCCATAGACCTCCCTCTCTCTTCTAGCACTGATGACGTTCCCTAGTTGGGTCATGAAAGGTCTGCAAGGAAACCACCCAGCTCAGAGGCATCAAGAACCCCACAGTCCTCCTCCTCCTCCTCCTCCTCCTCCTCCTCCTCCTCCTCCTCCTCCTCCTCCTCCTCCTCCTCTAGCACTGATGACGTTCCCTAGTTGGGTCATGAAAGGTCTGCAAGGAAACCACCCAGCTCAGAGGCACCAAGGACCCTACAGTCCTCCTCCTCCTCCTCCTCCTTCTCCTCCTCCTCCTCCTCCTCCTCCTTTTCCTCCCCATAGACCTCCCTCTCTCTTCTAGCACTGATGACGTTCCCTAGTTGGGTCATGAAAGGTCTGCAAGGAAACCACCCAGCTCAGAGGCATCAAGGACCCCACAGTCCTCCTCCTCCTCCTCCTCCTCCTCCTCCTCCTCCTCCTCCTCCTCCTCTAGCACTGATGACGTTCCCTAGTTGGGTCATGAAAGGTCTGCAAGGAAACCACCCAGCTCAGAGGCACCAAGGACCCTACAGTCCTCCTCCTCCTCCTCCTCCTCCTTTTCCTCCCCATAGACCTCCCTCTCTCTTCTAGCACTGATGACGTTCCCTAGTTGGGTCATGAAAGGTCTGCAAGGAAACCACCCAGCTCAGAGGCACCAAGGACCCTACAGTCCTCCTCCTCCTCCTCCTCCTCCTTTTCCTCCCCATAGACCTCCCTCTCTCTTCTAGCACTGATGACGTTCCCTAGTTGGGTCATGAAAGGTCTGCAAGGAAACCACCCAGCTCAGAGACATCAAGGACCCCACAGTCCTCCTCCTCCTCCTCCTCCTCCTCCTCCTCCTCCTCCTCCTCCTCCTCCTCCTCCTCCTCCTCCTCCTCGTCCTCCTCCTCTAGCACTGATGACGTTCCCTAGTTGGGTCATGAAAGGTCTGCAAGGAAACCACCCAGCTCAGAGGCACCAAGGACCCTACAGTCCTCCTCCTCCTCCTCCTCCTCCTCCTCCTCCTCCTCCTCCTCCTCCTCCTTTTCCTCCCCATAGACCTCCCTCTCTCTTCTAGCACTGATGACGTTCCCTAGTTGGGTCATGAAAGGTCTGCAAGGAAACCACCCAGCTCAGAGGCATCAAGAACCCCACAGTCCTCCTCCTCCTCCTCCTCCTCCTCCTCCTCCTCCTCCTCCTCCTCCTCCTCCTCCTCCTCTAGCACTGATGACGTTCCCTAGTTGGGTCATGAAAGGTCTGCAAGGAAACCACCCAGCTCAGAGGCACCAAGGACCCTACAGTCCTCCTCCTCCTCCTCCTCCTTCTCCTCCTCCTCCTCCTCCTCCTCCTTTTCCTCCCCATAGACCTCCCTCTCTCTTCTAGCACTGATGACGTTCCCTAGTTGGGTCATGAAAGGTCTGCAAGGAAACCACCCAGCTCAGAGGCATCAAGGACCCCACAGTCCTCCTCCTCCTCCTCCTCCTCCTCCTCCTCCTCCTCCTCCTCCTCCTCCTCCTCTAGCACTGATGACGTTCCCTAGTTGGGTCATGAAAGGTCTGCAAGGAAACCACCCAGCTCAGAGGCACCAAGGACCCTACAGTCCTCCTCCTCCTCCTCCTCCTCCTTTTCCTCCCCATAGACCTCCCTCTCTCTTCTAGCACTGATGACGTTCCCTAGTTGGGTCATGAAAGGTCTGCAAGGAAACCACCCAGCTCAGAGGCACCAAGGACCCTACAGTCCTCCTCCTCCTCCTCCTCCTCCTTTTCCTCCCCATAGACCTCCCTCTCTCTTCTAGCACTGATGACGTTCCCTAGTTGGGTCATGAAAGGTCTGCAAGGAAACCACCCAGCTCAGAGGCATCAAGGACCCCACAGTCCTCCTCCTCCTCCTCCTCCTCCTCCTCCTCCTCCTCCTCTAGCACTGATGACATTCCCTACTTGGGTCATGAAAGGTCTGCAAGGAAACCACCCAGCTCAGAGGCACCAAGGACCCCACAGTCCTCCTCCTCCTCCTCCTCCTCCTCCTCCTCCTCCTCCTCCTCCTCCTCCTCCTCCTCCTCTAGCACTGATAACGTTACCTACTTGGGTCATGAAAGGTCTGCAAGGGAACCACCCAGCTCAGAGGACCCCACAATCCTTCTCCTCCCCCCCACCCCCCTCCCACCAAGCTCAGAGAGCACCATTAGTAAATCATCTCTGAGTGACCAACATTCTCTCCTATTGGCTCATCATGTCCATTTTCTCTTCGTTGCAAGTTTTGTTCGCTCTCGTCGCTCCTAAATTGTACAGTACTCTCTCTCCTGGTTTAATGGGGGCTTTTGCTCCGTCTTCTCTTCCAGCAGGATATCAGACGACACCCGAAAAGAAGAATGAAAATGTCGGTTTGTGCCACTTCCTTGGGCCTGACTCACGCCTGGGCAGCAGCTGTTTTTGTTTCCAAAAGGTAACTTCCAATGTAGGAGTCGGTGGATCCATTTTTAGACCCCAGAACGGGGAGAAAATTGTCTCTCTCCAATGCCAAGCCCTCCCCAGCTTTTAATGCAAGTTATATTTTAAAAGATGTGAACGGCAGCACCTCGGAGGCCGGAGATGGGGAACGCTCCACAAAAGGCAGAATTGTGGCAGAGTTGTGGCAGACAGCCAAAAAGGGCGAACGCTGAATTATTTTCCTGCTTCTAATTCAGGTGGAGGAGCACCTGTCGGCCCCTGGAACGGTTGGCTCCACCTGGTCCTCGAATTACGACCAAAACCTCCGTTGCTAAGCCAGACCTTCTTTATTAAGGGAGCTGTGCCCCATTTTACGTCCTCGCTCACCACAATTGCTAAGTGAGCCAGGGCAGTTATCAAGTTAGGGACACGGTCGTTAAGTGGATCCGGCTCTCCCCTCCCCCCCTCCCTGTTGACTTTGCTTGTCAGAAGGTTCGCAAAGAGGAGATCACATGATCCGGGGTGCTCTGTGATCGTCATAAGTACGAGTTAGTTGCCGAGCGTCCAAATTCTGATCACGTGACCCTGGGGGTTGCTGCAACGGTCGTAAGTGTGAAAAATGGTCAGGAGTCGCTTATGTGATGCTCACTGTTTTGCGTGCCATTCCAACTTTGGACGGTCACTAAGTGATCTGTTCTAACTCGGGGATCTACCTGTACAAGGCTCAGCTCCCCACCTAGCTTGGTCCAGATGCTGGGTGTTGTACTCCAGGATGTATAAGGTTGTGCTGAGATTTGGATGGTGAAGAGAAGCAACCTGGAACTAAGGAGAAACTTCCTGACAGTGAGAACAATTAGCCAGTGGAACTCCTCGCCTCCAGAAGGTGTGAATGCTGCAACACTGGACGTTTTCAAGAAGAGACTGGGCAGCTGTTTGTCTGAAATGGTCTAGGGTTTCTTGCCTGAGCAAGTGCCTGAGCAAGGGGTTGGACTAGATGACCTCCAAGGTCCCTTCCAACATCATCATCATTAAACTTTTATTCATAAAACATGGAACTCAGTCAACTGAACACTCAAACTGACTGGTGCTGATGGTTGACACGGGTTGCTGCCAGCATCCGAGGTATCAACCAGGTACCTCCTTAAAATGGAAGATGTTCCGAGTAGCGCAGTTTTTTGTAGCTTTGCTGGAGTTATTGTAGGAAGCTGCAATTTCTTGATGTATTTTGCAAAGTTTTTGGACATCGATTCCAGTGCCCCGATGACAATGGGTATCACTGTTACGCGTTTCATCCATAATCGTGCAGTTTCGATGGCCAGGTCGCGGTATTTCATAATTTTTTCCAGTTCTTTTTCTTCGACTCTGGCATCTCCTGGTACAGCGATATCAATCAACTGTACGCTTCGGTTCTCTACGACTGCGATATCTGGTGTGTTGTGTTCCAAATGGCGATCTGTCTGTATTCGGGAGTCCCACAAGATCTTCACCCTCTCCTTCTCCACAACTTTTTCCACCCTATGTTCCCACGACTTTTCGGACACAGGCAAGTCGTATTTTTTACACAATGCCCAGTTTAGCAACTCGGTCATGTCTAGCTTTGTAATCAGTTTGCGCGATTTTGCTGCACTCACATATTAAATGTGAAAGTTTCAGCTTTGTTGTTGCAAAGTCGGTCATTTGGATTGTCAGTAGATTTTTGTATCTTCGCTTTCATGGCATTAGTTTGTAGTGCTTGTTCTTGAGCAGCCAGTATTAAGCCTTCCGTTCCTTTCTCTTTCTTTCTTTCTTTCTTTCTTTCTTTCTTTCTTTCTTTCTTTCTTTCTTTCTTTCTTTCTTTCTTTCTTTCTTTTTCTGTCTTTCTTTCTTTCTTTTTCTGATGATGATGATGATGATGTAGAGAAGCCCATCGTTCTGTTGGTGTAGTCCCATTGAACTCAATAGGATTTACATTTGAGTAAACATGAGGGGCCAGGGATGTCTGGGTTGAATTGTTCCATCTGCAGGTCTTGCTTTGATCACAAATTTGCCTTCAGAAGCTATGGGAGCTTCTTCACTGGAGGTTTTCAAGAAGAGACTGGACTGCCACCTGTCAGAAAGGGTGTAGGGGTGTCCTGCTTGGGCAGGGGGTTGGACTAGATGACCTACAAGGTCCCGTCCAACTCCATTATTCTATTCTATTCTATTCTATTCTATTCTATTCTATTCTATTCTATTCTATTCTATTCTATTCTATTCTATTCTATTCTATATTCTATTCTATTCTATTCTATTCTATTCTATTCTATATTCTATTCTATTCTATTCTATTCTATTCTATTCTATTCTATTCTATTCTATTCTATTCTATTCTATTCTATATTCTATTCTGTTCTGTTCTGTTCTGTTCTGTTCTGTTCTGTTCTGTTCTGTTCTATTCTATTCTATTCTATTCTATTCTATTCTATTCTATATTCTATTCTATTCATTTTCTATATTCTATTCTGTTCTGTTCTGTTCTATTCTAGCCGTGAACCTCAGCTAACCAAGCAGCCTGGATTCCTGCCACATGCTAAGACACACACTCACTCTCACTCTCTCTCAGGCAGACCCACCAAACACACACCCAAACTGAAACCATATTTTGCAATTGTACAAACAGGACCTTCCCAGCAAGTGTTGTGTGAATGCTGCCTTCCGGGTCACGACAGGGCAATCCTGTCCTTTGAGAGCCGGTTTCCTGCAAGCTGCTTCTTCCGATGATACTCCAGGGTTTTATTTCAAAATGTGGGCAGCGAACCCTGGCCGGTCGGTGCCGGTCGTTGGGTCCAAAGCCTGCAGGGATCATGCGAGGGTGTGAACTGACCTGGGGGGCACCACCCCAAAACAGATGGCTTCAAAGTGGCGTATTTCACTCAAGAGAAGGAGAGCCTCGGTAGCAATCAATCAATCAATCAATCAATCAATCAATCAATCAGAACAGAGCTAGAAGGGACCTTGGAGGTCTTCTAGACGAACCCTCTGCTCAAGCAGGAGACCTTATACCAATTCAGATAATTGGCTGTCCAGCCTCTTCTTAAAAGCCCTAATTTCTCCTTCAAATTTATCCTTAATTCCAGGTTGCTTCTCTCCTTGATTATCATCCGTTACTTCTCGTTCTGCCTTCAGGCGCTTTGGAGAATAGGGGGACCCCCCCTCTTCTTTGGGGCAGCCCCTCAAATACTGGAAGATTGCTATCATTCTCTCTTCCACCACCATCACCCCGGTCCTTTTTTTCCTCTAGATTGGCCCTACCCAAGTCCTGCAACGCTTCTTCAAATGTTTAATCCTTTTTAACAAGAGAAGGCTTGAAGGCTTAGCAATAATTTAAACGTCAGATGGCAACTTGACTCTGAGCTTGGTGGGCATCTGCGATGGAGGGACGGGGGGGGGGCTGGTTCCACCAGGATCTCCTTCCAAGTGTGGTTTGGGAGATACCTTCAAGCTTTCGTGGGCCTCTGTGGCTGAGTCTCCCAGCGGGGAGGGATCCAAAACGTTGTGGTTTGGACTCAGCCTGGAAAAGACCGATAAAAAAGCTGTGGTGAGGTCATCCTGCCAGGAGCCAACTGCCTTCTAAAAATAGCAGCTTAACAACAATGTGAGATCTCTCTCTCTCTCTCTCTCTCTCTCTCTCTCTCTCTCTCTCTCTCTCTCTCTCTCTGTGTGTGTGTGTGTGTGTCGCTGACTCTGTCTTTCTTTCTCACACACATAGACAAAGAATCTGGTTTGCATTTTAGGTGATGGGGAAAGAAGGAGGTGTTGTGTGTTGTGTGCCTGTGTGTGTGTGTGCATGTAAAGGGACGGTGAGGGGATAGATAGGTAGGTAGATAGATAGATAGATAGATAGATAGATAGATAGATAGATAGATAGATAGATAGATAGATAGATGGATGGATGGATGGATGGATGGATGGATGGACGGACGGACGGACGGACGGACAGACAGATAGATAGATAGATGATGGATAGATGGATAGATAGATAGATAAATAGATAGATAGATTTTAATTTAATTTAATTTAATAATATTTATATACCGCCCTTCTCCCGAAGGACTCAGGGCGGTGAACAGGGCAAGAATAAAAATACAAAGTTACAAAAATTAAAAAGAATTAAATATCTGCCCACTAAAAACAGTAAATACAATATTAAAACCCCAATAAAACAACAATAAAAAAACCCCACCAATCCCCCATCAGGCCAGGCCGGCTTGTTCGAATAAGAATGTTTTTAGATCGCAATGAAAGGAGCGAAGATCGGGCGCCATCCGGAGCTCAACCGGTAGCTGATTCCATAGTTCCGGGGCGCCCACAGAGAAGGATCTCCCCCTGGGGGCCACCAATCGACATTCTCTGACCGGTGGCACCCTGAGGAGGCCCTCTCTGTGGGAACGCACAGGGCGGAGGGAAGTCGATGCCGGCAGCAGGTGTTCCCTAAGGTACTCCGGACCTATGCCATGTAGGGCCTTAAACACCATAACCAGTACCTTGAATCTCACCCGGAAGGCAACTGGTAACCAATGCAGCTCACGGAACAGAGGTGTAACATGGGAGTATCGGGAGACTCCCAACACAACTCTCGCGGCTGCATTCTGTACCAGTTGGAGCCTCCGGGTGGTCCTCAAGGGCAGCCCCATGTAGAGCGCGTTGCAGTAGTCTAGACGAGAGGTCACGAGCACGTGAGTGACCATACCCAACACAACTCTCGCGGCTGCATTCTGTACCAGTTGGAGCCTCCGGGTGGTCCTCAAGGGCAGCCCCATGTAGAGCGCGTTGCAGTAGTCTAGACGAGAGGTCACGAGCACGTGAGTGACCATACATAAGTCATCCCGGCCTAGATAGGGCCGCAACTGGCGCACCAGGAGAACCTGGGCGAAAGCCCCCCTAGTCACAGCCACCATGTGATCTTCCAGAGTGAGCCGTGAATCTAGGAGGACTCCCAAGTTGCGAGCCCTATCTACGGGGGGTAATAATTCACCCCCCATAGAGAGAGATGGAATATCCGAATTAACCCGGGATGCAGGTATGCAAAGCCACTCAGTCTTGTCGGGGTTGAGTTGAAGCCTGTTCCTCCCCATCCAGACCCGAACCGCCTCCAGGCAACGGGACATCACATTGAGGGCATCACTGGGGTGGTTTGGGGTCGAAAGGAAAAGTTGGGTATCATCAGCGTACTGATGATACCCAACTCCAAAGCCACGAATGATCTCACCCAGCGGTTTCATATAGATGTTGAACAGGAGAGGCGAGAGGACCGACCCCTGAGGAACTCCACAAACGAGAGACCTCGAGGTCGACCTCTGCCCCCCTGTCAACACCGACTGCGAACGTCCCAGGAGATAGGAGGAGAACCACTGCAAAACCGTGCCTCCCACTCCCAATCCCCTGAGACGCCGCAGCAAGATACCATGGTCGATGGTATCGAAAGCCGCTGAGAGGTCTAATAGGACTAGGACAGAGGAATATCCCCTGTCCCGAGCCCTCCAGAGATCATTCACCAGCGCGACCAATGCCGTCTCCGTGCTGTACCCGATTGGTACGGGTCTAGATAATGATAGATGGATGGATGGATGGATGGATAGATAGATGTAGATAGATAGAAAGATAGACAGACAGACAGACAGACAGACAGACAGACAGACAGACAGACAGATAGATAGATAGATAGATAGATAGATAGATAGATAGATAGATAGTAACAGAGTAACAAAATAACAGAGTTGGAAGGGAGGTCTTCTAGACCAACCTCTTGCTCAAGTAGAAGATCCTGTACCATTTCAGGCAAATGGCTGTCCAGTCTCTTCTTAAAATCCTCCAGTGTTGGAGCAGCCACCGCTTCTGGAGGCAAGCAGTTCCACTTGGTTAATTGTTCTCACTGTCAGGAAGTTTCTCCTTAGTTCTAGGTTGCTTCTCTCCTTGTTGAGTTTCCATCCGTTGCTTCTTGCCCTGCCTTCGGGCGCTTTGGAGAGCAGGTGGACCCCCTCACCCCATCTTTCTGCGATCATTTCCCTCCCCCCTGGTCCTTCTTTCCTCTAGACTGGCCATACCCAGTTCCTGCAACCGTTCTTCATATGCTTTACTTTCCGGGCCTTTAATCATCTCAGCTGCTCTTCTCTGCTCTCTTTCCAGGATCTCAGCATCTGTTTTGTGACCAAAACTGGGTGCAATACTCCAAGTGGGGCCTTCCTGAGAGTTTGTACAGTGGTACTAATGCTTCACAGGATAGTACCTGAAATAAACCCCGATCCTTCCAGCCAAACCTTCTTAAGAAGCCATGGATGAGCTGGCCAACTCCTAAATGCTACCCTCATTTACTCCTAATTGCCTGCATGGACCTTGTGAAAAGCTGGGGTGGCCATCTGCCAGATCAGAAGCTACTGAGTAGTGCAGAGAGACCCCTCTGTCCCGCTCTTGGAGGTTGACCTCCGTACTTGGGTGGACTCAGGTTGAGCCATCAGGGATGAAGGGGTTGAGGGGTTGCCTTTGATGGTTCCTCCTCCTCCTCCTCCTCCTCTTCCTCCTCCTCCTCCTCCTCCTCCTCCAATCCAGCACTGCTGATGTGCCCTTGTTGGGTAAATAATGTCTACTCATCAGCCAAGCTCAGAGAGCACCAAGGACCTCAGACTTCAACCCTGAGCTACAAATATTCTCTTCTGCAGAGGGGATGCCACTGGAGGCTCCATGCTTGTGGCCCTCAAGAGCTGGAAGCACCACGAGTGGAGCACCACAGAAGCCCCAACAGCTGCCCCCATCCTCCTCCGCCAGGCACCGAGCCCTTCCTGGTTGGTTCCTCCCAGGGCTGCGGTCTGCTCCGCCTGCCCTTGGCAACGTGGGAGCCACGCCGCAACTTTGCCAAGGAGTTTCTCCAATAACCCTGTATTTAGCTGGCTTCCGTGAGGCTGGGCCCGCCGCCTGCTCAAAAGACCTTGTCAGCAAAGTCTGCTATCAAGAGCGGGCCTGTCCGGCTTTCCGAGGCTCCCAGCTTTGATATGCGAGCCGTCCACAATCGGTGGCGGCGAGGTTGTCCAAGAGGATGGCCCCGGGGGAGCCGGCCCAGCGCCAAGGAAGCGCAGAAAGATGCTGACGGCATCGGAAAGGGGTTGGAAAGGCTGGGGCCCCCATCACCAACAGGGCTCCGCTGGAGTGATTTAGTGCCAGTGAAGGAAGGTCCCTTCTGATCCTCTGGCTGCTGGACGTGAGAAAGGAGCCAGAGCAGAGCAAGCCAGCAAGAGGAGACTGGAAGCTGCTGACTCAGCACCGTCCTTCCAGCCTTCTGGAGACGCTGCTTCAGGTTGAACCCAGGCCCTGGGAACATAGTGAGGCCCATCTGGGAGCCACCAAGCTGTCTCCCCACCCACCCCCAACTTCCCACAGAGGGGCTTCCAGCGGAACCTGTTCCCGGGACGAGTGGCCTTCTCTGCCAATGTGGTAGACGTGCTCCACGGATTCCTTCCATGAGGCCACAGAAACGATCGGGGGCCTGGAAGCTGAACTGCACGATGAACGGTTGCGGGGACGGGGAATGTCTAATCTAACGAAGAGAAGGAGCAGGGGGGACATGACAGCGGCCTTCCAGTATCTGAGGGGCTGCCACAGAGAAGAGGGGGGTCAACCTATTCTCCAAAGCACCTGAGGGAAGGACGAGAAGCAACAGAGCCAGAACAGAACAGAATAGAATAGGAATAGAATTAATATAATATTGGAATCGAATAGAATACAATAGAATTACAAAACAGAACAGAACAGAACAGAACAGAACAGAATAGAATAGAATAGAATAGACTTAATATAATATTAGAATGGAATGGAATGGAAGAGAATGGAACAGAACAGAACAGAACAGAACAGAATAGAATAGAATTAATATAATATTAGAATGGAATGGAATGGAAGAGAATGGAACAGAACAGAACAGAATAGAATTACAGAACAGCACAGAACAGAATAGAATAGAATAGAATAGAATAGAATAGAATAGAATAGAATAGAATAGAATAGAATAGAATTAATATAATATTAGAATGGAATGTAATGGAAGAGAATGGAACAGAACAGAACAGAACAGAATTACAGAACAGAACAGAACAGAACAGAATAGAATAGAATAGAATAGAATAGAAAATAGAATTAATATAATATTAGAATGGAATGCAATGGAAGAGAATGGAACAGAACAGAACATAATAGAATTACAGAACAGAACAGAATAGAATTAATATAATATTAATAGAATAGAATAGAATAGAATTAATATAATATTAGAATAGAATAGAATAGAATAGAATAGAATAGAATAGAATAGAATTAATATAATATTAGAATGGAATGGAATGGAAGAGAATGGAACAGACTAGAACAGAACAGAATAGAATAGAATTACAGAACAGAACAGAATAGAATAGAATTAATATAATATTAGAATGGAATGGAATGGAATGGAAGAGAATGGAACGGACCAGAACAGAATAGAATTACAGAACAGAACAGAACAGAATAGAATAGAATTAATATAATATTAGAATGGAATGGAATGGAATGGAACGGACCAGAACAGAATAGAATTACAGAACAGAACAGAACAGAATAGAATAACAGAGTTGGAAGCGACTACTTGCGTTACTGCTTAACATTAAGTCCACCTTTGGAGGCCTGCCTTGCACCCTGGCTGCATTGTTGTGCTCAGCCCAGAGAGTTTTTCCACTGTGGTTGAAAAGCAAATTATATTCTTTAACGTAATTACATCTGGAATTATTTCACACCTTTCTCCGAGCCGATCCTTAAGTGCCACTGCAGGACCGGCTCAGCTTGGTCCCTCTTTAGAAGCCACAACCTCTGTTAACCAGCGCGGCTCCTTCGGCGGTTTTGAAATGACGGGTGGGCGCAAACTCGGGACCCACAATATTTGGACAAGGGACCGCTGACACACACACACACAGCCCGGAGCTCTGCCCCAGGTCCACGTGGAGAGGCAGGAAGGGGGACCCTGTTCTCCCGACCCCAACTTGGGCTGGGAAAGGCCAGAGAAAGTCATTATCTTTAATAGGCACTTCTTCAGTTTCCTGGAAGATAAATATAGGGATTTGATCGCTCAGCTCCGAGCAGGAAGGGAAGGTCAGACACGTTGAGGGCCTGAGGTTGGGCTAGACGGCAGCCCGCGTGGGAGGGGGATCGGGCCAGCCCCAGAGAAAGGTCAACGCCAAGGAGGGGGCCGCGGGGGTGTGTGGACTTGGCAGAAGAACTAGGAGTCACCGGGTGCAAGGAAGGAAGGCACAGGACGGGGAGATCCCCACTCTGCAGAGAAAACCGCCCCTGCTACTTTCTGGAGCTGATCCGGGCAGGAATGGGAATTGTTGGCATCATTTCTTTTATCCTGCCTTTATTTATTATCTTTCTAAATATCTCAAGGTGGGGAACATCTCTGAAGCGCCTTCTGTCTCCCATTTTACATAACAACGACCCTGTGAGGTGGGTTGGGTGGGGAGAGAGAGGGACTGGCCCAAGGTCACCCAGCCGCCTTTCATGGCTAAGGCGGGACTAGAACTCCCCGTCTCCTGTTTAGCCTGATTCCTTAACCACTAGACCAAACTGTCTGATTTGGACTACTAGATAATAATAATAATAATAATAATAATAATAATAATAATAATAATAATAATAATAATAATAATAATAAGAAGAAGAAGAAGAAGAAGAAGAAGAAGAAGAAGAAGAAGAAGAAGTAGTAGTAGTAGTAGTTGGAAGGGACCTTGGAGGTCATCTAGTCAACCCCCTGCTCAGGAAGGAAACCCTATACCATTTCAGACAAGTGGCTGTCCAGTCTCTTCTTAAAAACTTCCAGCGTTGGAGCATTCACCACTTCTGGAGGCAAGGAGTTCCACTGGTTAATTGTCCTCACTGTCTGGAAATTCCTCCTCAGTTCTAGGTTGCTTCTCTCCTTGACTAGTTTCCATCCGTTGCTTCTTCTCCTGCCTTCAGGTGCTTTGGAGAATAGCTTGACTCCCTCTTCTTTGGGGCAGCCCCTGAGATACTGGAACGCTGCTATCCTGTCCCCCCCTGGTCCTTCTCTTCATTAAACTGGACATCCCCAATTCCAGCAAGCGTTCCTTATATGTTTTAGCCTCCAGCCCCCTAATCACCTTTGTTGCTCTTCTCTGTACTCTTTCTAGAGTCTCGACATCTTTTTTACATCGTGGTGACCAAAACTGGATGCAGTATTCCAGGTGTGGCCTTACCAAGGCCTTGTAAAGTGGGATTAACCCTTCACGTGATCTTGATTCTATCCCTCTGTTAATGCAGCCTAGCACTGTGTTGGCTTTTGTGGCAGCTGCAGCCCACGGCTGGCTCCTATTGAAGTGCAAGAACTCCCCGTCTCCTGGTGATTGGCCCAGAGTCACCCAGCTGGCTTCCTTGCCTAAGGCAGGACTAGAACTCCCCATCTCCTGTTTAGCCTGATTCCTTAACCACTAGACCAAACTGTCTGATTTGGACTCCTAGTTAACATTCCTTCCACTCTTCCTGGAGCTGATCTGGGGAAATCTTCGGCTGCTCAGAGGAATGGCAAAAGGGTATTTTCACAAGCACTGGACCCCTTGCAGCGTTACTCCTGGCAAACAGCCAAGTTGCCCCCCCCCCGTTGCTTTTTCTGGAGTTTTCAGACCAGGTTTTCTTTCCTGGGGGGGGGGAGGGGGAAAGTTCTTAGATGCTTCCGCTTCTCCTTTCTGCAAAATTTGCACCGATCCTCTTCTTCCTCTTCCTTGTGCAGGTAGCCCTTGACTGCCAAGCACCACGGACTCCAAAATTACTGCTGGTCCGTGAGAAGGTTGTTAAGTGAGTTTTGCCCCATTTTACAACCTTCCTTGCCACGGTTGCTAAGTAAATCGCTGCAGTCGGTGAAGTTAGGGACGTGGTCATTAAGCGAATCCGGCTTCCCCGTGGACTTTGCTTCTCGGAAAGTCGCAAAAGGGGATCACCCGAGCCCGGGGAGACGCTGCGACCATCATACCTGTGAGTCAGTTACTCAGCGTCCATCCGAATCGCCTGTGCAGGAAGATGCAGCAACGGTCGTTAAGTGTGAAAAAGTCACTTTTTTCTGTTCCTTGGTCATTTCTGAATGGTTGCTAAATGAATGGTTGTAAGTCAGTCAAGCAGAATAGAGCTGGAAGGGACCTTGGAGGTCATCTAGTCCAACCCCCTGCTCCAGCAGGAAACCCCATACAATTCCAGACAAGGGGCTGTCCAGTCTCTTCTTGAAAATCTCCAGTGATGAAGCACCCACAATTTCTGGAGGCAAGTAGTTCCACTGGTTAATTGTTGTCCCTGTCAGGAAGTTTCTCCTTAGTTCCAGGTTGGATCCTCCTCTGGCTTAACTCCTACAATTCCCCAGCCAGCCTGCTTTAAGATGGCTGAATATAGAATCCTATGGGCTAGAAGGGACCTTGGAGGTCTTCTAGTCCAGCCCCCCACTCAAGGAGGAGACCCTACACCATCTCAGACAGTTGACTGTCTGGTCTCTTCTTAAAAGCCTCCAGTGATGGAGCGCCCACGGTTTCTGGTGGCAACTTCTGTCCCACTGGTTAATTGTCCTCACTGTTAGGAAGTTTCTCCTTGATTCCAGGTTGCTTCTCTCCTTGGTCAGTTTCCCTCTGGCGCTTTGGTGAATATTCCTGCCTCATTTCTGCCACAGGAAAGGTCTCCCCTTGTAGAGGTCCATCTCATTTGTGAGGGAACTAAAAGAGGAACTGGTTCGACAGTCGTACGGTCCAGAAGATCCTTGATGGATCACCCCTCCCCCACTGCCTCCATCCAGCCCACCCGGATGGGGAGGCAGGACACCTTACGGGTCCCGTCGGTTGGGGATGCACATCTGGGGGGACCACAGAAAAGGGCCTTCTTTGCTAGGCCCATGCTCCCCAGCCATCCCATGGCTAAGGGGAGTTCCAGTCTCTTGTACGTATCTGGAGACCCATCAGCTTGGGGAAGGAGGTGCAAGTATTTTATTTATGATTTAATTGCCAAACAAATTTATATAGCTGCCTAAATGACACTACATTAAAAATCAAAACATAAACATCATTTTTAAACACACACACCCATTTTTAAACACACACACCCATTTTTAAACACACACACCCACGGCGGCAGCAACCTTTGATCCACTCTATTCGTGAATCTCAAGGGCTGCCAATGAAGCCGTGGGGGGGGGGCAACCATATCTTGGGGGGAAGGGTCACTACTGGGAAAGCCCTTTTCATGGTCCCCCCAGGTGACAATCACTAATTGATGGGACCCATAGCTGTCCTCTCCTGGGCACCGTTTCCTGTACCTCCCCCCGCCCTGCACAAGTGAACAATTCCAGTGTGACTTGCAGACCCCAAGAAGTGCCCAGGGCTTCCCAGACAGGAAGGAAGGAAGGAAGGAAGGAAGGAAGGGAGGGAGGGAGGAAGGAAGGAAAAATAAAGAAGGAAGAAGGGAAGGAAGGAGGGAGGGAGGGAGGGAAGGAAGGAAGAAAGGAAGGAAGGAAAGAAAGAAGGAAAAATAAAGAAGGGAGGGAAGGAAGGAAGGAGGTATGGATGGAAGGAAAGAAAGAAAGAATGAGGAAGGAAGGAAGGAAGGAAGGAAGGAAGGAAGAAAGAAAGAAAGAAAGAAAGAAAGAAAGAAAGAAAGAAAGAAAGAAAGAAAGAAAGAAAGAAAGAAAATCACGAGGAGCTTTTCCTGACTTAAAAAAAAAGCTAATTAAAAATAAAAGCCACTTTCCTCTCCCATTGAAATCTAAACCCTGAATGCATTTCCAGACCTGCTTCTGCTTTTCCACTCACTCAGCGGCTGCGTTTTCTGCCCTTCTTTTTGCCGGCAGTTGGGAGCTGTAGCTACCTCCACCATGAGCAGCATCCCAGCATTTCCCAGGTGTGTGGGTGTGTTTGTGTCTGTTGGGGATCTGCAGAGGGCACGACCCCTTAGCTCACTCCCAATTCCATCATCCTGGGCTTCTCGCCTGACCTTCTGGACCCCAGAAGTCAGCAGAAGCACGGGGTGCCCTGGACACCTGCGGAGATACAGCCCCCCCGCCCCCCTTCTTCCCAGCAAGAAAGGTGGCAATGAGATCAAATGTTCAAACAAGGCTGGCTCGTTGGATACTAGGAGCAAACGGTTGCATCTCACACACACACACACACACACACACACACACACACACATCTGGAGGGCTGGCTAGAGGAGACAGTCAAGAGGATCCTTGCTCAGACCTTGGAGTCCTGCGTCCAGTTTTGGTCACCACGTTACAAAAAAAGATGTTGAGAGTTTGGAAAAGATTCAGAGAAGAGCAACAAAGATGATCCAAGGCCTGGAGACTAAAACATACGAAGAATGGCTGCGGGATTTGGGTCTGGCTAGTCTAAAGGAAAGAAGGACTGGGGGGGGGGGAACAGGATAGCAGCCTTCCAACATCTCAGGGGCTGCCCCAAAGAAGAGGCAGTCAAGCTCTTCTCCAAAGCACATCCTGAAGGCAGGACAAGAAGCAGCAGATGGAAACTCATCAAGGAGAGAAGCAACCTAGAACTAAGGAGGAATTTCCTGACGGTGAGAACAATTGACCAGTGGAACTCCTTGCCACCAGAAGCTGCGAATGCTCCAACACTGGAAGTTTTTAAGAAGAGACTGGAGAGCCTGTTTGTCTGAAATGGGTCTGGCTAGTCTAAAGAAAAGAAGAAATAGGGGAAACATGATAGTAGTGTTCCATATTGAGGGGCTGCCCCAAAGAAGAGAGGATCAACCTGTTCTCCAAAGCAGTTAAAGGCAACGGATGGAAACGAATCAAGGAGAGAAGCAACCTGGAACTAAGGAGGAATTTCCTGACAGTGGGAACGATTAACCAGTGGATTAACTCCTTGCCGCCAGAAGTTGTGGGTGCTCCATCACTGGAGGTTTTCAAGAAGAGATTGGACAGTCACTTGTCTGAGACGGTATAGGTTCTCCTGCATGAGCAGGGGGTTGGACTAGAAGACCTCCAAGGTCCCTACCAGTCCTAGGGGACCCCCCAAATCCCTTCCAGCTCTCTTCTTCTGTTATTTCCCTC